>NC_056747.1:158135146-158435146 GCF_019279795.1 Protopterus annectens
TTGTTCAAGTTTTGATTTTTGTGATGCATGAAGGTTAGTAAGGATGTGAGCACTATAAAGAATTGTGGGCAGGCGATAAGTACTGGTAAGTGAAACTTTTTTTTTGCTCTGCTAGTTTTTGATAAGTTTTTCTTACACAAGTTTGTATATACAGGTCGAATTTAAGACCATCCACTGTCATCCCTAATAAGTTGATATGAGAAGTGAGTTCAATGGTTGTATTATCAAGAGAGAAGTGAGGACTTGAATATTTTTTTTTTTCATGGGAGAGGGATCTGGGGAAAAAATAGTAGAAGTTTTTTTGTTTTGTTTGATTTAGTTGAGCATGCGTTCTGAGTTAAAAAGCCACATTACAGCTGCTGTTAAAGCTTCCTGAGTACTTTTTAGTAAGTTTGCCACATTGTCAAATGTGCAAATGAGTTTTGAGTTATCCGCGTACTGTATTATGGTGGCCTGTTGTAAGGAAGTTGTTGGTGAGAAGGTTAAGGGGGGGGTCCAAGGATAGCGCATTGTGGTACACAGGTGGTGACTGGAAGGTATGGAGAGAGGGTGAAGTGCCATATTACTGACTGATACCTATTAGGTAGCTTTTGAACCACAGAAGGGTAGACTGAGAGAGACCTAATGTGTACATTTGAAATAGACCATTGCTGTGACAAACTCTGTCAAAGGCTTTAGACAAGTCTAGAAACGAGAAGACTACTTTGCTGTTACCTCTAGCTTTATTGATAGTATCTATTTAGGTTAGAAGTGCAATGGTAATGCTACGGGAAGAATGGAAGCTGTGTGGTGTAGAGGATAGGAGTTCTTCCTGCAGGAGACAGTTTAGCAAATTATTTTTTCAAGTACTTTGGAGAGGGGAGATAAGACTGCTATAGGGCTAAAGTTAGTAATATATGTTGAACATCCTTATTTGTGCAGTGGGATAATGTGTGACTTCTTCCAGCTAGACAGAATGTGGGATTCCTAGACTGACCTAATTATAAGGATTGAGACAGACTAGGTAATGCTACTGGCTATTTTAAGTAATTCACTTGGAGGGTCATCAGCTGAAGTAGAGAATGGTCTGAGTTTAAGAATAGTTTTACATAGCATGTGGACACAGGTTTGAAGGTGAAAGTGGATGTGGTAATATGAGGACAGGGTTAGGATTAGATGTTGGAGAATCCTTGATTAGACATGCTATAAAAAACAATACTTGACTTAAATACCAACAAAGAAAAAAATGCACAGAGTTCAGCTCCAATTATTTATTCAGTCACCATAGATCTGGTACCTCGGCTATTCGCCTTCAGGGATCTGAATAACAATCAACAAGCTTTGCTTTTCATCCATGTGCAAACAAGCATTCCTAGTAATTACCAGCAACTCAAGCAGAAAACTCAGTGTAAAAGGCACCAATAAACTAGAAAAGCACCATATTTTTTATGATATTTATAGTATAAGAATTGGCTTTAGGAATGATTTAATTAATGGTAGTGTTGCTAAATCTTGGTATTTTAGTTTTATCTTAGTTACTGAAGCATACAATGTTAAAGTTCTTACTCCTTCACACTCTTTGTGGGTACAAATAGATAATTAATGACAGATGTAGTAGCCTTGTAATTGGTTAGTTTTGTGGTCAGAAGTGTATATATTTTAGGATTGGTTTTATTAATGATATTTTACATCTGATGAAGTCATTGACGAAAACAGTGCAACATTTAAGCATTTATGTTATGTTTTAATTGTGTATGTTAAAAAAACTTTCCTGGGACTCGTTCCGACGTGGCTTGGTGCATCCCCAGTAATTATTCAATTATACAATTAATAAAAATGTCTTTCCCTTACATTTTTCTACAATAATAAAAAAAATGAATACAAATTAATTTTAAGTACATTAAATATTTATTTCTTGGTTTAACCCCACAGGAAATAATGTACACAAAGCAAAGCTTGTTGATTGCTATTCAAATCCCTGAAGGCGAATGGCCGAGGTACCAGATCAATGGTGGCTGAACAAATAGCTGGAGCTGAACTCTGTGCTTTTATTTGTTTTTTGTTTTCTTTATTACACCACAGGAGTCAAACACACGGCCCACCACACTCCCATATGCAGCCTGCGGCACACCTGCCTCTCCAGTCCCTGAGTCAGCCTGCCCTCCTGTACACAACACGGCCACCAGTCAAGCAACCTTACATGAAACCACAACTCATCTCACACTCATCCTGTCAACATTTCAAGCCATCAGTCTAAGAATACATGTATTCATTCACTCTCTCGCCAATCGCTCACCCACACAGTCTCTTCCATATTCATGCATGCATTCACTCACTCACTCCAATCACTCAACCACCCAGTCTCTTCAGCATTCATACATGCATTCACTCACTCCCATCGCTCACCCACACAGTCTCTTCATTGTCATCCCTATCCCAAATATACCCCTCACCTGTCCACAATTTCACAGGATGTCCAGATTTAAATAATACTATAACTTCACTGCCCTGCTGCTACATTCATAAAGCTAAATGAATAGTATAATTTCTCGTTTTAATATCAGAAGTTTGTGTCTTTCGGCTTTTCCCGGTTGGGGGTCACCACAGCAGAACTCCGGTCCGCTAATGATTGGTAGTGGATTTTTACGTACCAGGTTACCAGCCCTGATGCACAACCTTCAACAAAGGCACGCCCATTCACGCATGCCTCCACACAGAAAACGCTTTAGCTTTGAATCGAATGGGACAACGTCTTGCTATGAGGCGACAACGCTACCGCACCACCGCCGCAGTAAAGTACCTATATACCAGTAGATACAGTGTATTTTTTTCTGGCTCCATTATTCTGCAGCATAGTTATCTGT
The DNA here is from genome assembly GCF_019279795.1 of Protopterus annectens. NCBI lineage: Eukaryota > Metazoa > Chordata > Ceratodontiformes > Protopteridae > Protopterus > Protopterus annectens. Next base: position 158,137,990 of record NC_056747.1, read on the forward strand.
CCTTGATTTTCCATTAGCATTTTCTGCTTCATATTTTGGTCTGTTCTTCATAAGATGTGTAGTTTTCTCAGAAATCATTGAGAGTTACAGTCAATCCTGTTTTTGGGGCCTGAGACAGGTAGCAAACACAGCAAATCAGTGTCCCCAAAGTCACTGGTGTGGGATAGTCAGAAGACATCCCACAAACTGAAATGTAGGCTTGTTTTAAAAAAATAAGTGGGTACTTATAGTCAATTTTAGTGGCCAGTCCTGTGCTTTTGATTGAATTGCTACAGGTTTTGGTTACTGTCTTGGGTAGCGGTCACGGAGCAAGCTGTCTTTGAGCAGTAGTCTTGCTTTGTCAGTTGGAGTATTAGACTGAATACATAGAAATATATATATAAAAAAATACTCTGAATACCTTCATTATGTTTTCAAAAAATGAACAGTTAATGAAGAACATCGTGTGGTGCGGGAAAAGTGGAAAATCTTGTACTTTTCTGCTGAAGTGAATGGAAAACCATCTTGTTTGATGTGTAAGCAAAACATTGCTGTGGCGAAGGAATATAACGTTCACAGGCATTATACAAGTAATCACGCTTCAAAGTATGATGAATATAGTGGAAAGATGTGTGAATCAAAAATGAAGACGCTAGAACAGTCACTCAAACAGCAGCAGTTACTGTTTAAATGTGTTCATCAAGCTAGTGATGGTGTGGATCGGGCAAGTTTTAGGATTCACAAGAAATAGCTGTCTCATCAAAGCCTTTTTCGGAGGGGAACTTTATAAAGAAATGTATATTGGTGGCCGTGGAAGATGTCTGTCCTGAAAAGAGTCGATCCTTTGCAAACATAAGCCGTTCAAGAAATACAGTTACAGTTGTAGATAAGATTTTCTGATAATCCATTAATTCTAATAGTCAACTCAAAGAAAAGGTTGCTAAATTTGTAGCATTTTCTGTAGCAACCAACGAAAGTACAGATATAAGTGACACAGCACAACTTGCAGTTTATACATGTGGTGCAGATGACAATAAGCAGGTAACCAAAGAAGTTGTGGAACTGATACCAATGAAGGAAACAACAAAGCATGATATATTTGAGTTTGGTAGGTGCACTAGATAAAATAGGTGTAGACTGGACAAAAACTGTGAGCCTGGCTACAGATGGAGCACCTCAAATGGTTGGTGTAAGAGCTGGCATGGCAACAAAGTTAAAGAAAACTACTAACTATGAACTTCATCAACATTAAAGATGGATCGTGTCATGGATGTTCTTATTAAGGCAGTGAACTTCATACGCATGCGAGCTCTGAACCACAGATAGTTCAACAGCTTATTGCAGGAAATTCACACTCACTGTCTGCCATATCACACTGGTGTTCATTGGTTAAGCTGAGGAGTTGCGCTGAAATGCTTTTATGAATTAAGAAGTGAAATACAGAGGTTTATGCATGAGAAAGGAAGGGATGTGCAGGAAATGAAAGACAATGAATGGGTTCAAGATCTATCTTTCATGGTAGATATAACAGAACACTTGCATTACTTGAATACAAGGCTGCCATGTCGCAATAAACTGGTGACAGATTTATATGACTCTATGTGTGCCTTTGAGATGAAGCTTAAACTTTTTTTTAATACCAACCAGCAGCAAGTAATACTGCTCACTTTCTAACTCTGAAGTCCCTGCAAGATGCACCTGAGCTTTAAGGTGATGATATCACCGAGAAGTACTGCACCAAGATTTCCAAGTGAGCGAGCGAGTTCGGAGAAAGATTTGCAGACTTTAAAAACCTTAACAAGGATTTTTCTATTTTCTGTAACTCTTACTCTGTTGGTGCTGATGAGGTATCAAAACAGTTTCAGTTAGAACTAACTGAGCGCCAGTGTAATTCAGAGTTGAAGGATAAGTTTTCAAGTGCTGATATTGGCACATTTTATCAGTATGTTGAGCCAACTTATCGACAAATTAAATGTTTGGCCTCAAAGATTGTGTCAATGTTCAGCAGTACCTATGTCTGTAAACACCTCTTTTCTGTGATGAACTTTAACAAGTCTCGACTCAGGTCTCAACTTACTGATGAACATCTCAACTCAACACTTAAGGTAGCAACTGCTGAATCATTGCTGCCAAACATTGATGCACTTGTGCAGACCAAGAGGTGCCACGTTTCTGGGAGCAGTAGTACCAGGACCAGGAATTAAGGTAAATAGCTTGATTTTCTTGGCTAAACTGACTTTTCTTTATTATTATTACTATTATTATCACCATCATTACTACTACTACTATCATCATTGTTATTATTAGTACATTACTTCCCTAATATGTGGTCTCGATCTGATAATTATCTGGCTCGCGTACTGCATACGCTGATGAAATGCAGCCTGATTGGGTAAATGAGTTTGACAACCCTGTGCTATACTATCTATGAATTAAGAGTTGAACTGTATTGCGGTTTGAAGTGATGAGTTATAGGAACAGAGGTTAGGATTGAATCTGTGGCCAGGATGCAAGACTTCTTTAATGCCTGTCCAGAATTTTTTAGGATTGTGTTTACTATTATTCTGAGAGTTATTATACTATAGTTTTTTTTTTTTTTTTTTTGCCTTTAACAAAAGTCGTCATTAACCAGCTGCACCATGCACAGTCCCTCATGTCTTATAGCAATACATGTTGAATCTGAGGTTAACACAATCTGTGGTACAACATAATCAATGAGGGCAGTAATCTACAAAAAATGCAAACAGGAGGAAAAAAAATCTCTGCTGTTTGAACTGTTGCACAATGCAATGTTAACCAGTGGTGGCTCCATGTTCCTTTTCATGCTGAGATACAACAGAGGGCACAGTAGCTAGCTGGTGGGACAAGTGAAAAAGAAAACACACTAAACACCATACTAATAAAGTACAGAATACGTGATACATGGTAACAAACCTACCATAATTCAAGGTTAGAAATGAAAGATCACTTCCTAACTGGAAAAAAAAAACAGTGAATGCCATAATCTTACAAATCCTGGCAATGTTTGCAATACAGAAAATCTACTTATTATGATTTGTATAAAATGTGAGTATGCTGTAGTGCAATAAATTAAGGGAGGAGCTACCAACACAGCAGTCATGGGGAAATATCTTGTACCTATCTTTGGTTCAGAAGAAAGAGAAAAAAATATCATAAACCCAAATTCAAGAAAGTCGGACTTGCTTTGTTCGATACTGCACTGTAACGAAAATATTGCTAAACAAATGCAGCACATTTTGTCAGCATTCAAGACAAAATACAAACCTTACCACTGCAGGCACTGGGAAATAAAGTAGATTAAATGTCTGTCAAAAGTTCTTTGATGTATAAGCAACAGTAGTCAGTTAAGAGCTCCTGAATTACAATAACAGTTTTGACACTCAAGAAGAATGTGGGAGAGTATCTGTCAGCACTTTGACTAAAAAAAAAAAAGAAAGCCTTAAAAAGTGAAGTTCAGCTAGTTTATTTCTAGCTTTCACAAAAAGAAGTTATGTACTCACCATAATGTTCCATCTGTGTTGTCAGTTTTTATTCTTCCTCAACTAATGGGTTTGGATCCAATCCCTCGGATCTGACTCAGCTGTTGCTAAAGCTTGTGACAACCAAAGACTCTCGAGCTTCTCCGTTACTCACAATGCACCAACCCCAAGTACCTCAGATCTTGTTTGCTGATTTTTACTTCTTCGTCTTTCGGCTTTTCCTGGTTAGGGGTCGCCACAGCAGATCACCATCTGCTCATGATTGGCAGTAGAGTTTTACGGTGTCGAGTTACCAGCCCGGCGCCCAACCTTCCACAGAAGGCACACACACAAACACACTCACGCCTAGGGTCAATTTAGTGTGTCCAATCCACCTACAGCATGTCTTTGGGATGTGGGAGGAAACCGGAGCACCCAGAGGAAACCCACGTTACCACAGGGAGGACATGCAGACTCCGCACAGAAGGCACCCCAGCCAAGGACTGAACCGGAGAACCTCTTGCTATGAGGCGGCAACATCTTGTTTGCTGATTTTTACTAAAAAGAAATATTTGCAGTGTAGAGGAAGAAAAAGGAGGTAAATAACTGATATGCAGTCAAATAAGGAGAAGGCTATATCTGAAATGTAATACAAAATCCAGAGATGATGTCTAACCACTTAATCTTCCAGGAGTCTCAAAGGATGAGGGTTGGTGGGTGGAGAGTTGAGGAAGAATAAAAATGCACAACACACATGGAACATTATGGTGATTACATAACTTCTTTACTTGATGTTGCCAATTTTCATTCTGTCCTCAACTAATGGGACAGAGTCCCCAGCCACCCAAGATCTCGGGTGGATTCAAGGAAGTGTATTCCTGAGTACCACTGAACCAAATGACACTCTACCTCTGGAGACCAGATACAATTTGTAATGAGCAACAAAGGTACAGGGAGAAGCCAAAGTTGCTGCAGCACATACATCATCCATGGATGCTCTAGACTGGAAAACTGTGGAAGTTGTCATGGATCTAGTTCAATAAGCCCATAACGTTTTTTGTAAGGTGTTAAGGCTGCCAGCCCAGTTAGGTGGAATTTTGTAAATAATTCTATGTTATTTGTGAATAGTAATATGATTTGTATGCTTGTCTTACAAATGTAAGAAACTATGTTGTCTGTGTATTAAACTGCGGGTGCAGAAGTGTGTGTTAAACTGCACGTTATGTAATGAGCTTCAAGAATGTAATCACAGTGTACCTTGCTGGAAAACAGCAGAAATGTGTATAAACTACATGCCCGTAGAAATGTATGTTTTCATGGTAGATGTTGGAACATACAGAATTAACTTGCAAACTCTAAGAAAATAACTGAAATGTTTACAGTGGTGTTTATCTCAGCTAGGAGACAGAATGTCTGCAGCTAGAAATTCTTTCTATTGTCTGGAAACAGAAATAATTACAGGTTTCAAAGGTAAAAGTGTTTTAACTATTTTACAACTTCCAGTTCCAGGCAAACTTCTGAGAGATAAGTATTTTTGACACAGAGGTGCTAAATTTTAAGTTTCTGTTAGCCTGGGAACTGAAGGCAGAGGTGGCTAAGAATAATGTAATCTGGGATAACCCAGCAGAAATGTTTGATAGTAATTTAAGAACTATCTCAGAGAGTGAGACTGTGCATTTTGTATTTGTCTTTGGATATGACATCATCTTCTCATCAGCACCTGTCTTGCTCTGCAAGTAAGTCATTTAGGGCATAGTATCTCATAGAGATAGACAGGAATATAGTAAGATTAATTTAGAGGTTTTCTATATTTAGTTGAGACCGTCATGCAATGTTGTTTTTAAATATTTCCTGTGATTCTGAACACTGTTGTCAATGTATTGAGTTACTGAGTATTGCCTTGTGCTTTTATTATTTACTATTAAATATATTTAAATGTTTTAATTGTGGCTGGGTTGTTTAGAGATATTTAAGCTCTTAGAGTACTTGCATATGTATATGGTGACACTGTATAGGCCACTCCTAAACAGCCTTAAAAGTCTTGGACACACTTACCATTTGGATAATAGTAACATTACACAGTAGAATTGGTCACCCTTAGGGAAGGGCCTTATAGTAACTGATAAGAGTGGTTGGTGGAAGCTGGTATTACCTTATAGTCTGGGCAGAAGGAGGCATGGCTAGTGAAACTGTGCCAGCCTTCCCCAGGAGTGTCTGTGTGTTTGTATATAAATCAAATCTCAGACTGTGTGTGTGTCAGCTATTTGGGCAGGGCCATGTAGCACTGTTTGGACAGAGAGGGTGCTTTAGGATTTGCCTTGACCACTCGGCTGAGATATGAACCCTATAGCTGTGCCAGTGGGGAGTCTTATTGGGGACCTGGAGAGAGAGGGAGAAACCAGCCCCAGACTGACTGTGATCTCTGTGTGCTCTTAAGGGAAATTGTGCTTTACTCTGTGTGTGTACTTGTCATCCTCCCAATGTGCACTTCCCTCACCGGTACTAGTGGCGAGGATTGAGGCTCTTTGATTACTGGGACAGTGCAGTGGTGTCACATAAGGTCATACCCAATTTACTATAAATAACAGAAATACAGTCAGTCAACCATTTGCCTAATGTTACTTTGGCAACTGGCTTTCCCAATTTGACTTCTGTAAATGAAACAAACAGTTGGTCAGATTTTCTGAAGTGCTTTGTTCTATGTAGATAAAAGCGTAATTGTCAGTGAATATCCAAAAAATGTAACATATATTCACTTTTGCTAGCAAATTTTGGAAATAATACTGGCAAATTAATAGACTGATTGATATCAGACTCGGACACCAACTTAAGAAGAAAGGATGCAGTGTAACCCTACCTTTGTGAAAGATCAAATATGGGGGGTTTGAAGACAAGGCTTAAATGTCTGAAATTCATCTGGCAGAAGTGATGGTTACTAGAAATATTGTCTTCCAAGAATGAATGGAATTGTTTTAATTGACTATTTCAGATGTTTTTGTCAATTAAGATTAATTATATTATTAAGAAAATGTGTATTTATACTTCGACAATATGCACTGTTTCTGTGATCCTTTGAAGGCGAAAGGCCGAGGTACCAGATCGAAAATAAAGAGCTGGCTTCATACTTGGACTATGTTTGTGTTATGCTCTTTTTGAATTGTTTGTTTGTGTAATTGCTTTTGGCCCAAGAATACTACCAGTGAGATGACACAGGCAAGTGGAGCTTCGGGGCAGAATAATATGCCAGGAGCGTTTTGTTTTGCTGATATGGTCAATGAACATGAAAGAAAATTTGTGAATTTGGATCCATGGAATATAGGTGGGAGTAGTCAGATAGATGATCGTTTCATTTCTTTGGACAGACTCATGACCAAAGAAATTGCTTTGTTTCTCGACACATGTTTGTTGGAAAAATATATCAATTTGAATTTAACGCCTAGAGGCTTACGCATTGACAAGCTACCTGCAACTGTTTTTTCTGAGGATGAGCATGACCTGCTAGATGAATGGAAACAAGCGTCACTAGAATGCACTACCAAATGGCTCCGTATTTCAGTGAAACGGAACCAGAGGCTACATGATAAGCTTAAAAGTGAAATCCTGCACCTACAGGACGAGGTGGTGGAGGAGTCCTGTTTTAGGGTACAATTCACTAAAATTAAAGAAAAGGTGTCTAAATTTGAAAATGACATCTTACAGCGGAAGAGAAACAAACTGCTACGTGATATGAAAGACTACGAAACTGGTGTACTTTTTTCCTGGCAGCGTGAAACGACGCACAGCAGGTCAAAGGTCAGGAGAAACTCCTCAAGGTAGCGGAGTGTGTCTGCGTCCTCGGGGGAGCGTGAAAGAAATACCTTTGGTCTAAAAAATGTTACTTTTGCAGACTTTACTGATAATAAGAATGCTGAAACTGAGGGTATAAATGGCGGTGTAAATTCTTCTAAAAATGACAGTTCCTTTCAGAGCAGTACATCGGGTCGAGGAAGAAACGGCCGAAAGGGGAGAAACCGTTTCAAAGAATAGGAATGTGAGTGTGTCCAACGAACGAACTCTATGTTTGATTAATTTGTCCAATTTAGTTCTTAATGATGACATGAAATCAATGTTATTGAAAGGCAGTAAGTTTGTGCCTACTTTTTTTCCCTCACTTGGGGATTTGTATATGGAGCTGAAATGTTTTGTAAGAAAGCTGTATTTAAAAGTATATTTTTCTAATGATACTACTAACACTGTAAATAGTACTTTTGATGAAAATTATATTGGAGATGGTGTTGACACTAATTTGTTAAACCTATCTGTATATGACTATGAAAATACTGATTGCTGTTCCATAGATGAAAATGTGTCTAATATGGATGACAATGATGAAAGTGCTGAAGGTTTTTTTACAGGTTATGGGAAGCTAATGTTACCAAAGTTAGCCTCTAATAACAAATTCATACCAAATATAAAAGTTCCTGTGATTGCTATGTTTTTTAAGATTATATTTAGGGAATTGACGTTATTAATGAAAAAGTTTTATAACAGTCAGAAACAATATAATCTAGATAAAAATGAATGGAATGCCTTAAAAAGTTTGATAAATGTTAAAAAGGAATTTATTTTCAAATGTGCAGATAAAGGGGGCAACTGGGTTATCACAAACAAAACTTTTTATTGTGAAATGGTAAATGATTTGCTTTATAGTGAAGATGAATATAAATGTTTAGCTAAGAATCCTGTAACTTAATTTAATGCTGATTTACTGAATCTGTTGGAAAGAGGGGAACACTTGGGCTTTTTTAGTCACAATGATGTTTGTAAACTATATGTTAAAAATCCACTGACACCTATTTTTTATGTCCTACCTAAGGTTCATAAAAGTTTAACTAAACCCCCCGGTAGGCCAATAGTGTCAGGAATAGGTTCGTTTTTGAGTAATGTTAACCTATTTTTGGATTTTCATTTAAAAAAACAGCTAAGTAAAGTGATGGCACATATCTCTAACACTCAAGATTTACTAAATGAACTTTCTCATATTAAATGGTGCAATGACTACTATTGGGTGACAATTGATGTGAAATCCTTATATACTAATATTAATAGAAGATGGGGGTTGGATGCGGTTTTTGAGATGCTAGGTGATGGACCTAGAACTATGTTTCTGATTCAACTACTGGACTTTAGCCTTACTCACAACTATTTTTGCTTTAACAATAAATTCTTTCTGCAACTAAAAGGAACGGCTATGGGGGCTGCTTTTGCACCCTCATATGCTATTGTATATATGGGTTATTTTGAGAAACAATTTATTTACCCTAGTTCCTTTTATAAAAAGAATGTCGTCACTTATAAACGCTATATTGATGATCTCTTTTTGATTTGTAAGGGTGATATCTTGGAATTTTTTGATACATTAAACCAGAATAGCCATGGTTTGACCTTCTCTTTTGAACATAGTAGGGAAGAGATTAATTTCCTAGATATAACATTATATCAGAATGAGGGAAATATTGGATATAGACCATTTAGAAAAGACACCTCTGTTAATATGTTCTTACATGCTGAGAGCATGCACCCTGGACATCTAGTGCGTTCATTACCCTTAGGGGAATTTAAAAGGATCTCAGACCATACTAGTGATGTAAATGAAAGACATAGAGAGTTAAATAAGTTTGAACTAAGGCTAATTCAGAGAGGGTATAGTATAGACCATTTGAGAATGAGCAAGAATAAAATATTGGGGATCAATGATTGTGAGCATCGGAAAATTAATAAAAGTTCGGTTAATGTTGACTATGATACATTTAAAAATACTACTAATGGGATGGAGGAAGAAAAGCTATTTTATGTGACTAAATTTTCTCCTCTATCGGATGAAATGGAAAAATTGATAAGGAAATACTGGCATCTTATTAATGAAGATGAAAGTATAGGTCATTTATTTCCTAAACATGTAACTTTCTCTTATAAGAGGGGGAAAAATTTAAAAGAACTATTAAATTATAACTTTATGAAAGGAGATGATAGATCAGATCTTCCGATAGGTACGCATCCTTGTGGCCACTGTAGCGTCTGTGTAAAGGTTATAAACCTAAGTAAAATTAATGGGATATTGTTCTCCCCTAGATTTTACTTTAATTGTAGGTCAGTGGGAGTAGTATATATATTGGGTTGTTCATGCAAAAATGTATGGTACATAGGGCAGACTAAAAGGATGGTTCGAGTTCGTATACTTGAACATTTAAGGGACATAAGAAATAATAGTGAATTCAGTCCCGTGGCCAAACATTTTGTTGACCATCATGGTGGTTGCTCTAATAGCCTAAAATTTTGTATCTTGGGGAAGCCATTTTGTCTTGAAAGTGGGGGTATGTTCATTCAAAAATTACTTGAATTAGAAACAAAAATGATTCTTAAATATAATACCCTAAAACCTGGCGGATTAAATTTGGAATTAAGTATTTAAGTGTTGAAATGAATATAAATGTTTGTATTATGTAGTATTTTTAATATTTAAAATACTGAAATTATACAATTATTTGCAGTGATTTATTCAGCGGCATATTTATAAATAATTTATAAATAATTTATAAACAAGATTTACTGTTTGCATTGACTATTTCTATCTTTAAAACTTATAACTAAAATTAAATGAAAATTTCACTTTGAAACTAACAATGAAAGTTATTTTTGGTTTAAATATGAATGTTCCTTTAAATGAATGGAATTGTTTTAATTGACTATTTCAGATGTTTTTGTCAATTAAGATTAATTATATTATTAAGAAAATGTGTATTTATACTTTGACAATATGCACTGTTTCTGTGATCCTTTGAAGGCGAAAGGCCGAGGTACCAGATCGAAAATAAAGAGCTGGCTTCATACTTGGACTATGTTTGTGTTATGCTCTTTTTGAATTGTTTGTTTGGGGAATGAGTAAGTGCCTGCAGTACCAGATATAAGTCCCATGGAGGAGTAGGGTCTTTAAAAGGAGGTCTTAACAGAAGACTGCCTTGCAAAAATGTCTTGCAGAGAGGAACCATCAAATCTAATGTAAAAATTAGAAATTGCTGTTAACTGAATCTTAACTACTGAGGAACTAGATCATCCTTTAAAAAGTAGGATCAAAAATTCAAGTGTGTTATGTATAGGAACTGAAAAGAAAAAAACATTATTTTGGTGTGCCCAGTAAACAAACCTTTTCATTTACTAGAATAAAGCTTGCATGCAAAAGAAAGTTTATGGAAAGATAAAAATATATGTCAGGCTGGGGAAGGCAGCATAAGTAGTCTGGCTATCAATGGAATTGGAGAAGCCAGGTGATCAAGCCTGAGATTTGGTACGTCTGGTTGGATCAATCCTGTCGGTTGAGACAGGAGGTCTGGAGTCAGTTCTAGGGTCCAAGGTTGGAGAAGTGAGCGAGTCCAAAGGAAGGAGAACCAAATCTGGCGAGACCAGTAAGGTGCTGAGGATGATTTTACTCTTCAACATGGCAGCTTTCTGCAGGAATTTTGGAATGAACGGAACAGGTGGGTAGGTGTATAACAGAACGGGGGGGGGGGGGCAATTGTGAAGTAGAGCATTCTTCAGTGATTCTCCCTGTGAGGGGATTACAGCAAAGTAGCTGCTGCATTTATTGTTTAGGGGGAGAAGCAAAAATACTGCAGCAAGGCTAGCCCCACTGATGAAAAATCATTTCTGTGATTTTGTTGAGAGATCACTTGTGAGGTAGAAGAATGCACCTGCTCAACTTGTCTGCTATCACAATGAAATTCCCCAGAATGTGCATTGCTGTGAGAAAGTGGTTGGATGAGATCGCCCATTGCCACAGTCTGAGCTCTTCTTGACACAAGGGGTAAGATCTGATCCCTCCCTGTTGGTTGATTTAGTAAAAACTAAACGAAAACTTCAGCCAAGCTAGAACTTCTACTGAATGACCTCTCAAACTTCTTGTATCAGAGGCACATGGGATGTATGCAAATGACCCTTAAGAACATCATGTTTTTCAGCTATATGGTGATTCTGAATGCCCACGACTTATTTTTTTTTAAGTTGTTTCAATGGATAAGTTTAGGTCAATAAAGCCAAACCCCACTAGCTGTGGATATGCATAGTTTGACCTTGTTATGACCTCATCAGCACAGTACAAACAGGGTGTTTGACTAAGCATAAGAAACACAGGGCTGTTACACCCAGCTGATGTCCATTACCATTAGGGTGATTGCAAAATATCCCAACTAACACACTAAAACAAAGAGTGAGAAGGGCACACACAAGAACAATCAGTAAAAACTAAATGAAAACTCCAGCCAATCTAGAACTTCCACTGAGTGACCTCTCAAACCTCTTGTATCAGAGGCATATGGGATATATGCAAATGACCCTTATGAACATCAAGTGTTTCAGCTATATGACAATAATGAATGCCCATGACTTATTTCTTTTTAAGTCGTTTCAATGGACAATTTCAGGTCATTAAAGCCAAACCCCACTAGCTGTGGATATGCATATTTCGACCTTTCCACAGCTAGTTGAGTTTGGCTTTATTGGCCTGAAATTGTCTATTGAAACGACTTGTATATTATTATTATTATTATATATATATATATATATATATATATATATATATATATATATATAAAACGACTGATATTCATAAGGGTCATGTGCATATATCCCATGTGCCTCTGATACCAGAGGTTTGGGAGGTCACTCAGTGGAAGTTCTATCTTGGCTGGAGTTTTCATTTAGTTTTTACTGATTGGATTGTGTGTGTAACCTTCTCGCTCTTTTTTTTTTGATTTACCAAACTACTGACATACTATTCATCTGAATTGCAACTGTCCCTGAAAGAAGAGCATCCTGAAGGGCCTGCAATGCTAAAAGCACTGCTCTCATTTCTAGGACATTGATACGCAAGTTGGCCTACTTGGGGGACTAAGTACCTTAGACTGTTTTCCTCAGAAAATGCCTCCCCCAACACATTTTCCCCAGAACACGTCTGGAGCACCTCATCTCTTACCCTTATTAACTTGATGCCTGGTCGAGGCAGTAATGAGCCACTCATCTAAATATGGAAGCACCTGGAATCCTTGCAGTCTAAAGTGACCTGCTACTACTACTGCCATATATATGAACACCCTGGGGATCTGGTGAGACCAAAGGGCAGAACTCTGAACTGGCAATGACAGGCTCCCAGCCTGAAGTGTAAAGTACCTTCTGGATCATCCATTCATTATTATGTGATAGTACACATCCTAAAGGTCTTTTCACCACATCCAGTCATCCTTGCCCAGAAAAGAGAAAATGTATTTGTATTGCTGCTTCTTTCCTCTGACTGGGTGGAGTATCGGGAATTTTCCACAGAGTTGGGGGTGAAAGGGAAAATCTCTGGAAATAATCCTCTACTCCCAAGTATTTTTTGTTATGTCTAGCCAGGCTGTCGGTTGCAGGGATAATCAACCACCAACTGCCTACAGAGGTGGACAATTGGGCCTCCTTTCAGGAACGCTGATAGGGTATGTCAGAGAATAAATCTCTGGATCCCTGGTTTTTTGGGCCACTTCTGCCATGGGGGCAGTGCCAACCAATGGAGTTCCCACCTCTGCCCCTAGGGGAACCTCCTCCATGTGTACCCTGGAAAGGACCCTGTGATTTCTTGAACCACATCTTCCAACCACCTCGTTGATTCCTAAAGAAGGTTTTTTGAACGGTTGAAAAATGTACATCCACAGCTTCTGTTCTTACGTAATTTCTTCATCTGTTCTACAGTGTGCATCCTACCACCCCATCTCAGGCACTTCATCACCATCATCTCTAGTTTCCTCAACTACTCTGTCTTTACTGCCCATTTATCTGTAGCATGCAGTAGTACTGATCACACCACTGTTTTGTATACCTTACTTTTCAGGTTCTTTGGCATTATTTGGTCATACACTACACCTGACAATATGTGCCAGTTGTGTGCAGCTCCTCTAATTCTAGCTCTGACCTTATCATTCAGACATCCCTTCTCCTCAACCATACCTCCCACTGAAACTGTTAACCTGTTCCACTAGTTTCCCTTCTATCTTATTTCTCATCCTCTTCTGATTTCTCCCATTTCCTAGCATTACAACAACTGTCTTGTCTGTACTCAGTTTCATCTCATGTGCCTTCAGTTTTGTACTTCATTCCCCTATCCTTTGCTGAAATGGCTGCTTGTAATACCACATCATCTGCATACAGCAACTTTACTGAAATGCCCCCACCTCCGACCTGTTTGCTAATGTAGCCAATCACCAGTATGAACAGCAGTGGGCTCAGAACCCTGATGAATAACCACTCCCACAGGGAACTCTTCTGTAAGACAAACACTGCTCCATCTGGAGTCACGGAGTCCTTGTACAGGGCTTCCACTAATTCTACGAGTGTTTCTAGGATTTCAAACTACTGCAGGCCTGCCCAAATTAGCTTTCTTGGGACCTTGTCATAAGCTTTCTCCAAGTCTAGGAATGCTCAGTTGGACCCTTTCCTCATTTCTAGTTTCTTCTCAAGTAGCTGTCTCACTGCAAACACTGGGTCAGTTGTGCTGAATCCTGATCTGAATTCAAACTGCTCATCTCCCACTTTGCTTTCTACTATTCTGCATATTTATCAATCATAGGTATTAACCTGCTAAGAGGTGAATGTGGAGCACAGACCATGGCAATGTGTGACAAATGGTCAGAATGTGGAACACCCTATTTTCTCACTGCACGAAAAGTGTACCATGACCATTCAACCAAAATATATAAGAATGTGAATGCCACCTTTAAAATACTGTCCTCTTTCTACTATTTTGTGCTGACAGCCCTCTGTACTTTCCAGAATTCCATGCAAATAAAAGTCATATGCACTCTGTATATGTGGTACATAAACAAACAAGGAAGAACCAGGTCTTACCCCCTTTGTCGGGAGGCCCTGAGAGAATGGAAGTGGGTGACCTCCTCCCAACACTTTCTGATAGCAATACACATCTTTGAGAAATCCAACGCGATAGCAGACAGCAGAGCGATCCACAAATGAGACTAACACTTATGGAACAAAGACAGGGCATGGGGACAATGGAAAAAATTAAATGAAACCTTGCATCTAATATTTCTCGGTCTCAGGAAAAAAACAAAACTGCAATTAAATCTGCTAAGCTCATCTACATAAAAGAAAATAGGCAGTCATCTTCTCCTAAATACTTCTATAAAACAGTAAAACAGCTAACTGGACAGATCACAGACACAAAAGCACATGACTTTTAACCCAGCCACTGAGCCCCCCCCCCCCCAAAAAAGCTACATTTACATCTTCCTGCAGAAACTTTCTGTTGGAAACTATTACTACTCTGGCAAACTCAATTCCACCCCATATCTCTCTCCACAAAGATTTAATGACAACACCCCCATTCACAACTCTATCCTACGGCTGAGTAGTGCCCTATATTCTATTTTAAAAAGCTTATTGTCAAAGAAACAATCTCGGCCTTTAAAGCTAACCACCACTTCAGGGGCAACATTTAACAAGTTGTACTTTAACTTCATAAAATTAGCTTAATCGTGTATTGCCAAACCTTTTACTCATGCCTAGACCATAGCTACAATACAAAGTCAGCAGAAACTGTTGATAAAATGTAATATACATAGTAGCAAATAGCTACATAACAGTATTCAATTGCAACTATTTAAAAAAAAAGTTTCTTCAGCACCTGGTTTTCCAGCCCCTCCACATTTTCTTCCAACTAAATCCATTAACTCAATCAGTCAAGGGCAAATTATGGAAGAATCAGGGACAAATAAAGAATTAGTCAGGAAAATTAAAAAATATTGCTACCATTAGTTTGAGCATTGACATAATAAGATAATGTGAATTATTGAAGTCTGAAACTCAAATGCAAGAGCAAATCCCCCCACACACAGACAATGGTCAGTACTGGAGAGAAAGGGAATATACTTTGAAGGTGTCATGGTTATTTTACTAGTAGTCAGGTATAAAGTTAGCAAGGTTGCAACACACTGATCATAATTGGATAAGCTGCAACTAACCAACTGGTATTTGTCACAGGAAGTCCATCCTTGCTGTGTTCCTTTTCAAAATGTTTGTGTGACAGGTGAGTTGGTATATATAAGTAAGGAGTTTTGGGGGTAAATGGGGCTTGCCCTCCCTGTAAAATAGTAGGGTGGTAGGGGAAAGCTTAATGGTTGAAGGAGTACTGGAGCCAAAAGAAAAAAAATATATAGAACTGTAAGTTAGGGAACACAAAGCTCAAATTATCTGTTCCCTTTTCTTTGTGATTGGTGCTGCAAATATAAGATGTCTACTGATCTGCTTTTCAGAGCTTTATGCATGAATGGGCTGTCTTGTAGGTGAATTTCTACTTTAGTTCTAAATTGAAGTTTAGTTATTTTTTAGCAATTCAAAATAATTTTTTGTTATTTTAGTAGTCTATTAAGGGCTATCACCCACTCAACAGGACTATCTGGAAGGAAAAAAGCACAAGACCAATTAAGCAGACTGGGCCACAGGAATGCATACTTTTGCTCAAGACCAATAAAGAAGCTTTATATAAGAAAAAAAAACATACATTTTTACAAAACTTTCTGGTTATAAAATCTGCAGCATTGAAACAGTTCAATACATTTACCCTACGCTCCTCTAATGCAACCTCCAACATCAAAGTTTGCAGAAAATACCTGATTTTGCCCGACACTGCTGCCCTTACCACCCTCTTACAACTTGTGATTTTCTGGTAAATCAAAGATTTCAGTCTGTGAATAATGCCACATGTAGGTGTTCCCTGTTTCTTATTCTTCATAAAATGCACAGTGATGTGAAACCTGTTAGTGTATTAGCTTTCTGCATGGTGCAGAAAGCTAGTAGCAGTACGTAATTTGCCGCATTTTGTTTCTCCTGACAGGCTCCCTTTACCTTTGTAGCAGTTACCTGACTGGTTCTTATAGTGCCGATTGGCTATAATTGTAACATAAGATCCAGTCAAAAAGCACAGAGCGGAGCATTCACTGTACAGTGCAGAACGGCGGAGCAGTCCACACAATCCGGAGCACTTGGTTGCTCAGTTATCAATCACCCTCCCCAGAACTTTCATGCAGTTACGAGTCCGATACTTCTGTACTGCAGACAGCTGTGACTATCCCCTTCGTTTTCGAACACTGGCACTAGTATGCATATTCTCCAATCATCTGGATTATGTCTTTCTTTCCATACTGCTACGAGTACCCTCATAAGCCATTTCTCTCCTATGTCATCCAACATCCTTATCATATCTGCTGTGATCTCATCTGAGCCCGCTGCTTTCTCTAACTTCATTTTCTTGAGTGCTTTTCTTACTTCTATGGTGGGCTCCTTCTCCTCTTTCACTGTAGACTGTGTCTGAGACATTACAGCTTCTGTGGGATTTTCTTCATTCAGAAGCTGTTGGAAGTACTCCTTCCATCTGCCTTTGATGTATTGTGGACTGGTAAAAGCAGGTTGTTGATGGCAACCCTTATGAAGGGTGTCTGACTATCTTCTTTATCTTTTTGTCTTTGCCTTGCAGCCTGATGAAGTTTCTTTATGCCATTTACTGAGTCACTTTCCAGGAGCAAGTAGAATGCCTTTGATGTCTTGTTCTTTGCTACTGCAACATCTTTCTTAGCCTCTTTTATTAACAAATCAGTATTCCTTCCTTGCCTGGTCCATCTTTTCTATCTCCCACTTTTTCCTGCACTCCTCCATTCTTTCTATGACTTCTTGGACTTCTGCTTTCCACCACCAGCTTTCCTCATGTACCTTATTTTCCATACCTGGCTCAGCCGCATAGCTATTCTGTAGTCCTCACACATTCTGTTTTGAGGTGCTGCCGTTCTTCAACTCCACCTATTTCCTATTCATCTTGAGGTGCTAGAGCCCTGAGTTAATTCCTTGAAAATATGTTTTCTCTCCAGTCAATTTCCAGGTCTTCAACCTGGTCTTTTTTTACCTTAGAGCCTTCTCTGACCAGTGCTTGCAGCCGATTGTAGCAACCAGTGGTTTATGCTGTGGGCCCACTGTTTCACTGGGGATAACTTTGTGATTGCTGATTCTACCTCAATGCACTTTTTTACTAGGAGGAAGTCTACCAGAGTTTCATGTTGGCCACTCTTGAATGTGATGATCTGACTCTCTGTCTTTCTGAACCATGTGCTGGCTACTATCAAGACAACTGCCAGACAAAAGTCTAGAATAGCTTCTCTTCCTTTACTCCTGTTGCCCCCACCCATGTGGACGCAGGCAGTCTTCATATCCTTTTCTGTCTGTCTCAATATGTGCATTCAGGTCATCCATTATCAACACCAATTCATTTTGTCCTGCTTTATCTAGTAGGTGCTAAAACTGATAGCTAAATTCACTCTTTTCCTGAGTATCAGAACCCTGCAGTAGGGCAGAGGCTGAGATTATGAATACTGCCCTATTCATTACATTGGAGTCTGATTGCTATGAGTCTCTCATCAGTTCTGATGTATCCTTCATTGCCTTTTGAAGCCTCTCCCTCACCACAATTCCCAGACCAGTTCTAGCCTGTCCTCTTCCTGAGTAGTAGAGACTGGAACCCAAGCCAAGTGGCTTTGCATCACTGCCCTTCCATCTTGTCTCGTAGATATATAGGATGTCCAATCTCCTCCTTACCATCATATTACCCATTTCTAAACTCCCTCCTGTTAGTGAACCTACATGGAGTATAACCTACATGGAGTATCGCAAATCATAGTTCATGTTTGCCAAGTTAATTGGTTTTACATCTTTTGCTCAACAGGGCTATCCCAGGTAACGCATTTGGTGATAAATTTCAACTCGGCTGAATAATCTGGAGCCATATTTTTATACTGTCGAATGGCTAACCCTGCCATGCAGTCAGTGATCCTATCTTGAGGATACTGCACACCAGAGTAGTTGTTACAACTCTTCCCCCTTTAGATTATCGTCAAGAGTCTGAGCTGCTGTGAAACACTAAGCATGTTTACCTGAGGTGGGAAGCATCCTACAGAGATACACAGAGCACATGAAAACTCCAAACAAGCATTGGCTGGAGGTCAGGATCGAACCTTGTACTTTGTGCATGGGGAGGCAAAGACCTTAACCACTATGCAAACTGGTCTCTATAAACTTATACAGCAACTGTAATATACTGGGTTTTACCACACACCCAGCTCTTCCATCATTACAGACTTGAGGGCAAACTGAAAATGACTGCACCCCACACAAACTATTCCCACATTCTCTCAGCATCTCTAGTTATAAATTCCCAGTGACAAACATTAGCCTTTCTCCCCATTTCAGTTATTACTTTATTCTACCCACCACAATGCTAATACTTTGATCTTTGACCCACACACATGCAAACACACATACAAACAAACACATGAACTGCAGTAACGTGTAATGATTGTGCACCTCAGTTATTTTTCCTGAGATCAAGTGAATGAACAGATTCATAAGGCTGTGCTTCTAAATATCAAAGTACAGAAATCTTGAATGGCTAACGGCTAACTATTGATTCCAAAATATCAAAATCCAAGACAGTGAAAAAAAATCATGTTTTTTAAAGGGGGCAAGCCACCCTGCGCTCCCCAGACCCCCTACTAATTATATATACTATCTCAGAGATCATTCTACAGTGGAGAAAAAGCAATTTTCCTGATCTTCACTGTTTACAGTCTTGCACGGCTTTAACACCAGCAGAAGGGAAGTTTCAATCACTTCTTGTGGTAAACATGTACGGGATTACAAACGTTTAGTTATCTGGAGTGTTTCCATTCATCAATAATGGTCTGTAAATGTATCTCTGTTGCTGAAATCAAAACTATATACTTCAACTCCCAGGTAAACCCAACAGGTAAAGTGTCCCTTTTATCTAGGTGACCCAGAAGCACTATCTGGTTAAGGGAGTTGCTCAAAATCACACATCAGCCAAATGCAGGTGAAAGGATTCTAATTCTGTACCTTTGACTACAGGAAGCATTTCATTATTGTCCATGCAGGACATCTCCAAATCACTTAAAAAAGAATGTTAATAGAACAAGTGTTGTATAGCTGTACATTCTCTGA
This sequence comes from Protopterus annectens, assembly GCF_019279795.1. NCBI lineage: Eukaryota > Metazoa > Chordata > Ceratodontiformes > Protopteridae > Protopterus > Protopterus annectens. Next base: position 158,157,525 of record NC_056747.1, read on the forward strand.
ACACTAAAAGATATGAAACAGTAAAGACTAGTATTACCTACGGATAGCAATCCTCAGTGATTTACCAGAAGAAAAAAGTTAATGAAAGACAGGGCATAAATACAAGGCAAAATCAGAGGCATATTAGAGGCAAACTACTTTAATTCACTTTAAAATCTTAAAAGAGCAACATGTTTTGATCAAAATGTATTTTATGAACATTTAAACAGCAAAAAGTAGGAATACTCTAACAACTGACTTTACCGATTGGCTATAAACCTTAGGGGTTTTAACCCTCAGGGATTTTTCAGAAAATGAAAACACGTGTGAATGTCAAGCAGTTAGTGCAGATGATTAAGGCTATAAACTCTTAGGGATCCGCTTTCTGCAGTCAAGAGTACAAAGTTTGATTCCTTCTATCTTCATATGCCTACTGTGTGACTGAGTCAGTCACTTAACCAGACAGTGCTCCTTGAGTGTCAACTTTGGCTAATTTAAAAGAGAAACAAAAAAGATAGGGCATGCACGAGGTTAAATATTCATGTGCAGTTTCTGAACAAAAGGAGCGGAGCTAGATCATGGTCAAATGGGGTGTTAGGCAGAGTTATGGACCAGACCTCTCCCTTCCAAGCATTACCAATATTTCATTACTTCCCTCTCTATCGCTCCCATTCCATTTACCTTAAAACACTTAAAACCTGTCAATGTAATTACTATTTTCTTTACAATGATCACAGATATTTGTACTGAATTTAAAACTTTTATTAAAAATTTTAAAGCAAAAACACGGACAGCTATATAATAAACAAAAACAAACACACACACACACACACACACACACACATACTGAAAACAGACAGCATGGGCAACAGTGAACTTATCCTCCTTTGAAAGTTACCTTTATGGGAAATTCATCTGGCAATCCATTAAACATCAATGTACGGGCATTCCTAGTCAAACAGCATATGTGAGGCACTAATTAGGGGCTATCCAAGGTTAAAGGAATTCAAAATACTTACTGCTTGGGGCAGCCTAGTGAAAACAAGTGTTCCTGGGCAGCTCAGGAGCACTATCTGGTGTAATAACTTGGTCAGACACATCCAACTCAAACAAAAGCTGAGGGAATCAAAAGCTGCACTACAGGAAACAGATCATTAACAGCTTATAGCCTTAACTCATGCACTAAGTACCAAACTGTTGTACCCCAGCACAGTACACTTCACATCCTTGTGTATACAAAATTAAAAGCTATGTATTTACCATAACTAGGTTATCTGCATTGTCTACTTTCATTCTTCCTCACCACTGTGTTTCAGAACCAGCCCTCGGATCCAACTCGGCCGCTATTCTTCTAGACTTCAGAACCAAGCCTTTAGCTCCTCTCTTTACCCATAATTCCCCACTTCCTCCCAAGTTCTCAGATCGAGTTTGCTGTGTCTAAATAACCATCTCTAAAAATATATTTTTAGGTAACATCATCATCTTCTTCTTCTTTCGGCTTTTCCCGATTAGGGGTCGTCACAGCGGATCACCTGTCCATTCATGACTGGCAGTGAAGTTTTACGGTGTCGAGTTGCCAGCCCAGCACCCAACCTTCCACAAAAGGCACACATACATGCACACTCACACCTAGGGCCAATTTAGTGTGTCCAATCCACCTACAGCATATCTTTGGGATGTGGGAAGAAACCGGAGGGCCCGGAGGAAACCCACGCAACCACAGGGAGGACATGCAGACTCCGTACAGCCGAGGATCAAACTGGAGAACCTCTTGCTGTGAGGAGGCAATGCTAACCGCTGCACCACCGCAGCCACCCAGGTAATATATGCATACAAGTCGCATAATTAGTCCCAACAGGAAAGAAAGGTAGTAAATTTGCTTACTTAGAGGCCTAACCTTAGAACTCATGGGTTCTAACTTCTCAAACTAACTCTAAACCTCTTCCAGGAACATAGGAAGGGGGTGGGGGGGGGTGAGATAGAATGAAAGACAACAACACAAACACTTAGTAAGGGTATAAATCTGATGTTGTCTCTCTCATTCTTTCTCGCCACTAGGTCAGTCTCTCCAGCTACACTGCTCTTGGGTGTCCCTTATGGAAGAACATGACAGAGCACCATTGAACCAAAGGTAGCTCTGTTTCTAGAAATAATGTCAAGCTTATAATGGGTAACAAAGGCATGAATTGTAGACCAATTGGCTGCTGCACAAATCTCCTCAAATGAAAATCTGGAAGAAAAGGCTGGTGACGCTGCCACAGATCTGGTAGAGTGAGCTTTGAGTGGTTGGGGTAAAGCCAACCGTGTTTGGCAATAAATCCATGAAATACACTCTGAGATGTATTCTGCCAAAGTAACTTTAGAAACTACCTGGCCCAAAAGATTAGGATAGTAGGAGAGAAAGAGTTGATCAAATTTCCTATGCTGCTTCATTCTGTGAAGATAAAAACATAGCTGCCTATGAACATCAAAAAGGTGCAACATGTATTCACCCCTATCCATAAACTTAGGAAAGAATACTAGCAGCTGGATGGACTGATTAAGGTTTGATGTGCTGGCAATTTCAGCATAAAAGAAGGGTCAGTATGTAAAGACACTCTGTCCTTGTGGAAAATTATATAAGGGGGCTTTGAAGACTCTCTTCGCCAATGTCAATGCTGCCAGAACAGTTTTCCAGGAAAGAAACTTTAAATCACAAGTCTCTGATGGTTCAAAAGGCATCTGTGTTAGCCCTTATAACACCACAGTGAGATCCCATGGTAGACAAGGTTCTTTGATAGGAGGTCAGATGAGAAAGACCCCTTTCAAGAAGACTTTACATAATTTAGAGGTCCATAAGGAAGCATGTCTGTGCCCTGCATGAAAATTTGAAATTGCTGCAAGTGGCTTGATTGTACAAAAACTAGCTCCTTGATCAAAAAAGAGACTAAGGAAAAGCAAAATGTCAGGAATAGAAGCTGAAAAGGGATCAAATTCTGATGGGTGAGACAGGAGGTCATGCTTGGGCTCCTTGCTTGTTGATGTTCCAGGGTACTGACATGCTTGTCTGTATGAACAGCAATAGTCCCTAGAAGAAGATCGCCATGGAAGGCTTGCAATGATAAAAGGACTGCCATCATCTCTAGGACATTTATGTGCAAATTGGTCTCTAAGTGACCATATGCCTCGGACCATCTTTCCTATGTAATGCCCCCCCCCCACACACGCTCTAGTTGGGAAGCATCCGTGGTCATTGTGGTTGTTGGCGTTGGGAGAGGGAACACTCTGCCTATGTGTAAATCTTGGCACTGAAGCCACCACTGCATGTGGCACTTGCAGATTGTTGTGAGTTTTACTTGCATGGAAGGGGGTTGGCATAGAACTGACCATTAAATCTGTAAGGTCCACTGTAGAATTCTCATGAAGAACGGGCGGTGTGGCAAAAGTAGGGAGTTATATTGCAGTATTTAAACAGGATGTGTTGAATGTGTTTATTTCCTGTTCTGAGGAAATTGGTGAGGAGTCACCGACGAAAAGCTAAACAGACACTTTGTGGCTTAAATAAACGTTGAGTACAAGTTTATTTACTTGGTTTGGACATTTTTTACGGATTTTCGAATTTGGTGCGCAGATCCCTGGGGCTCCTTCTTGTGTAGCTGTTGGTTTTGTCTTTTTTATCATTGAGCTGCTTCCCAGATAGGACTGGATTCAAGCAGTCTAGGGCTGAGGCTCCTAAGGGAAGGGATGTCTCCAAGCCAATTGGAGCAGAGCACCCCCCCCCCTTGGACCAGGCATAGACCTCTCAGATCTGAGACCCACTCTGACACCAAGAAGAAAAAGCTGAGCTGGTCAGGGTAGCCAGCAGATCACAGACATGACGAGACTTCAGATATGACACTGTATCTCTCAGGAATCTTGGATCCCTGGACTCTGAAGCTGAAGGTTGGATTGGAGAAGGAGCAAGTCTTTTTCTTGTCGGGGGCAGCTGGAAGTATCCCCACCTGAATGTGAGCTCGAAAAAACTTCATTCTGTCTCTGTCAATTTTGGACAAACTCCTGGAAGATCTAGAAGTAGTAGGAGAAGGTGGTCTGGATGGCTTACAGAGAGTTTGGAATATCTTTTCTGGCAGAGTCAGCAAGACTATCTGGATATTAGAATCCATATACAAGGCTTAGCTTCCGGATCCAAAGCTTTTGGATCCAAAGCTATCAGAACAATGGATCCAAAGCTATCAGAACAGGGGAACTGGTTGACAGACCCAAAGCCACTAGATCCGTGGAACGAACAGGATCCGAGGCAGGTCAAATAGGAGTCAGATCTGATGAATCAGGATCTGAACACTTGGACATTTTGGAAAAAGGCTCTGACAGTGAGGATGGAGACTTCAGAAGTTTCTGCTTTGGATCAGAAGAAGTTGGAGTAAAGGGTGGTTCGGCTTCTGCAGGAAGCAGTCCTCTCAAAATCGATTTCTCCGTTCTGAGAAGGCTCTCAGATTAAAGGTGGCATAGATGTGACAGTCTTTCTTGAAATGTGCAGTACCTAAGAATAAACACACTTCTTGTGGGCATCTAAACTGGGGATCTTATGCCCATAAGAAGTGCATTTTTTGAACCCAGTAGGGCTTGTCAGTTCTTTCTGATATGTTCCCTTAGTATTAAGAAAAAATGAAAGCAAACTCATTAGGGAGCTCAACACACACACTAAGTTGCTGACACCAGCAGAAACTTACAAATCCTAAACAGCAGATAATTTACACCAAAAAATATATAACTTCAACTACTTTAAATATCCTACTTTTTACAAATGTCTTAAAACTAACCTAATTATTTTATTTAAGAATGTTAACTAACTACTACATATCCTATATAAAATAAACACTATGCACACTAAGAATATAAAGAATAAATTAAACTATCTTAACTATTCCTACCTATCTAAAACTATACTAAGTACAACACTAACAACTAACAATGGAGGAGCACACTAAAAAGAAAACAATAAGCAAAAAGGATATTGTTAAGCTAGATTGTTCGTCTGGTCTTGAATGTGGCAAACAAGATCTGAGAGCTAGGAGGAAGTGGTGGGGGATTATGGGTAAAGGGAGGAACTAAAGGCTTGGATCCGAAGTCTAGGAGAAGAGTGATCAAGTCGGATCCAAAGGTCAGATCCCAAACCCAGTGGCGAAGAAGAATGAAGAAGACATCAGATAAGTTAAATTAAAAGTGCATTCATAGTTAATATCTTGGCATTAAATTCATAGACTTCATGCTGTGCACTTTATTTACAGACAGATAAGCACAGTCAACAAAACAAGAAATCCAAGCATTGTAGCCAAAGAAAATGGCTCATTATGATGGAAGTCCTTGTTTACCACAATCAGTTCCTTCCTTTACACCATAACTATTCTTGGATACAGGAAAGTTACACTAACTCATACAGATGTGATCATCAATTACAGCCTTTGTATAACTACATACACTCAAATGTTTCCCTTCAATAAAATGAATGCATAAATACATAATGAAGAAATGTACTTCAATACAGTGCATCCAACTGCACACATATACACCCTCTCAACCTCTTAGCTCAAGAATCACAGAAAAAGATGCAACAACAATTAAGAATACGTTTTTAAATGGTCTCTTCTGTATTTAGAAAGTTGCATTGGCATGCATTTTCTGAAGGACACAAAGTCTGAAACTCGCATGCCTGAAATTACTTTGTGACTGCAATCCATAACAGTTTGCTATAAATACACACATATTACTAGGAAAAGACCACACTAATTCTCAATTTCATCTCTCAAAACAAAGCCAAAAATAACTTTTTTTTTTTTTTTGGGGGGGGTCAAAATGGACTAATTTTAAATGCTATTTTTTATTTACCGGTTAACCAGGTAAACCCATTGAAGAAAGTGTCCCTTTTCAGGGGTCATCCCAGGAGTACTGGGGCTTGCTCACAGTCACACCACCATAGCCTTTGACTACAGGAAGCAATTCATTAACAACTCAGAGCCATAAGTGCCAGACAACTTTAAGTCCTTTAAAAGGTTAAAAGAACAGCAACAGGTGTTACATGAAAATGTACTTTGTGAACAATGACAACTACGAAACTGTAATAACTGATATACCAAAAATAAATTAATGGAGGTCTAACAGTTGGTGTGGAAGATTAAAGCTGCAAATTCTTAATGAGCTCCTTTAAGGTAACAGGGTTTGATTCTTTCTGCCTCAAACTGTGTGACTCTGAGCAATGTTTAGACATCTCTTGACTGCCTAAAATGTAAATGTAGTAAAACACATCACATACATATACATCCTCTTGACTGCTGCTTCTTAATGTAATGGGAATATATTTATTTGGGATGTTTAAAAAGATAAATTGGAGCTTTTCAAAAGGCCTGTGCTATGCTGATGTAAGAACATGCTTTCATGGAAACTGAGTCGTGTGCTCAGCTGGACAAGATATAGATACAGTATTGCATGTGCCCCCCTCTAGTGCCACCCATAATGATGACTCATCAGCTTGTAAGCAACATAGGAATACTGGGCACAGACTAAAATAAGAGAATACAATGGTTAATTTAAACCCTTTCAATTTGATGCTACACAAGCACAGCTCTGAAGATTCAATGTTATGGGCTGCTTCTCACTCCCTAATATTTACTGATCTAATATCTATCTATTTACTCACTTATATTTTGTTGAGAATGGCTGCCTCTTTATAGGGGGACCCAAAATGGTATTCATACTGATGATGGAAAATTTGCTTTAGGCATGAGGGAAAACCTCTACTCTTTTAGTAAGCACTCTGGAATCTTCTACATTCACCTGAACTACCACAGATTCAGGTTAACATCTCATCTGAAGGAAGGTACACCCACAAGTGCAACAACCCCACTTATTGCTGCAGTGCAAAATGAGTACTGGAAAATGAATCCAAGCACTTGGTGTGGGAATGGAACCCATAGTCTTTTGACCTTCCATCATCAAATGCCACTGTGTGACCCTACTAATCATGCAGTTTCTCATTTCAGTCTCATTCTGCACTACGTATCTGAGCCCACTTTCACACTCTACACTGACACAGATAAGATGGCATTTTGAGCTGCATTGCAGAAGTAACTTTCTTCATTTTTCTGAACTTTTCTGAAGTGCTATATATAATCACTGTTCTAATTCAGACAAATTATCTAAACTGCCGGTATTATGAAGTATGTTTTTTTCAGTCACACAATACCATAACTGTAACAGACAGTCAAGAGGATAAGGGACACATTTGCATCACACCACCTGTCACACATGAATTTACAAAACAAGCACCGGCAAAACATACGCATAAATACACAAAAACATATTCGGAGGCACTAGGTACCTATATGAAAAAGAAACAGTGCCCTCCAAAGCAGACAAGCAAGCAACCTGCACCCCCAAACACAAGCCAGAAAACACATAATTCACCTCAGCAGTGTGCCTCACAACAGCCCTTAAGGCAAAACACTATACCTAACACACTAGTAATAGGAGAATCTATAGTAAGGCACACGGATGTTCCACTCACCAGGCTGAACAAGGAGGAGGTTACTGTCAGCTGCCTGTCGGGTGTTCAGATCCGCCATATAACACAGGCATTTAGGTCACTCCAGAACAAGTACAAGTATGACGCTGTCATTGTACATGTTGGTGTGAATGATCTAAGACGTACCTCCCTGGATTACATGAAAAGAGACATTGAGGAGCTCTCTGATCATGTAGCCCAAGCTGGTATGACCCCACCTTGAGTAGCATACTACCTTCACCTAGAATGATACCACAATACAAAGACAAAATGATCAATTTCAACAATTGGCTAAACTTCTGGTGTCATTCTAAGGGGATCCAGTGTCTGTCTGCCTGGGATGACATGATAGACAAGCCTCGCTGTTTTGCCAGAGATGGGTTGCACCAGTCACCCCTAGGTTTTCGAATACTGGCCAAGGCTCTTGTCGTCCCCATAGTGCCTTTTTTAGGCAAGGCTCAAAGGACAAACCAACCACTGTAACCAGCACAGGTAACCAAAAACTAAGGGTAATGCTACTCAACGCCAGAAGTCTCAACCTCAAAATGCACACACTCGAGGCTCTCCTCAGCATGGAGAAAATCGATGTTTGTGCAGTGACAGAAACCTGGTTCAAGGCTCAAGACAGCACCCCAGCACTGCCAGGTTACAATTCATATCATATCTTCCGGCCTCAGTTACCAGATCGCAGTACAAAGGGCGGAAGTGTATCCATATTCATCAAGGATACCCATATCTCCAGGTTAGTAGCGCAGCATGATGCCCCAGAGATCATCCATGTGCAACTATCAGCAGGCAAAACCACATTTCAAGTTGTAACCAGTTATAGATCGCCCACCATGTCCCAAGATGCTCACTCTGCATTCCTTGAGACATTGGAAAATATAAAGGTCCTACCCAACACCATAATCTTGGGTGATTTCAACTGCCCTGGTATAGACTGGGCGAACTACCAATGCCTATGCTCAGCGATTCATAGAATTTATAAATTCAAATGCCCTTGAACAACTAGTATGTTCCCCCACTAGCGAGGACAACATATTGGATTTAATCATCACAAATATGGGCGCCCATTGTACCACACCCATTATCATCCCCTCCTTGGTCAGATCTGACCACAAACTGATAACCCTGGACATCCTCACTCCTCCACCTCCCCCAATCAAAGAAACTATGGTCAAAAACCTTTCCAAAGCAAACTTCAAACTACTTGCATCTGAAGTGGAAAGCTTCACTATTCCCTTGCAGAAGGATAATGATATCCAGGATGCGGAATCCTACACCAAGGCACTCTATATGCATCTTCAGGATTGCATGGACCGCGCTATCCCAAATAAAACCAAGACTCTTCCTCAAGCAAGAAGAAACCAGTCTGGTGGACCCCGTCCATAAGCAAACTTTACAATAAAAGGAGGAGACTTATACAAAAAAAGGCAAAATCTCAAGTCGAAAAATCATCCCTGATCAGCATTAGTAAGAAATTGAGGACCTTCATCAAGTCAACTAAAGCTAATTTTGAAAAGAAATTTGCCAAGGATAACCATAAGGCCTTCTATGGCTACGTCAAAAACCTAAATGGCAACGCTCAGGTCTGTTCTGAGCTAGTACAAAATGGAACAAAATACACTGACCCTTCTGACATTGCCAACATCTTGGCTGACAGGTTCAGTGCAAAGTCCCCCCCCCCACCTACAGGGCCTATTACCATTCTAGGGGATTGTGTAAGTCCAATTATTACTGATACATTGGTTAACAAGGCTCTATCTAAAGCTAAAAACACTGCCTCCATGGGACCAGATGGTGTCCCAGGCTGTGTCATACGCAAGCTCCAAAAGGAATTAACCCCGCATCTCAATACCCTGTTCAGTCTCAGCCTCTCCACAGGATATGTGCCCATAGAATGGCGCACGGCAATGGTGGTCCCGCTACACAAGGGTGGGGCCACAACTGGCCCTGGGAACTACTGACCAATAAGCCTGACCAGTCTGATCTGTAAGGCTATGGAGCGAATCATTATGGAACTCATAAATGGAGAGATTGGGAACCTCCAGTCGCTGGACCCCACACAGTTCGGCTTCGTCAAGGGCAGATCATGCCTCCTGAACCTGGTGGATTTCTTTGAGACAGTTACTCAGGCTATAGATAAGGGAAAGGAGGTACACACAGCTTACCTTGACCTTGCTAAAGCATTTGACACCATTCCCCATTCAGGTATTATTGATAAGCTCACCAGCCTGGGCATAAACCCATATGTCACAAGATGGATCGCAAACTGGCTCTCAGACAGATCCCATAAAGTAAGAGTAGCGAGATCTATGTCCGAATCCAGACCAGTAACGAGTGGTGTGCCTCAGGGCTCTGTCCTGGGGCCCCTCCTGTTTGGCATATACTTCTCAGAAGTACAGGCAAGCACGGAAGGGCTGTGGCTGACTAAGTTTGCAGATGACTGCAAACTGGGTGCTATAATAGAGTCTCCGGCCGACATGGAGATCCTCCAGAAGGGCCTAAATGAGACTGATGCATGGTGTCAAAGCCATGGTCTCAAGCTAAATGCAAAAAAATGCGTAGTAATCCCCTTTGGAAAAAACAGAGTACCTGCAAACTACAACATAGGAGGTAATCCCCTGAAATCTGAAGAAGAAATAAGAGATCTAGGGACCCAAGTATATAGTCAGCTTTCCTTTGATAACCATGTTGCCAAAGTGGTTAGAAAATCCTTCTATGTGACCCATCTGATCACGAAAGGGTTCGCATCAAGATCTAAGGATGTAATGGTGCCCCTCTACTCTTCCCTCATCAGACCCATTATTGAGTACAATGCACCAATTGGAATGCACCTGGCTAGACATCTCCAGCAGCTGGAGAGACCACAAAGGTGCCTAACCAAGAGGATTACTGGCCTCAAACAGTTGCCCTATGCATCACGATTGAAAAAGCTAAGACTGTTCTCTGTTGTATACCGCTTTCTCAGAGGCAATGTCTGTCTAACGTACAGAGCCATGTCCAACCCAGAATTGTTGAACTTGCTCCATCTTAGCAAAACCAAATCTACTCGAGCTACACGCTCTAGGGATATAAACCTCAACACAACAATGAATAGAACATGCTGGAGGGATAGATTCCCTTTGCAGAGACTTCCCTTACTATGGAACAGGGTCCCGATCTACATAAGACAGAGCCCCTCACTATCACTCTTCAAGAGGAACCTTGATGAGTCGATGGGTAACAGAAAGTTCACACCAGGGATCACACCAACAGCACTACTAGATAGGGGCCAAGGGTACTAGCTGCTAGTACAAGGGTCTAGGGAACTACTAAAGGGGCGGTGAATACCGCACAACATGACTGAGCTAATATATGCCTTCGGGCAGATAGCCCAGTACCAACCTATGAACCTACATGCTACTAAATGTTTTCCTTGTATGGGGTTGAATTGTGAAAAAAAAATGCTGCTGAAAGCACTTGTCATGCACAATGAATGAATGAAAGAAAGAAATGTGATATGAAATTCACTACATTGCCAGAGAATACTGCAGCTACAATGAAGGCAGAGGGAGGAAGACAGGAAATGCGTAAGTAACTACAAATTAAAGCACTTAAGCCCAAGTAGAAAAAACTTTCCTACAGAGAGACTTGGTCCTGAAATGGCCTCCTGGGAAAAAGTGATACATGCAAGTCAGCAGAAAATGAAAAATCAGGAGAAAATGGTTGTGTTGGAAACAGCTTCAGCAACCAGACACACTGGATGGGACACTCACTGCCTTGTTTCTATATCTTGTTCATATATGTCTATACATCTACAATCACATGAATTGCTGCTCATCAACACTGAAAAGCCCTGAATAATCAATCGATACTAAATTTACAGGGTAATCTTTGAATTTACATATAAGTAGAGGTACACATAGGACTCCACTGGAACTTTGCCTTACCTCTGCACAAGTAGGTAGGTAGTTGTACACAGTTAGCAGTATCTTTGTTTGTTCTCCCCGAATCACATTGTATGGAAGTGTGAAGTCAACAAAAAAAGGTTTAAAAGTTCTTATCTCCATCGGTTTAGCTAATCCAAGTCCTTTGGTTTCACACAGTCCTATAGCTTCAGTTACCCAGGTGGTGATGGAATGAGGTACTTCTACTTTCAGATGTTTCTCTCCAGTGACATTGCTAGAGGTAAAGGTTACAAGGAAATAGGTAACTAACTACAAATATTTCCCAGGAAAAAGACATCCAAAATCAGCATAATCTAATTATCTAATTTTAACAAACCATTTCAGTAAAAAAAAAAAAAAAAAAAAAAGATGACAGATTGGTGTGCTTTTCTCCTGAACTTACAATAAGCCAGGCTATCACTCCTTTATAAATTAGTGAAGACTGGTTTATGTTATGCCAAACATCTTCCTCTGTATTTTGTCCTGAAGGCACCAACACTTGGAAGCCATTTAATGCCACAGGGGAACTGTTGTCAAGTTTTGATTTTAAAATTAGAACTGAAAAACAATATCTAAACAGAGCTCTTCTCATAGCCACTAAAGACTGCAAGAAATCAAAAATGGTACACGACTCCCAAAGATCCCAGCAACAGCTGTGTTGTTTACCTGATACATGACGTGGAGAAACATATTCACAGCAGTTATATAAAAATAAAACGCTAGCAGTTATGTGTGTGTTCTTGATTTGTGCTGATTATCACAAGGTAATTTACATCAGTCACTACATTACATTTTGTACTGCACCGTCAAGCAAAATGCCAACCAGTTTTATAAATAACTAAAACTGAAATCCACTTCTTGCAGGGATAATCCATCATTTTCTTTTCTCAGACACAAGTTCCAGATAGCCATAGATACACAAAAAAATTATGAATTAACAGAGAGTTCATGACTTTCAGAAACTCACTTCTAAATGGAAATCCCTAATTTAAAGTGAAGCAGCCAATGTGAATACATTTTCCAGTTTAAAAGACAACACACACAATTTGTGCAAAAGGAAATAAAAATTATAGCAAAAGTGATTGAGTAAACACCTTTATCCAATTAGTATGATGCATGAATGTAAATATTAAGCACCCTAGTCCTTGGTGATGTACAGCTGGTAAGTTTAAATTCCCCTGTATTTTATAGTACATAAAAGAAAAAGCTACTTCCCCAATGTAGATCAGTGTGTGTGTATGTACCTTTAAGAAGCATTTCCAGATGTAGCACATGCATATAAATACGGAGCATGTGCAGGCAGCAGTGCCATCTTGAGAGAACAGCCAGAGTTGTTACCATGTACGAGTGGGGAAGTCAGTATGTTTATAAGTTTAAGTTAGAAAGCTGCATTTCTGATGTGTTTGTGTGTAATAAAGCTGCTTGAACTGAACCCACGAATGTTCATCTGGTTTATTCTGACCATACGAGAGACATGGTGTCAGAACCAGGATCAGAGCAACAACTTCGTTGAGCCATGAGGTGCAGAGTTGAAGTTGAAGGTGAAGGCAGACTAAGAAGGTTGAGTGAAATGGAGCTCAGACAAACAAAAAAGGGCCAGAAATGAGCTAAAGATAAATAAAACTGCATAAAATTACTTATTTGATAAAGAAAATGAAACATAACATTTATAAGGCACAAATGTTTTCTTTCGGCTTTTCCTGGTTAGGGGTTGGCAGTCGATTTTTATGGAGCCGAGGTGCCAGCCCGACCCCCAACCTTCAATGAAGGCATGCCCATTCACGCATGTCTTTCAAATGCCACTCGACTGCGGGGAGGACATGCAGACTCCACACAGAAGGCACAAAAAGCCTTATTAACCAAATGAGTAGAATAAAACGTATTTATTTTATTTTATGGATTACTCTGCAAGAAGTGGATTTATTAAGCAAATGAAAGGCACAAACCACATTAATTAAATAAAATGTTCAAAATCATGATATTTGATAAAACTAGCAGAAGTATCCATACGGGGCTCAGAATTATCTTTGGTTTGCATAACGAGCATGTTTAAAGTAAAACGGGCACAAGAAAAGTATACTGAGAATGATAAGAGATTAAAAGGGCATAACGAGTACAATAAAAGGGCAAATTAAGCTTAAAGAGCAAGGCGAGTGTGTGTTTTTTTAGTAAAAGACTGTGTTTGGGCACAAACTACTATTTCGCGTTAACTGAAGCCATTCAAGGCATAACTGGAGTTCTTCTGAGTATCTCAGTATGGGCAAAGTGTTTGCAGAGTGTGTGCTTTTCTATGGTACAATCATTTCAGAGAGTTTGATGTGTGCAAAGTACAGTTATATTGCAAGCTGCAGTCAAAGTACAGCCATTTTGAAAAGTTTCATGTGCTGTGTACATTTATTTGCAGAAAGCTGCTATTTCAAAGTTTTTCTTACTCTAACATTTTTCCACTGTGTACAGTTTGTTCGCAAAGTACAGTCATTTCAAAGTATTTCTTACACTGATGAGTAGTTTCATAAAGTGAGTCTGTATTATCTGATCGACCATTTAGGTTAGCAAATACCTAAATGTCGACCTGGTCGATTGAAGAATTAAAACAGCAAATGGCTGATTTAACATAGGAAATGAATTCCGTCGGCTGGGGGGAAAAAAAAAAGTTTAAACCAAAATGAAGTATCGGGCTTCACCCCCCTACAACCCCCGATGTGGGGGGGCTGTGTCCCCCACACCCCTCTAACTAAATATACCAACTCCAAGATCACTCTACAGTGGGGAAAGGGACAAAATCTGCATAACGGCCAAGGGAATTTTTTCCCTGCGTTAAATCGGTCATCTTGTTTTTTTTTTTTTGCTTTCACTATTACCAGTTTGACGTTAAGGTATTCGCTAACCTAAACGTTCAGTCAGGTAATAGGAACCCTCATAAAGTACAGTGATTTCAAAGTCTCCTTGTGCTGAGGAGATTTATTTGGGCAAAGTACAGTTATAGGTTCATAGGTTCATACTAGGCTATCTGCCCAAGGGTATTTATAAGCCTAGCCCATAGTTATGTGGCTTTCGCCACCCCTTTAGTTTGAATAAAACTATGCCTATTATTTTGCTGTGCCTCTGTCAAGCAGTGACACTGAAGTAATCCCTGGGGTATATCTGTGATCTCCCATCCATTGGTCAAGATTCCTCTTGAACAAGGCCAGCGAGGTGCTCTGCCTCACATGTACCGGGATTTTGTTCCACAGCATAGGGAGTCTCTGGGTGATGAATTTGTCCCTCCAGCACGTTCTATTAATAACCGTGTCAAGGTTTAAGTCTCCCGCCCTTGTGGTTCTGAGGGATCTAGATTTTTTTGAGGTGAAGCATATTCATCAAATCTGGGTTTGACATGGCCTTATATGTCAGGCACAGGTCACCTCTGAGCAAGCGGTATGAGACTGAATAGAGCTGGAGTTCTTTCAGTCGGGCAGCATAAGACATATTTTTGAGACCCTTTATCCTTTTGGTGAGGAACTTTTTGGGCCTTTCCAGCTGCTGCAGGTGTCGGGTCAGATACATTCCGAATGGGGCATTGTACTCAATCACAGGTCTAATGAGTGATGAGTACAGGGGGACGATGACCTCCCTTGATCTAGATGTGAATCCCTTCATAATCAGGTGGGCAATGTAGAAGGTTTTCCTAACTACTTTAGCAACATGAGTGTCAAACGGCTACTGTCAACCTGGGTCCCCAGATCCCTGATGACTTCTTCTGTGCTCAGTGGATTGCCACCTATATGGTAGCTAGGGGTAACCTTGTTTTTCCCGAAGGGTATGACTATGCATTTCTTTCTTATTTCAAAGAGTTTGTGATATTGGGCATAATTACAAGTATTGGCATAAAGTTCTGCCATATATATTTGTGCGTGTATGTTTGTACATGATTTCAAGTACCTTCACTACTGTGTGCTGATATGACATATGCATTTCGCATACCAGATCCACTTGTGTTTGTTCATAATATAGCAGAAAATTGGAGAGTATTTAAGCAGGAATACGATATTTTCATACAAGCAGCTTTTTCTGACAAAGATGCATGTACAAGGGCATTCACTGGGTCAGAAGCTATTGAAAGAGAACGTTCATTTGTGTATGCACCAGAAATATATGCAGAAGAGGGGGAAAACCATCATACTGTGGTACCTGCTAAAGCCAGGCAGGACCCTGAGTGCTCAAAACTTAAATTCAGGGAAATGTGAAACCCCCAGACAAATGTTACATTAGAGAGGTGCTTACTTTATACAAGAGACCAAAAGCCAGGTGAAACTTTTACAGCTTGTATCACTAACCTGAGAAATAAGGTCAAATCATGCAGATTTGGTGATCTGAAAGATGAGTTAATAAAGGATATGCTTGTGTTTGGTGTTAATTGTGCTGCAGTGAGAAAGATTTTACTTCATGACAGTGATATAACATTAAGCAAAGTCATAGAGATTTGACAAATCCATGAGCTCTCTCAGAAAGGCACACAAGTATACTTACAAGTGAAAATTGCATGGTTTCAACAGCCTCTAGAGCAAACGCAGACAGCATGCAACACATGGCAAGCAGAAACAGGCTTAAGCACATGGCAGCAGCAACCCGTGTGTGTGCGGCAGGGAAAACCTGCAGCTTTCTAATAAGTTCCAAGACTAGCTCAGTAAAAAGGGCATGCTCAGTACAGTATAAGAGTGAGTCAGCAAAACAAAAATTCAGTCCTATTGTTAAATGTCATAATTGTGGTGCCAATCATGAGTCTAAAAGAGAGAAGTGCTTAGCATTTGGTAAAGAATCAAGTATTTTATACTGTCCTGATCAATAGTAAACTCATGGAGCTCAAAGCAGGTACTGGTTCAAAGTGTAATGTAATGTCAGCAGAAAAATTTGTTACAGTGAAGGCTGGTGAGTGACTTAATTTTGGCCAATTGTGCCAAACTTGTTGCTTATGGAGGTGAAGAGATTCAAACCAAAGTCTCAGTAGTGCTTTCATGCTATTCGGTTGGGCAGAATTACAGCTTGCAATTTTATATAGTCCAAAGACCTGTGCAGTCATTATTAGGTCTCAAAGACAGTTTAAGAATGAAACTGCTTTCTTTTAAGTAGTACAACAAGTAAGCGCGTGTCCCTGCTTCAGCTTTACTGATGCTATTTTTTCAGAGTATGCTGATGTTTTCGATGACAAGCTATGCAAACTTCCAGTTGTGTACTCCATGAAAGTAGACCGAGAGGTCAGTCCAGTGGTCAGACCAGCAAGGAGAGTTCCAATGGCTATGCAGGACAAAGTCAATGTCCAGTTAGATAAAATGGTGCAGCAAGGTACGATATGTAAAGTAACAAAACCAAATGAGTGGGAGTCTTCCATGGTAGCTGCTCATAAGAAAAATTCAAATGAGACCAGAATATGCATTGACCCAAGAGACCTGAGCAAGGCATTAAAAAGACCTCATCATCCTATGCGTACAGTCAAGGAGATCGCAACACTCATGCCGAATGCCACTGTTTTTTCATTCTTAGATGCAGAGAGTTCATTTTGGCAAGTAATGCTTGATCGCAAATCTTCACTACTGACTACATTCAGTACCCCATTTAGTAGATACAGATTCCTCAGGATGCCTTTTAGAATAAATTCTGCATACAATGGATCAAATTTTTTCAGGGTACCTCTGTGCAATAACAGTTGATTTGCTGGTTGGAGGTAATGGTGAAGAAAAGCATGACAGAAACCTCAAGAAAGTTTTGGACAGAGCACGTGAAGTGAATTTAAAGCTCAATCCTCTGAGGTGCAGATTTAGACTACCAAACGTTACTTACGTAGATCATTTATTTACTAGTACAGGCTTAAGACCAGATCCTTCCATGCAAGCAGCCATTTTAGAGATGCCAGCTCCAGACAAAGTCCAAACCATTCACCGTTCTCTTGGTATGGTTAACTATTTGGGCAAATTTATCCCTGACTTTAGTGAGTTATCCATGCCTTTGTGAAAGCTGACACGCAAAAATGTTGCGTGGTGAAAGAACACCAGCAGAGAGCATTTGATAATCTCAAACAGCAAATCGCTAACCCGGCCACATTAAGATACTATGTTGTCCACAAAAAAGAAGTTATGTCTTACCATACCGTTCCATCTGTGTTGTTCATCTTCTTTCTTTCATCACTGTTGGGTTCAGTTTCGAGCCCTCTGAATCAAGTTGGCCTTTTTACCAAGCTCAAGCCAGCCAAAAAAAACTCTCGAGCTAAGTCTCTACCCAGAATGCCCTTCTCCCTGTTACCTCAGATTGAGTTTGCTAGAGAAAGAGAAGTAAAGCCGAGGCCACTTCTGTGCAAATACCCTAGGACACCACTTAGACCCAAAGCATCCCCAGGAGCCTTTGGAGGGGAAAGGAGGATGGGAAGTGATGAATGAAACAACAGACATGGAACGTTATGGTAAGACATAATTTCTTTACCTGATGTTAATCTTCTTTCCATTCATCACTGATGGGACAGAATCACAAGCTACCTTGAGGTCCATGGGCAGCCGTTATGGAAGAACATTCCTGAGTACCAATGGGCCAAAGGCAGCTCTCCCTCTGGAGACCAAGTCCAATTTGTAATGATTGATAAAGGTATGAGGCTTAGCCCAAGTAGCTGCTGCGCACATGTCATCCACGGAATGGAAAGGTACAGATGTTGCCATAGATCTAGTGCAGTGAGCTTTAACTTTTGGCATAGGTTCATTTTTGAGGGAAAAGACGAAACGTATGCAGTCCCTTGGAAACAGCCTCTCCCATTCTGGGTTAACCAAAGGAGATGAAAAGCTGTTCAGATTTACAGATTGGTTTGGTCCTGTCTAGTTAAAATCTCAGTTGTCTATGTACATCTAAGGAGTGAAGGCAGTACTCTCCTCTATTGGCAAAATTCAGAAAGAACAATTGTAGATCAATGGTCTGGTTTATGAAGAATTCAGAAACAACTTTGGGAAGGAAGGATGGATTCGTCCGAAGTGATACTCTAGCTTTATGAAAGACCAGATAGGGCCTCTTGATACATAATACTTGCAGCTCCGAGACCCTTCTGGCAGATGTGATGGCTACCAAGAACAAGGATTTCCAAGACAAAAACTTTAGGTTGCACTTTTCAGCAGGTTCAAAAGGTTTTTGAGTCAAAGACTGAAGGACTAAAGTGAGGTTCCATGGTTCCACGGGCTGTCTGACAGTAGGCCTGCTATGAGTGGTCCCCTTGAGAAAGCCCTTGCACAGGCGTAAAGAGATAAGATGGGTGCCATCTATACCATTGTGGAAATTGGGAATTGCCACTAGATGTACTCGTACAGTAGAGGCAGAGGCTCCATTATAAAAAAACTTAGCCAAGTATTGGAGGACTGGAGTTACTGGAGCCGAATATGGGTCTAGCATGTTATCCTTGGACCACATGGAGAACCTTTTCCATTTATCCTGATATAGTCTTCTGGTGGATGCTTTATGAAAGGCCAGAATGATGTCTCAAACAGGCGAGGAGAGATTAGTTTGCCTGGTGACTAATGGAAGTGAAGAAACCAGGCTGTCAGCATAAGACTGGACAGATTTGGGTGAATCAACCCTTGGGGGCGAGTAATCAGATCTGGTAGAGGGTCCAGAATCCACGGAGCGTAAACTAGGTGAGGCTGAAGGAAGTGGAACCAAACTTGTTGAGGCCAGAACGGAGCTATGAGGATCACCTTGCATCTCATCCAAAAAGCTTTCTTTAGAAATTGTGGAATGGGAGGATAAGCATAAAGTCGTCCCGTGGGCCAATCATGGATCAGAGGGTTCTTCAGTGACTCCCCACCCCAGGGGAAGTACGGCAAAATAGCTGCTGCACTTGTTTGATGGGAGGTGAAAAGACCGCAGCAAGGCTGGCCCCAGTGGCTGAAGATTTCTGTCGCCATCCCGGGGTTGAGATATAGCACTTGTAAAGCATGAGGATGCATCAGCTCAGTTTGTCTGCAATCATATTGGAGCTCCCTGGGATATGCGTTGCTATCAGAAAGTGGTTGTAAGCTATCGCCCACTGCTAAATTCTCATGGCTTTTCAACATGGGGGGTAGGAATTGGTTCCTCCTTGCTTGTTGATATACCAGACCACTGACATATTGTCCGACTGAATTGCAACTGTCCCAGAATGGAGGGCTGAATGAAAGGCCTGCAACTCTACCAGCACAGCTCTCGGTTCCAAACCACTGATATGCAGGTGGACCATGTGCCTTGGACCATCTTTCCCTGGAAATGCCCCCCCCCCACCTGATCAAGGTAGCATCCGTGGTCACAATGCCTGTGGGCTGAGGGGACTTAAATGGGCAACTCCAAAGTTCTAAGTCTGGCCTCATCCACCAAAGGAGGTCCTGTTTGCAGGAGTTGGTTATTCGAATCTAATAACAGAGGGGATGATGGTTTGGGAACCACTGACAAAGAAAGAGCCATTGCAGGATCCGCATATGTAGCTTTGCTAGAGGCAGTAGTGGGATTGAAGCTGCCATAGAGCCTAGGGCCTGAAGAACTTCCCTTGCTGAGACTTTTATTTGAGAGAGTATCACTCGAAACTGAAGCCTCAGTCGGTGGAGTCTGTGAATAGGGAGTGATGCTAGACAGGACTGAGTATTGAACACTGCTCCAATTAACTTTATTTGCTGTGCAGGATTAAGGTCTGATTTCTCCCAATGTATCGTTAGTCCGAACAATTTTGCCAGAGAGAGTATAATGCAGTGCTGTTACCAGAAGATGCTTGGTAGAGGGGATGAGGAGCCAGTCGTCCAGATATGGAAACACCCGGAATCCTTGTAATCTCAAGTGAGCTGTGACCGCTGCCATGAATTTCATGAACACTCTGGGGGGCTGTAGAGAGACCGAATGGCAGGACACAAAACTGATAATGACTGTCCCCTAACCAGAAGCGAAGCAGACTCCTGGAACATTTGTCCATCTTGATGTGGTAAAACGCATCCCGGAGATCTACTGAGAAGAATGTACTGAACCATGACCATCCAGAATCTAGTTTGGGTGACAGACTTATTTAAGCTGCTGAGATCCAAAATGGGTCTCCAGTCCCCTGTCTTTTTTTGGCACCAAACAGAATCTTGAGTAAAAGCTGGATCCGCACTGGTCTGGTAGGACTGGTTGGATGATACTTTTTCGAGACAGCTTTATAATCTCTGAAGCTGCTGCTTCTCTTTGACTGGGTGGAACATCAGGAAGTTTTCTTGGAAGGTTTGGTTGACAAGAAAGGGGAATGGTGTAACCTCTGGTAATGATACTCTGCACCCAACGATCGGTGGTGATAGATTGGCAGGCAGAGTGGTGCAGAGAGAAATGACCCTCGACTGCTTCCAGAGTTAAGCAATCAGGCTGCTGGTAAGGCTGTCCACAGAAAGAATCCCTGGAACCTTGGTTACGAGGACCTCTTCTGCTTCTATAGGGATGTCTTCCAGAATTGTTACCAACACTGCCCCTGGGGGAATCATCACCACGTGTGGCACAGAAAGGACCCTGAGATTTTTTGTGCCAGATTTTTCCACTCCTCTGATTTCTGGAGAAGGTATGTTGAGGGTTGGAAAAATGTAGGCCTCCGGCAGACAGGGTCTTTCCATCTTGCTCGCATCTGGCTAGCATATCCTTCACTTCGGAGCCAAAAAGGGATGAAGCTTCTATGGGAGCATTCAGAAAGGAAGACATGAAGGGATCTGTGAGGTCACAAATGCGCATCCTGGCAACACCCGAACCCACTGTTCTAGTCATCCCTTCATTCGTGTGTGAAAGCAACCTCATGGACGAGTTGGATACTGATTCCAGGGTTGCGAGCTGTAAAACCACTTTGTCTCTGACCTCGTCAGACAACTGTCCTGCGAGCATCCCGATGAGTTATGAGATCAAGACCCTCTCAAGCCTCGTAAAATGTTTCAAATAATTCAGGGACTGTATAGCAAAGGTCCCTGATGCAAAAATACACTTCCTAAGTCTGTCCACTGCCCATGACTCCCTGTTGGGCGGGTGGACAGGGGAACTTTCCTCAGCCAAGTCCTTTTTTGTGACCACCATCACCACTATAGCATCGATTGGTAATGCTTTGGACCAATGCAGGTTCTCCTCGGGAGGGGAAATAATTTTGTCTGGTCTCCGAGGGATCACCTCAGTGGAATCAGGGTTCTTCCAAGCTCGCTGTACGACGAGCTGGATGAGTTCGTCGGCAGGTGGGGTCACCCAAGAGGTAGAATGCCAGGGTCGAAAAGCCTGCGAGAACACAGACTCCTCTGATGGAGGGCTTCCACTCACCTCTCTGCTTTAACATTTCTGGGATGTCTCCAAAGGAGACATCCTCAGGAGGTGACCGTGGGGACCCTTCACCATCATCATAGTCCATGTCTTCAGTTAAAGACTCCTCGGGTGATTCTATGTGCTTCCTCTTGCATGTCTTCTTTTGACGGGGCTCCTCAGTGGGGGTCTCTGTAGAGGACTCGGAAGAATGGGTACCCTGAACAGGGGTGTCCTGCAGCTTCTCTGCCCGGTGTCCTGGGGGGGTGGTCTGTGACAGCTGTAGCTCAGGGGGCAAAAACTGGGGTTCCAACATCAAAGGAGTGCTGCCAGAAGCAAGAGCCCTCTCCATCACGCAGAAGGCAGGCCCGCTTGGAATCAAGAAAGACAACCTCAGGACCGAGGATCACACCCTGCTCTGATGAACCTGACCCCATGTTTGGAGCCTCAAGCAGGATCAGTGCAAACACAGCTATCGGCGCTGAGGCTGGAACAGAGGAGAAAAATAACTCCGTGCCCCAGGCCGAAGCACCCATCCCCCAATGCCCAGATTGAGGAAGGACCGGTTCAGCAGGCACCGAAGACCAAAGGGGAAAACTCAGAGCCGGAGTGAGATGCACTGTAGGAGCCAAGGTGATGGGTTCCAAGAAGGATGTCGGAGCAGAAGGCTTCGGAACTGAGATGGTCAAAGGAGGAGTGTAAGATGGAGTCCGAGGATAAGTCAACCCAAGTCCAGCAGGTGGATGGGTCTTAGAAAGGGTGGGTAATCCCCTGGCTAACAGCAGCTGGTCTACAAGACACACCACGTCATGTTCCGACAGGCTGGTGGATCTAGTGAATACTCCGGGTGGGGAGTTAGGATGTTCAATGAAGGGGCTATACACTTGGCCCAGAAACAGATCTACAGAAGGGGAGTATTGGGTCCGTGGTGCAAGGTCTGTCGGCACCAAAGTCTCTAGTTTCGAGACCAGAAGTAAAGGGGCCAAATCCAGTGAAGTTGGTACAACGCTTGGTGCTGAAGTGGCACTCTGAGCCGAAACGGTCAGTTCCAAAGTGGTAACTAATGAAGTACTCGAAGGTGTGTCCTGAGCCAAAGTGGCCACACGTGCCAAAGATGAAATAGGTGTAGTAAGGTCTATAATCGGTGCCGGAGGCAGAACCAGTGCCGAAACTGGCGCCGGTATCAAAGGTTTCAAGATGCTCGGAACCAAGGAAGACAGAGCCGTAGAGGCAGATTTAATGTTCCGAAGACAACTTTGGGACCTTTGATTTCCCTGCCTTGCCCTGATCACACGATGGTGAGGAGGGAACAGAGTGGGATCTCTCTTTGTTTTTAGTAGGAGGGGTTGAGACCTCCATCACAGAAATAGCCTCTGAGAAGGAAGACTTGAGT
Organism: Protopterus annectens; assembly: GCF_019279795.1. NCBI lineage: Eukaryota > Metazoa > Chordata > Ceratodontiformes > Protopteridae > Protopterus > Protopterus annectens. The sequence continues at coordinate 158,180,632 of NC_056747.1, forward strand.
AACCCTTTCAGAATCAGTTTATTTTTGCGCTCATTAAGAGTGCGTTGACAAACTCTGACAAATGTCACACAGAGGCTGCAACGAAAGGTGGGGCACTCCCAAACAGTATACACAGTCATCATGAGAATCACTATTAGATAACTTGCCATTACATGAAGCACAATGCTTAAAACCTGAAGTACCCTTCTTATCCGAATATTGACAGAAAGACACCACAGACCAACCATATAATCCAACTAGAACAAAGTCAAACACCGTTCAAGAAATCATAAATATAACAATACAGTGATATGTATAGAGAAAGAAAACACCTTACTAAAAACAAAGCTAATAGGTTAAACAGGAAAGACAATACCAGCTATGGTATTGAAGGAATACCACAAGGGTAAGGGAGGAAAGGCCATATCAACAATGGTACTTGAAAGTTTACCACCGGTAACAATGGGTAGAGTAGAGAGAAAAAACACAAGGTTAGACAGAAGAAAACACACTAGAAATACTATTCACTCAATAAAAAAATGAAGTTATGAAAAATTTTCCACACAGACATCAAATAAAGTTCCACTTAGCTGAGAGCCCGGCTGAAACACGGCTTTACGGCTATGCGGCAAACGAGATCTGAGGTAATGGGGAGAAGGGCGTTCTGGGTAGAGACTTAGCTAGAGAGTTTTTTTGGCTGGCGCAAGATTGGTAAAAAAGGCCAACTCAGTTCCGAGGGCTTGGAACCAAACCCATCAGTGATGAATAGAAAGAAGATTAACATCATCAGATCCAGTAGTTCTTTCCTCTGATGCTTCAAAGTTTGATCTTGGTGCAGTTATTCTTCAAGACAGCAGACCTATTGCCTGTGCATCTAGAACTCTTACCCAAACTGAGATGCAGTATGCTGAAATTCAGAAGGAACTTTTGGCTATTGTGTTCGCATGTTCGAAGTTCCATAATTTTATTTATGGCCGAGCTATCCAGAGAGAAAGTGACCATCATCCTCTAGTTACTATTTTAAAGAAGCTTGTGCATTCCACTCCAGCAAGAATACAAAGAATGATGTTCAAATTGCAAAAGTACAATTTCAAAATGGTCTACACAATGGGTAAACTTCTTTATCTGGCTGATACCTTATCCAGATTGCCCAGAAATACTACTGAGCAGCTTGATGCAAAGAATTTTGACTCTGATGTCATGGATGTGTGTGCAATTTTTCTACCACAAGACTCGATGAGCTGAGAGATCATACAAAGACTGATTCAATTTTGCAAAAGCTCAACCACGTCATCAACTTCAATGTTGGACGGCCATCAAAGCAATCCTATGTACCACCAGAAGTACAACCTTACTTTCCATACAGAGATGACATGCTGACAGAAGATGGTATCATTTTCAAAGGTCCAAAAGTTGTTGTTCCCACTTCCTTACAACATGAATACATTCAGATTTTACATCGTGGCCAACCAGGTTCTGATTCTACCAAAAGAGGCCGAGAGGACTAGTATTTTGGCCTTCTCAAGAAAAACACATTGATAAAATGCTTTCTTCTTGTTCAATGTGCAAGAGTACTGAATCACATTTGCAAAAAGAGCCACTTTAGCCAAGTTAAATTTCTGGACTACCTTGGTTAACAGTAGCAACTGTCATACTTGCGTGGAACAGCCAGCGTTACGTAGTGTTGGGAGACTTATTCGAAATGGTTTGAGATCAATTTGTTACCTAGCCTAACATCCAGTGCTGTTATTACTAAGATGAAACGTCATTTCTCAGTCCGTGGTAGTCCACATAAAGTTATTTCTGGCAATGGTTCTCAGTCTATCAGTCAACTGTTTTGGAGATTTGCTGAAGAGTGTGACTTTATCCATGTTACTACCAAGTCCTGAATATCCACAGTCAAATGGCCTTGCTGAACATGCAGTACAGAGTGCAAAGCAATTACTGGAGAATTTAGTATGACAATACTGATATATTCTTGAATTTACTCAGTCTCAGAAATATACCCCGTGACAACCAACTTGGCTTACCTATTCAGAGACTTCTCTCTAGGCAAACCAGAACAACCTTACCTATCAGTTCTAGTTTGTTGGTGCCTAATGCTAAAAACAATAGAGCAATCAAAGCCCAACTTTTTAAAAAGTGTTCTTCTCAGAAGTCCAGCTATGATAAAATGAGCAACTTTTTTCATCTGTTAAAAGAAGGAGAGACAGTAAAGATGCAAATGGCGAAAGGCTTTGATCGAACTGGTCAAGTGAGAGGTATATGTACTGAGCCGAGATCATACTCAGTGGAATCTGAGGGTACAGAGTACAGCAGAAACCGTAGACATCTTACTGTACGAGAAAAAGAAGTTATGTACTCACCATAACGTTCCATCTGAGTAGGTAACTTCATTTGTCAGCAACCTGTGGGTATCGGATCGAAGCCGGCAGCTTTCCAAGCTAAAGATCCGAGCTGCTAGCTCCTCCCCCTTACCCATAATACCCTGTTACCTCCCTCCAGTCCTCAGATCGAGTTTGCCCAATTAGCACACAATATCAAAGCAACAAACCACCTGAACATCTTAACCTGATACCAACTAGGAGTGAATCAACAATCCTTCGAATGACGAACTACAAGTTAGGGGGACGGAGGGGGGGGGGGTCGGTTGCTGACAAATGAAGTTACCTACTCGGATGTAACGTTATGGTAAGTGCGTAACTTCTTTATCTGAAGTAGTTAACTTCATTTGATCAGCAACCTGTGGGACAGAGTCCCCAGCTACTAAAACTTGGGGGGTCCTCAAGGAAGGATATTCCAGAGCACTTCAGAGCCAAATGATGCCCTCCCCCTGGATATCAAATCCAACTTATAATGAGTAATAAAGGTATGAGAGGAAGCCCAAGTGGCCACAGAATAGATGTCATCCAAGGGCACCCTTGACCAAAAAGCAGCAGAGGTAGCCACAGAACATGTAGAATATGCAAGAACACCCACGGGCTCAGGTCAACCAGAGATTTTGTACGTGAACAAAATGCAGTTAGAGATCCACCTAGCTAGAGTTACCTTCATTACTGGTTTACCTAAAGATGGCTTGGCAAAGGAAACAAAGAGCTGCTCCGATTTTCGAGCGGCAGCGGTTCTATGCAAACAGAAGTGCAATTGTCTATGCACATCTAATGAATGGAGTCTGTATTCCCCTTTGTTCTGGTAGTTAGGGAAAAAAGAGAGGCAGATTAATGGATTGGTTGATGTTCGCTTCGGAAGCCACTTTAGGTAAAAATGAGGGATTAGTCCTGAGGGAAACTCTCTGTCTTTATGGAAGACAAGATATGGAGGTTTGGTACAAAGGGCCTGAAGCTCAGATACCCTTCTAGCTGAGGTAATAGCAATCAAGAAGGCAGTTTTCCAAGACAAATACTTTAAGTCAGCCGAAGCTGCAGGCTCAAAGGGTGGACAAGTAAGAACCTGGAGGACTAAGGTTAGATCCCACGGAGGAACCGCATTCCTGACAGGAGGTCTTAACAGAAAAGTACCCTTCAAGAAGGTCTTGCAGATCTTAGAGGAAGCTAAGGGAGCAAGATTATCTCTGCTGTGGAAGTGGGAAATAGCCGCCATCTGAACCCTTCACAGTTGAAGAACTGGCCCCCTGATGAAAAATGTGGAATAAAAACTCGAGAACTGCTGGAATGGGAGCTGTAAAGGGATCCAAATTCCTTTGCCCGGCCTAGATAGAAAAACGTTTCCATTTACTGTTGTAGACTTTCCTGGTAGAAGGCTTATGTGCGGCCACCAGGATGGATTTAACTGCGGACTAGATACCGGGAGTCCTAGCCACTAACGGAACTGGATCAACCAAGCGGAAAGCTTGACGTCGTCCAGGTTCGAGGTTTTTAATCCCGAAGGATGAGATCCGGGATGGGATCTAAGATCCAAGGAGGAGCTACTAGATGAGACCGCAGGTATGGGAACCAGGTTTGACGACGCCAGAATGGGGCTATGAGGATAACTCTGCTCCCCAACCGACAAGCTTTCTACAAGAATTTTCTCATTAATGGGAGAGGAGGATAAGGCATAAAGAAGACCGGATGGCCAAGCATGAACCAAAGCTTCTCTGGGGGGGTCTCCCCCGGTGGGGGGATCAGAGCAAAAAACTCGCTGCACTTTGCGTTCGAAGGCAACGCAAACAGATCGCAGCAAGGTTGACCCCATTTGAGGAAGATCCATTTCGCTACTAACGGCTTCAGAGACCACTTGTAAGGTGAGAGGATAGTTTGACTCAGCTTGTCCGCTAAAATGTTGGACCGACCCAGAATTTGCGTTGCTAGCAGAAAGCGGTTGGTAGATATCGCCCACTCCCAAACTCTCATGGCCTCTCAGCAGAGAGGGTAAGACCTGGTCCCCCCCGGTTTGTTGATGTACCAGACCACTGACATGTTGTCTGTTCAGAGTGCAATAGTCCCTAGAGGAAGAAGGGCATGGAGAGCCTGCAACGCTAGAAGCACCGCCCTCATCTCCAGAACACTGATATGCAGAACAGTCTCTGTTGGAGTCCACATGCCTTGGACGGTTCTGCCCATGCAACACCCCCCACCCCACCCTAGGCGAGAAGCGTCCATGGTCACTGTGGCTAGAGGTAGAGGCATCAGAAAGGGTTGCCCTTCCCAAAGCTCTTGGGAATAGAGCCACCAAAGCAGAGATTCCCTGCAAACCCTGCTGAGGGTAATAGGGAAGTATAACGGATGTCAGAGGATGGGCCATTGTACCTGCAAGGTCTACTGAAGAACCCTCATATGCAAGCGGGACTAGAGGTGAAAGATTGATAGCCGCCGACATAGACCCTAGAGCCCTCTGAACCAATTACGCCGGTGGGGCTGGAGACTGTAGAACAGCTAGGACATGGAGAGTTAGGATTCGGAGTCTGTCCGACGTCAAGAAAACCTTTGACTGAAGCGTGTCTATTCTGGCTCTTATGAAATCCAAGACCTGAGCAGGCTGAAGGGATGATTTTTTGAAGTTTACAGTGATCCCCAATTGGTGGGCCAAACGCAGGAAATAGTCCCTGGCCAAGCATAGAATATGCCTAGTGGAGGTGGCGAGGAGCCAGTCGTCCAGGTAAGGAAAGACCTGTATTCCATGAAGCCTCAAGTGGGCCGCTACAACTGCCATGACCTTGGTGAACACCCTGGGGGCTGTGGTGAGACCAAAGGGGAGGACCCTGAACTGATAGTGGCTGGCTCCCAGCCGAAAGCGGAGAAATCTCCTGGATCGCCTGTCCATTAGAATGTGGTAGTACGCATCCTTGAGATCTATGGAGCACATCCAGTCGTTCTCCTGCAGTAGGGGGAGAATAGATTGAATGGTGACCATCTGGAATTTTTCTTTGGCAATGGACAGGTTCAGTGTGGACAGGTCGAGAATAGGCCTTAGATCCCCCATCTTTTGTGGCACCAAAAAGAACCTGGAGTAAGTGCCTGATCCGGAATGGCCTGGGGGGACATGCTGGATGGCTCTTTTTCTGAGCAGCTCTTTTATCTCTAAGGCTGCCTCCTCTCTCTGATTGGGTGGGACATCGGGGAGGCGCCCCAATCGAGGGGAAGAATTCAGGAAGGGAATAGAGTAACCTCTGGATATTATTCGGAGCACCCAGCGATCTGTTGCGATGGACTCCCAATGTGCTAGGTACTCTGAGAAACACCCCCCCGACTGCCTCCAGATTGTAGCAGTCGGGCAACTCCTCAGGGTTGCTGCGCGGGTCGAGTGGAAAAGGGTTCCCTCCACCCAAAATTCTTGGGCCCCCCTCTGCCTCTGGGCCGGCGTCCAACTTGTCCTCCCCTGCCTCTGAAGGATGAAGGGTCCGGAGCGAAACGGGATTGTTGAGATTTCCGGAACCACATCTTCTTTTGTCCTCTCTGGTTCCTGGAAAAGGACCTTTGAGGAGCCGAGAAGCAGATTCCGACGGCAAACAACATCTTCCCGTCTTTCTCGCTCTGGAGAAGCATATCGCGGACAGTCTTGCCAAACAGCGTAGAACCATCAAAGGGAGCGTTTGCGAAGGATGCCTTGAAGGGTTCTGCAAAATCGCAAAGACGGAGCCAGGCATGACGCCATAAGGCTATGCCTGCCCCACTGGCTCTAGAGGCCCCCTCTGTGGCATGGGAGAGAAGCCGCACAGAAGTGTTGGATATCGACTTTAGAGTGGCCATTCGTGTCGAGAAGGTTCACTTGCCCTCGGCCGAAATGGACAGTGGGGGTGACCCAGCGTACTCTTTGATTAGGTCTCGCTAAAGCCGAATCACGTGTGCCAAGTAGTTCAGCACCCTTACAGAGAAGGTGGCTGAAGCGAACATCCCCTTTCCAATGAGGTCCATCGTCCGAGACTCCTTGCCTGGAGGATGCACCGAGGAACTTTCCCGCACTAGTTCCTTCTTGGTGGCAGCCGCCACCACCATGGCATCTACTGGGGAACCTTTGCTCCACGCTGTCCTGTCTGTGGGGGGGGGCTAAGGAATTTATCTGGTCTCCTGGGCATCAGCTCTACAGTGTCAGACTCCTTCAACGCCCTGGTAGTTTTAAGGTCTACCAGGGGGTCGGTCGGAGGGGACACCCAGGAGGTAGATGGGCCTGCGTCAAATGCCTCCAGAAACACAGACTCATCAGAGGAAGGTTTTTGGGCTGACCACCCCCCTCTAATGTGCAGCATCTCCATGATGTCTCCAAAGGAGACGTCCTCGGGGGGTGACCTGGGGGAACCTTCCCCTTCCTCCAAGTCAGTGTCTTCTGTGAGGGACTCGGGGGAGTCCAAGTGCCTCCTTTTAGACTTTCGTTTGTGAGGGACCTCCTTGGGCGGGCTGTCCGAGGAGGGCTCACCAACCAGGTCCTGTTCCTCTAGGGGAACCATCTGGGACGTAGACACAGGCTGTCCCTGGGGCCGGATCATGGAAGACAGACCCGTCTGCGAGGGAATGGCGGGTGGATCCGTAGCATGAGCCTGGGGCCTCGAATCCCTTGAAAGGACCCTCTCCACAATGTTGAAGGCCGAGGGTGAACTGCTCTCCCTGGGATCCGAGAGCAGCCCCCTCAGATCCAACGTGTGGATCGGCACCAGAGTTGACACGGTCGGATCCGAAAAGGAAGTGCACTCCAACCGCATTGGAGCTGAAGACACACTAACCCCTCCGGATCAGAGGTTCGGCTCACAGCCCCGAGAGCTTGGATCCGAAAAGGGACCTGACAAACTCGAGGGTACAGCCAGTGAAGTAGCGATTACTATCGGCGCCGACACCCCAGCTCCGACATTACCCGGATCCGATGGTTCCGAAACCCAATAGTGGATCGGAGAAGGAGCAATGGGGGCCAAGCTCCCCCCCCCCGGAGGGGGGGGGGGGAGACAAGAGCACTCCCTCTGCATCTGGGCCTAGAGGAAGCGATGCATCATCTGGTCCATGTCCACATCTGAAAGGCTCCTAGTGGATCTGGAAGAAGCTGCCGAAGCTGGCCGGGAAGGCCGCCTCGACGACCTCAAAGGTGACCGGGACTCCTCCTCCGGCTCCAGAGAAAAGCGTGGAGAGTGAAGCCGAGAGGGGGAAGTCTCGGAAGCCTTCAGGGGAGAGCAGAGCTGCTTAGCCGGCGGGGCCAAGGGGGCAGAATCGGCCCACCGCTTGTGGCTCCTATGCCTCTCCCTGTCACGCTCCTTGTCTCTTCTATCTTTTTTCCTGGAGTCCCTCTCTCCCTGGACCGCAGCGGGAGTTTGTGTCCCAGCCGGGGGAGCAGGAACAGTAGTTGGAACAGCCGCAGCCGCGGCTGCTGCCACAGAGGGAGAGGAGGACAAAGTAGAATCCAGGAGCAAAAGACCCGCCAGGATTAGCTTGGTCCTCCTGTCCTTCAAAGCCCGGGAGTTAAAAGCCACACAAATTTTGTAGCCTGATGAAAGATGGGCAACCACCAGGCACATAACGCACTGAGTGTGGCCATCAGCTGGAGACAGCTTATGGCCACACTCAGAGCATTTAGAAAATACGGCCTTAGGGCCTTCAGCCATTTTAGTCACACACATGCCTTCACACACACAGATAAGGGGAAGGGGGAAATATAACTAACAGAAAATTTTTACTAGGTATACTAGGGTTGGAGAAGGAACACACACAGTTTTTGAAGAAACTGGATAACAGAACTAGAGAGTAAAACCCTCTAAATCTACTCACAAACCGCCAAGAGCTCATCACTCGTGCTTCAAGAAGCCGCGGCAAACGAGATCTAAGGACTGGAGGGAGGTAGCAGAGTATTACGGGTAAGGGGGAGGAGCTAGGAGCTCGGATCTCTAGCTTGGAAAGCTGCCGGATCGGATCCGATACTCACAGGTTGCTGATCAAATGAAGTTAACTACTTCAGATACAATATTGCAACATAGTACCTGTGATGCAGGCTCTATATCGCAGAGCAACCCTGACAATGTTTGTACCAATAACATGTCATAGTATACGTTCCCATTCCTGATGATGTCCCAGTTCTCCCCAAAGTTGAACATTCCTTGAAGACAGTTCCCATTGCTATATCCAATTCTGACTTTAATGTTACACAATCAGGTCATATTTCCAGACCTAGTGTAATACACACAGAAACCCGGACATAATAGTTTTATATGTGCCTGATTTTGTATAATTGCATGACAGATGATCATTTCTGTAAACTGCATGTCACTGAATACTGTCATTTCATATATGGACTATTTCTCAAAGAGGGAGGATGTAGATCAGAGCGTGTGTATGTACCTTTAAGAAGCATTCCCAGATGTAGCACATGCATATAAATACTGAGCACGTGCAGGCAGCAGTGCCATTTTGACAGAACACCCAGAGTGTTAACATGTATGAGTGTGGTAGTCAATCTGTTTATAAGTTTAAGGTATAAAGCCTCATTTCTGATGTGTTTGTGTGTAATAAAGCTGCTTGAACTGAACCCACAAATGTTAATCAGTTTTATCATGACCAGACGAGCAACATCCACTTTAAAATAGTACCTGCAAGCTGGCAAGGTTACTGTCCCCAGCTTTATACATAGGCAATCAAAGGAGATCACTACATGGTTAAAACCGTACACGCAACAGGCAAAGTTATTCTCCATGATGCATACTGATAAGCACAAGGATAAACTCCCCAAGTGCCCTGAAGCATACACAAATAAGAATAATTATTCTTGCAGTGATAGTATAAATACCACCTTGGCTCTCCAATGAAAACAGACCACAAGAATTAAAATTATGCTGAACTGTACATGGCACCCTTATTCTGATTCTAAACAAATCTCACCTCTCCTTTCAAGACAAAGTAATAAAAAGTTGTCTTACCATAATTTGGCATCTGTGTTGTCTTACTTCATTCATCCTCACCACTGGGTCTTGGATCAGACTCAGACGCTTCCATAGACTTGGATCCGACTCTCAAGCTCCTCCTTCATACCCATAATACCCTGCATCCACCCAACTACCTCAGACTGAGTTTGCCAAATCCAGACATGCCACATTCAGATATCAAAAATCGGCAAAAGAGGCTCAGACATAGGACATACGAGTCCTGAAATCATCCAGGTTCCTCAAGAAGAAAAGGCAGGGTGATGGTTGGGTGGGAAAGTGAGGATAAATGCAGGAAGACAACACAGATGCCAAGTTATGGTAAGACACAACTTTTTAATCTGATGTTGTCTCCTTCATTCACCCTCATGACAGGGTTAGGGTTCCCAGACACGAGAACCTTAAGTGGCCCTCATGGAAGGACATGTTGGAGCACCATTGAGCCAAATGAAGCCCTGCTCCTGAAAATAACATCCCACTTGTAGTGAGACGTAAAGTTGTGATCATTAGACCAAGTGGCTGCTGCACAAATGTCAACAGAAGTTCTGGCATAAAAGGCCGAGGAAGAAGCCATTGCTCTGGAAGAGTGCCCCTTAGGAGGTTTAGGTAACTCTAATCTTCTAGAAGAATAAATGGAGATACAATCTGAAATCCATTTTGCTAAGGTAATTTTTGATGCCGCTTGACCTAGTCTAGTCAGAGAAAAGGCTATAAAAAGCTGATCAGACTTTCTGTGCTGTTTGGTTATGTGCAGATAAAAACAGAGCTGTCTATGAATGTCTAAGAAGTGGAGGGCATACTCCCCTTTGTTAGAAAAATTGGGAAAAAATACTGGTAGCTGAATAGACTGACTGATATTGCTTTCTGTTGCTACCTTAGGCATAAAAGATGGATTAGTATGTAAAAGTCACACTATCTTTATGGAACAAGATATAAGGGAGCTTAGCAGATAGAGCCTGAAGCTTAGAAATCCTCTTGGCAGAAGTCACTACTACCAAGATAGTTGTTTTCCAGGACAGAAAGTTCATGTCACAAGTAGCCGCAGGTTCAAATGGGCCCTGTGTCAATGCCTGCAATACCAAAGTAAGGACCCAAGGAGGAGAAGGATCCCTAATGGGGGTCTTAGTAAGAAAATACCCTTCATAAAGGATTTACACAATTGGAAAGGGAACAAGGAATGAGTCTGACTTGCTGTATGAAAACTGGAAATAGCAGCTACCTGTAACTTAATAGCGGAAAAACTAGCACAGTCCTTAAGAAGGATACTGAGAAATAGTAACACATCTGACACAGGTGCTGAAAAAAGGTCAATGTTCCTGTTAGTGGCCCAAACAACACATCTTTTCCACTTGCTGTTGTAGACTTTCTTCATGGAAGCCTTTTGTGAAGCTAAAAGAATTTTCCCTACCAGGGACTGAAGCCTGGACTGTCTAAGCTCGGAAGTGGAGAAACCATGCAGTCAATTTCAGGGTTCGAAGGTTGGGGTGCTCAATCCTGGACAGGTGAGAAAGAAGATCTGGAGTGGGCTCCAGTATCCAAGGAGGTTATTTCAGATGAGACCAAAGAAAGGGAAGCCACACTTGGCAAGGCCAGAAAGGGGCAATGAGGATGACTGAGCACTTCAACCTGCTTGCCTTCTGAAGAAACATGGGGCCGAGTGGGAGAAGAGGGTAAGCATACAGGAGACCCACAGGCCAATTGTGGACTTCCCAGGAGGGAGGATCACAGCGAAAAACATGCTGCACTTGTTGAGAGGGAAGCAAGGTTGACCCCAACTGCTGAAGATCATGCTCACGACTGACTGAGCGAGGGATCACTTGTGCGGAATCAGAAAAGACCTGAGTCTGTCTGCCAAATCATTGATTTTCCCTGGAATCTGCATTGCGGCTAGAATACGGTCTGAAGAGATCACCCACTCCCACACTCTCATGGCCTCCCTGCATAGGGGGTAAGAACGGGTTCTCCCAACTTGTTGATATATCAGACAACTGACATGTTGCAGAGTGTACTGCAACAGTCCCCAGAGAAAGGACGCCCTGAAAGGCTTGCAACATTAGGAGGACAGCACCCATCGCTAGGACATTGATATTAAACATGGTCTCTTTGGGCGACCACATGCCTTGGACCATCTTCCCATTGTAATGCCCCCCCCACCCAAACTGGGAAGCATCCGTGGTCACTGTGGTTAATGGGGGATTGTTCAAAAAATGGTCTGCCAAGGATAACACTGTCTGAGTCCACCAATTGAGATGATGCCTGCAGATTTGAGTCAGCTTGATGTGAAAGGACAGGGGGTGAGACAGGATGGACCATTGACTGGCTAGTGACCATTGTAGAGCACGCATGAAAAACCTTGCTACGGGAACTAACAGGATAGCTGCAGACATGGACCCCAGGACTTGCAGGATCATTCGAGCTGTGGGAGCTTGAAGTGCTAAGAGCTGTTGTATCGGATTCCACAGAATGGCCACTCAATGTAGAGGGAGAAAAGCTATCTGATCCCTTGTTTTGAGTTGCAGGCCTATGAACTCCAAATTCTGTACCTAACAGAGATTGGACTTGCTCATGTTTATGTTTATGGTGATGCCCAGTGCAGGTGATAACTGGAGTAAGTAGTCCCAGGCTTGCATCAGTTGATGCTTCATGGGAGTGGTTAGGAGTCAATCATCTAAATATGGAAACACAAGGAATCCTTTGAACCTCAGGTGAGCGGCTACCACTGCCATGCATTTGGTGAACACCCAGAGGGGGGGCTGTGGTGAGGCCAAAGGGCAGTGCTCTCAACTGGTAGTAAGTGACTCCCAGACCGAAGCTCAGATATCTCCTGGAGTGTCTGTCTATTTTGAAGTGATAGTACGCGTCCTTGAGATCTATTGAGCACATCCAGTCATCCTTGTGCAACAGCGGCAGTATAGACTGAACCATAACCATTCAGAACCTCGCCTTCTTGACCTATTTGTTTAACTTGAGATCCAGAATATGCCTTAGGTTCCGCCTTTTTCATCAGTAAAAAGAAGCAGGAGTAGGTTCCAAATCCTATTTGTTGGGTTGGAACCTTCTGGACGAGACTCGTTTGCAACAGCCACTGAACTTACTGTGCTGCCTGCTTCCTTTGACCACCGAGTGGCACGTCAGGAAGGGTTTTGGATTGTGAAGGGAAAAGAGAACATTGGATATCACCCTTAGCACCCAACTGTTTTGAGTCAATTGGGTCCAGGCTTCGGACTGCAAAGCTAATCAACCCCCAATTGCCTCCAGAGTCGGGCAGTGTTTCAGAAGTGCTGGTAGGCGTATCGGAAGGGGATTCCCCTAAACCCCTGGTTCTGTGGCCCCCCTCTGCCTCTAGGGTGGTGTCTACCATCAAACCCTCCTCATCTGCCTCTGGAGGAAGTTTATCCACACGGGTTCTGGAAAGGTCCTTGGGACTTGAGTAACAACATGCTCCTCCCACATCCTGGTTCCTGGAGAAGGACCTCTGGGGGGGGGGGGTAGAAAACTTGATTCCAACAGCAGAAAGGGTCTTCCTGTCCTTTTTGCTGTGGATAAGAGTCTCTCTAACCAATGGCCCAAATAGGGAGGAATCATTGTAAGGGGCATTGACAAATGACGCCTTAAAGGGCTATGCAAAATCACATAGCCTCATCCAGGCATGCTTGCTTAGAAAAATACCTGAACTGGCTGTTCGTGAGGTGCCCTGTGTGGTATGGGAGTGTAACCTCATCGAGGAATTGGCGATAGATGAAAGACTGGGAGAACCTTTCATAACTTCCTCTTCAGGAATGGACTCAGAGAGAAGCTGACAGCTCCTTGGTTAAGTCCCCTCTGAAGCCAGGTGAAATGAACTAGGTAGTTTAATGACTACAGTGCAAAGGTTGCCGAGCTGTAAACGTGCTTCCCAATTCTGTCCAATGCTCTGGACCTCATGTTTAGCAGATGGACACTGGCAATTTCTTCTGCCAGCACCTTCATGGTAGCTGCCGCCACCAGGATGACCATGGGATGGTTACTCCAATGTTTCCTGTTTGTAGTGGGCACTAAGAACCTATCGTCTAAACAACACAGTGGTGCAAGCAGTAGCATTGTCTCCTCATAGCAAGAGGTTCTCTGGTTCGATTCCTGGCTGTAGAGCCTTCTGTGGGGAGTCTACACGTCCTCCCTGCGTTCGTGTGGGTTTCCTCCCACATTACAAAGACATGCATCTGGAGTGTTTTTCCCCGGGCCTCCGAAGAAAACTGTGTTTGTTCCAAGTCGGACTTTCCCAGTTAACAAATGTTAAATAAATAAAAATAAATAAATATTGGGCCATTTGAGAATAGGCTCAATGGCATCCAGTTTCTTCCACACATGGCAAGACATTAAGTCCATGAGGGGATCTGTTGGGGGGAGGGTCACCCATGACTTAGATGGGCCCATTCCAAATGCCTCCAAGAGAAATAACTCCTCAGAAGAAGGGGGTTGGGCAGACCACCCATTCTTCTGCTTTAGGATCTCCAATATGTCTCTGAAGGACACATCTTCAGGTGTGGATCGGGGGAGACCCTTCCCCCTTGTGACGCACGTGCCCTGGCCCAGCAATCAAGGAGCCTCAATCCTCACCACTAACACCAGAGAGGGCATCTCATATATGAAGAAAGGATAACAAATACACACAGTAAAGTGCAATTTCCCCTTAAGAGCACACACATATCAGTCAGTCAGTCTGGGGCTGGTCGCTCCTTTGCTCTCCAGGTCCACAATAAGACTCCCCACTGGCACAGCTATAGGGTCTAGATCTCAGCCTAGCTGGGCAAGCTAAAACCTCCAGCACCCTCTCTGTCCAACCAGTGCTTCATGTCCCTGCCCAAGTAGCTGATACACACTTTGAGATAAGAGTTTATACAACCACATAGACACTTCTGGGGAAGGCTGGCAAAGGTTCTCCAGCTATGCCCTTTTTACTCAGGCTATACGGTAGTAATCACTTTCCACCACCCAGCTAATATTATCAGCTACCCAAAAGCCCTTAAAAGGGTGTCCAATTATTGCCGTGCAATATTATTATCCAACTGCTAAGTGTGACTAAACAGTCAAAGCTTATTTGGAGTAACTTGGACAGTAAACTCTATAAATATGCAATGTACTCTAGAGCTTAAATTATCTCTACACAAACCAGCCACAGTTAAAAGGTTTTAAAACATTTAATAAATAATTAAAACCACAAGACAATACTTTCTACTATACAGTCAGTGCTAGTCAAGAGTTCAGAGATCACACAGAAATACTTAAAATAATTCAGTAGTACAGTTCTGACATCACAGAAAAACACTTAGCTTAACCTTTCTGGTTTCTGGCTATCTCTAAAGGAAAACACAAGTCTAAGATAACTTACATAAGACAACAGGCACTGCTGTGCGTTGGATGATCCAGACAAAAATGCTTAATGCCTTCTGATTTTCTCTGTTTAAATTGCTATTGCAGTTCTGATAAACATTACATCATAATTTTCCACTTTCCTGGGGTTCCCAGGCTGACAGATACTACATTCTTTTGTTATCCTGCAGCTGCAGGAAACTACATCAATAAAAGACATTCCACATGTAAACTCTAGTAATTATTCCTTAAGCTAAAACAATAGAAAGAATGTGCTAGCCCAGATGGAATGACTCTGAATCTTTAACTTCAAAGGACAGCCATGAAGTAATTATAACTTCAAAGGACATAAAAGAAATGCTTGACTTAGCTTTCTTTACAGCAGAGGGCAATGTTGTTACATTGTTTTAAGCTCAACATTTCACAGCATATTCTTTCGATTAAGAAAGCAAATCTGTAATTCAACATTCATATTTACAAATGACAGAATTATGTATAAAATCTTATCTGGCTAGACTGGCAGCTTTCACACCCCTCATCGAAGACAGTATCCTCAGTTAAGGACTCCAAGGGGGAGTCCACATGCTTCCTTTTACATGTCCTCTTCCAAGGAACTTCCTCAGCTGGGTATTCTGTAGAAGTATTGGAAGAAGGTGATCCCTCCGGAGCAAGGAAATCTTGAAGGTTGCTAGGGATGGGAAGACTCGAGGAGGAATCTGCTGATTTCTTAGTCTTCTAAGAATCCAGAGCATCCCTCTGGGAAACAGGGAGGGACCTCTTTTTAGACTCCTTAGCAGAAGCCAAGGAGTTAGAAGCCTAGGACAGGGTCTGAGCCTCAGCCGAGGTAGGAAGAAGGCCCCTTAAAATAAGTTTGTTCCATCTGTCGGCTAAAGCCAGAGGGTTAAATAACGCACAGAAGAATCACTCAGCATTTAGATGATTGACTCCCAGGCAGTATAAGCACTCCTTGTAGGCATCCTGACTGGAGATTTTATTCCCACAAGAAGTGCTGCATTTGAAGCCTGGAACTGGTTTGTCAGTCATGCCAATGATGAACCTGCCAAAAATAACGGACATTGAAGAAACCAAACAAAGTGTTAAGGAAAAACTAACAGAATTTAGATTAAACTTTAACCTTAATCTAACTCTAATTTTAAGCTTGACTTAAGGCTTAAATAATTAATAACTTTTTTTTTTACAGGAGGAAACGTGACAGGCAAGAGTGTACATGCACATACACACACTTGAAAGAGTGGGAAGAGAAACAAAATGCGAAAGACACAATATCCTTTCAAAACTAACAGCTTGAGAGGGGAAATTTTCATCTGAACTCGCTGAGCAGCAAACAAGATCTGAAGTAGCTGGGTGGATGCAGGGTATTGTGGGTATGAGGTTGGAGCTTGAGAGCCAGTTCTAAGAGTGTGGAAGTGGACAAGCTGGATCCGAGGGTCGGATCCAAGACCACCCAGTCATGAGGGTGAATGAAGGAGACAACATCAGATGTGATAGATAGCATTCCTTTAATGCTACAAAAAGGAGATGTACTGCTGTAGGGACAGTTGAATCTGGTAGAAATCAATGGGTGCAAATGAGTGGCTGGGGCATTCCTACTAGTCTGCATGGGAAGCAACCTGTAGGCAATTGTGCAAATGAGAGTAGAAATGGAATCAAAGATGTACCATTTGGTTGCAAACTAACAGTAAAAAGTGTACGTCTGAATAATTACACTCGTGTGAAATCATGCTGATTAAAAATATGCTAATCTATTTCTCTAACCTTGTACACAAGTACAACTGTTTTTCCTTTTTCTAGCTCTTCAGTGTGTTTATGTATATGTATTCTGTCTATATAGTGGATATAAAAAGTGTACACACCCCTGTTAAAATGCCAAATTGTTGTGGTATAAAAAAGGAGACCACAATAAATAATTTCAAATCTTTTCCCACCTTTAAAGTGACCGATAACCTATACAATTCAACTGAAAAATAAACATCTGTTAGGGGAAAAATAAAAAAAATGTACAATAAACTGGTTGCATAAGTGTGTACACCCTTACACTAATACTTTGTTGAAGCCCCTTTTGATTTAATTACAGCATTCAGTTTTCTTGGGTAGGAGGTCTATTAGCATGGCACATTTTGACTTGGCAATATTTGTCCGCTCTTCATTGCAAAAGCACTCCAAATCTGTCAGATTGCAAGGGCATCTCTTGTGCACAGCCCTCTTCAGGTCACCCCACAGATGTTCTATTGGATTTAGGTCTGGGCTTTGGCTGGGCCATTCCAAAACTTTAATTTTCTTCTGGTGAAGCCATTCTTTTGTTGATTTGGATGTACGCTTGAGGTCATTGTCATGTTGAAAGGTGAAATTCCTCTTCATCTTCAGCTTTCTAGCAGATGCCTTAAGGTTTTGGGCCAAAAGTGACTGGTATTTGGAACTGTTCATAATTTCCTCCACCTTGACTAAAGCCCTAGTTCCAGCTGAAGGAAAGCAACCCCAAAGCATGATACTGCCACCACCATGCTTTACCGTGGGGATAGTGTTCTTTTGGTGATGCAAAGTGTTTTTGCACCAAACATACCTTTTGGAATTGTGGCCAAAAAGTTCAACCTTGATCTCATCAGACCATAACATTTTCCCACACTCTTTTGGGAGATTTGATGTATTGTTTTGCAAATTTTAGCTGGGCCTGGATGTTTTTCTGTGTAAGAAAAGGATTCCATCTTGCAACCCTACCCCATAGTCAAGACACATGGAGAATACGGGAGATTGTTGTCGCATGTAGTACACAACCAGTTCTTGCCATTAATTCCTGCAGCTCTTTCAGTATTGCTGTAGGTCTCTTGGCAGCCTCCCTGACCAGTTTTCATCTCGTCTTCTCATCAATTTTGGAGGGACGTTCATTTCTTTGCAATGTCACTGTTGTCCCATATTTTTCTCCACTTTTTGATGACTGTCTTCACTGTGTTCCATGATATATCCAATGCTGTGGATATTTTTTTTGTACCTTTCTCCTAACTGATAAAACTCAACAATGAGATCCCTTTGATGCTTTGTAAGCTCTCTGCGAACCATGGCTTTTGCTTTAGCAGGCAACTGAGTAAATGTCAGGAAATTCCTACTAGGACAGCTGAACTTTATTTGGGGTTAATCAGTCTCTTTAATTGATGGCAGGTGTATACCCAAGAAAACTGAATGCTGCAATAAAATCAAAAGGTGCTTTAACAAAGTATTTTAAGGGTGTGCACACTTATGCAACCAGCTTATTGTATATTTTTTATATTTTTTTCCCTAACAGATTTGTTTGTTTTTTAACTGAATTGTGCAGGTTATAGGTCACATTAAAAATGGGAAAAGTTTTGAAATGATTTATTGTGGTCTCATTTTTTTATATCACAAAAACCTGGCATTTTAACAAGGGTGTGTACACTTTTTATATCCATTGCATATACATATAGATGCACACACATATATATATATATATATATATATATATATATATATATATATATATATATATATATATATATATATATATACATACATACATACACAACACACACCTTTTTTTCTCCACTGCGTGCTAACCATTAACCCTCCTATGATTTGACCAGCTCATTTATGCCCTCTGGGCAAGAGCAAGTTACAGAAAGCCATCAGCCAGGTAGCCACAGTGTTTCTCTTATGACCTTTCCCTTGGTAGGTAATGTGTATGCTTGGCCTGCTAGGTCAAGCCATGCTTATGTGCAAGTTCCTGTACATGCCCTGTGACAGCAATATGGATATATCATAGGTTCATAGGTTCATACTAGGCTATCTGCCCAAGGGCATTTATAAGCCTAGCCCATAGTTATGTGGCTTTCGCCACCCCTTTAGTTTGAATAAAACTAGGCCTATTCTTTTGTTGTGCCTCTGTCAAGCAGTGACACTGAAGTAATCCCTGGGGTATATCTGCGATCTCCCATCCATTGGTCAAGATTCCTCTTGAACAAGGCCAGCGAGGTGCTCTGCCTCACATGTACCGGGATTTTGTTCCACAGCATAGGGAGTCTCTGGGTGACAAATCTGTCCCTCCAGCACGTTCTATTAATAACCGTGTCAAGGTTTAAGTCTCCCGCCCTTGTGGTTCTGAGGGATCTAGATTTTTTGAGGTGAAGCATATTCATCAAATCTGGGTTTGACATGGCCTTATATGTCAGGCACAGGTCACCTCTGAGCAAGCGGTATGAGACTGAATAGAGCTGGAGTTCTTTCAGTTGGGCAGCATAAGACATATTTTTGAGACCCTTTATCCTTTTGGTGAGGAACTTTTGGGGCCTTTCCAGCTGCTGCAGGTGTCGAGTCAGATGCATTCCGAATGGGAAATTGTACTCAATCATAGGTCTAATGAGTGATGAGTACAGGGGGACGATGACCTCCCTTGATCTAGATGTGAATCCCTTCATGATCAGGTGTGCAATGTAGAAGGTTTTCCTAACTACTTTAGCAACATGAGTGTCAAACGAAAGGCTACTGTCAACCTGGGTCCCCAGATCCCTGATGACTTCTTCTGTGCTCAGTGGATTGCCACCTATATGGTAGCTAGGGGTAACCTTGTTTTTCCCGAAGGGTATGACTATGCATTTCTTGGCGTTTAACTTTAGGCCATGGCTCTGGCACCAGTTATCCGTTTATGTGAGGCCCTTTTGAAGGATATCTGTGTCAGATGTGTTTTCGACTATGGCGCCCAGTTTGCAGTCATCTGCAAACTTTGTCAGCCATAATCCTCCTGTGTTTGCTTGTACTTCAGAAAAGTAGATGCCGAACAAGAGTGGACCCAGGACTGAGCCCTGTGGGACACCACTTGTGACAGGCTTTGAGTCTGACATGGCTCCAGCAACTCTGACCCTGTGGGTTCTGTCACTTAGCCAGTTTGCAACCCATCTTGTGATGTATGGGTTTACATTCAAGCTGATGAGTTTTCCGATGATACCTGAGTGGGGTATTGTGTCGAAGGCCTTTGCCAGGTAGAGGTAGGCTGTATGGACTGCCTTTCCCTCATCAATGGCCTTGGTGACTGTCTCGAAAAAGTCAACCAAGTTTAAAAGGCATGATCTGCCTTTGACAAAGCCAAACTGGGTTGGATCCAAAGTCTGCAAGTTCCCTATGTCTTTATTTATGAGTTCTATTATGATCCTCTCCATGGCTTTGCAGATAAGGCTTGTCAAGCTAATGGGATGGTAATTTCCAGGGTCGGTGGAGGCACCGCCCTTGTGAAGTGGGGCCACAGTCGCCGTGCGCCACTCCTTGGGTACATATCCTGAGGTGAGGCTAAGATTAAACAGCTGTCCTAACTGCGGGTTTAATTCCTCGTTGAGTTCGTGGAGCACACAGCTGGGGACACCATCCGGCCCCATGGATGCTGTGTTTTTTGCCTTGGAGAGAGCAGTTCTCACCTGGGCGTTGGAGATGTTTGGGGGGCTACAATCCTCTGGTATAGATATCTCTCCTTTTGGGGGGGGGGAGAAGTTTGCACTGAACCTGTCAGCCAGTATGTTGGCAATGTGTGTAGGTTCAGTAATCTTCACATCATTTTGAACTAATTCTGAGCATATCTGGGAGTTTCCTCCTAGGTTTCTAACATAGCTAAAGAAGGCCTTATGATTGTCTTTTGAGTCCTTGGCGATTTTCTCTCAAAATTTGCCTTGAATGATTTTATGAGAGCTCTTAGTTTTTTACTTATAATGATCAAAGGTGTCTTACCTTTCAAGGATTTTGCTCTATCTTGTAGTAGCTTCCTCCTTTTGTTGTAGAGCTTGTTTATGGCTGGGGTCCACCAGACTGGACGCTTGCCTTTGGTACAAAGAGTCTTAGTTTTGTTTGGGATTGCCTGATCCATGCAGTCCTGTAGGTGCTGGTAGAAGGCATTTGTAAGTGATTCAGCGGTTTGAGTAATGTTTACCACTGGCTCAGGGGCCTTAAAGGAGACCACACTAGTTTTTAGAAGTGTGAAGTCGGCTTTTGAGAAGTTTTTCACTGTGGTCTTTTTTATTTCAGGTGGGGGTGGGATGAGGACCTCCAGCGAGATTAGTTTAAGATCTGATCTCACCAGTGAGGGGTATACTTCCGGTGTTGAACATTGTGATCCCATGTTCATGATGATGAGATCAAGTATGTTTTCTCCTCTTGTGGGGATGGTGACTAGTTGTTCCATGGCATTTGAGTTTATGAACTCCAGGAACCTTTGCGCTAGAGTGTTTGGGCTTGAGTAGTGTTCCCAGTCTATATTAGGGTAGTTGAAGTCACCTAGTATGATGGTGTTTGGAGATACATTTATCCCCTCCAATGTTTTCAGGAAGGCCATGTGAGGTTCCTGAGTTTGAGAGGGTGGCCTGTAACATGCTACAAATTGCAGAGCAGTCTTGCCTATGGTTAATTGCACCTGGATGGTCTCCGATGCATCGTGCGTTGCCACCAACCTTGAGGTGTGGGTGTCCTTTATGAATATGGACACCCCCCTCCTTTCTTGGTGTTGTCCGGATTTTGGGGCCGGAACGCATGATATGAGGTGAAACCTGATAGTGCTGGGGTGCTCTCAGGAGCCTTGAACCAGGTTTCTGTCACAGCACAGACATTGATGTTCTCCATACTGAGAAGGGCCTCGAGTGCGTGCATCTTGAGATTGAGACTTCTGGCATTGAGCAGCATTACCCTTAGTTTTTTCCTTTTTTGTTCTAGGGTGGTAGGTTTAGAATTTGAGCCTTGCCTAAAAAGGCACTATGGGGTGGCAAGAGCCTTTGCCAATATCCGAAGCCTAGGGTGACAGGTGCAAGCCGTCCCTTGCGAAGCAGCGTGGCTTGTCCAGCATGTCATCCCAGGCAGACAGACATTGGATCCCCTTTGAATGACACCAGAATTTAAGCCAATTATTAAAGCTGATCATCTTATCACTGTATTGTGGCATCATTCTAGGTGAAGGTAGGATACTGCTCAAGGTCAGGGTCATACCTGCCTGGGCTACATAATCAGAGAGCTCCTCAATGTCTGTTTTCATGTAGTCCAAGGAGGTACGTCTCAGGTCGTTGACACCAGCGTGGACAATGACTGAGTCGTACTTGTACCTGCTGTTGAGAGACCTGAGTGCTTGCGTTATGTGGCGGATTCTAGCACCCGACAGGCAGCTTACTGTGACCTTCTCCTTACTCAGTCTGTTGAGTGGGACGTCAGTGTGTCTGACTATGGAGTCACCTATGACAAGTATGTTTGGTGTTGTATTTGGCCTTAAGGGCAGTGACTGCTTTGCACACTGATTTTGTTGTTTATGTGTTGTTTGTGTGGTGTATTGAGTTTGCAGTTGCTTGGGTGTCTGCTTTGGAGGCCTCTGCTGTTTAGGTAAATTTTTACTCAGAGCCTCCGAGTATGTCTTAGTGTGTTTATGTGTTTGATTCAGTGGTGTGGTTGAGTTATGTGAGACTGGCATTGTGGTGTGTGTAGTTGCCTTCTCCTCCTGCCTGGTCTTGCCAGTCCTGAGTTGAGAGAGCTCAGCCTCCAGTCTGGCTAAATAGCTGCATCTCTCACAAGTGTTAGTGTTACGTGGGAGGAGGAGAGGGTTGTCCGTGTACATGAGGCAATTGTAACATTGTCTCAGAATTCCCAGATTCACCAACTGGGCAGGAGAGGACGCCAGCATCTGACCCTTCGACATGCTAGAAAGAATTATGAGTTGGTATGAGACAGAAAAGTAGTGGGCTTAGCAGGGAAGTGGGCACTCCTGGGGGGTTTTGCTAGTGAGAGATTTGTATAATATAGGAGTGCTTGACCTGCAAAGAGAATGCTTATAAGACAAGGGATATGCTTATAAGACAAGTGCTGAGCTTTTTGAGAAGAAAAAGCTAATTGGAACAAGTGCTGCACTTTTTAGTGAAGGTGTAAACTGTTTAGGTTCCTAACAGAGCAGTTCTAAGAGAAAAATTGAAGAACAGACTTTCTGGAGCCAGAAAGAGTTTAACCTTGTTTAACCGGCGCTGCCCGATGCTGCTCTAGTGGCAACTCCACGCTAATTCGTGCTAAAGCACGTTAAAGCGTGCTTGATAGCAGGGTCTGGAAAGAAGCAGGAATAGACCCAAAACGGACAATAAAACTACAGTTTCAAGTCAGTAACCACCTCTACGGGGGGCAGGGAAGCTGCTCAATGTTATTCACTGCCACTGATCAACACAGAGACCCTCCTTCAGCCCAAGCAAAAATGGCCTCACAGAAACTTTCAAACAGTTCAGGAACAGCAAGCCTGTAACTGAACTTTTTTAACTCTCAGAAAAGTGGGAAAAAAGCAAGATTTTTTTTTTGTTTTGTTTTTTACAGAGATAGCAGAGGTTCACAAGTAATATCAAGTTATAATAGTGCAGTAAATGACCCCACACAAGAGTGCTAGGTCAAGGACAGAAAATATGCAAGTTTTAAGAAAAAACGATTTAAAATTAAGTGCAAACAGGAAATTCAGCCAACAGCTTTTGGTTGTGCTCTAAATACAGCTACTAATACAGAAATCAAGTTTAACAAGTCAGAAAATGCTCAAGCTAGGCAGCTATGCAGAAAAACTTAGCAAATAAACAGAGGAGAAAAAATACTTAAAATCTCAAAAGTGGCTCCCTTCGTCTCTCAGCGTTTTTTCCTCTTGGAGGGTGCTTCACCAACAGCCAACAAGCCTGAAAAGACGCCCAAACCACGAGGCAACTAGGTTTTAAGAGAGGAAGATGAAGGAGTTTTGGAAATGACCCCTAGTGGCCAATAAAACTACAGTTTCAAGTCAGTAACCACCTCTACGGGGGTCAGGGAAGCTGCTCAATGTTATTCACTGCCACTGATCAACACAGAGACCCTCCTTCAGCCCAAGCAAAAATGGCCTCACAGAAACTTTCAAACAGTTCAGGAACAGCAAGCCTGTAACTGAACTTTTTTAACTCTCAGAAAAGTGGGAAAAAAGCAAGATTTTTTTTTTTGTTTTTTGTTTTTTACAGAGATAGCAGAGGTTCACAAGTAATATCAAGTTATAACAGTGCAGTAAATGACCCCACACAAGAGTGCTAGGTCAAGGACAGAAAAATAGAAGTTATGTCCTTACCATAACGTTCCATGTGGAGTGTTCATCTCGCCTTTGTTCTTACACATGGGTTCGGAGCCGATCCTCGGCTCCGTGCCGGCCTCTTGCAAGCTCTGCATCGAGAAGAAGCTCGAGACAATCTAATACCCACAATCCCCCTCTGCCTTTACCTCAGATCTAGTTTGCAAGCAAACCAATCTATATAAAAGCACATTCATGCTTACACACATAACATATCTAAACAGACACATATAAACATATATGTGTATACCAACTATGTACACAGAATAATAGCAGTAGCAAAAATGCTTCTGGCCAGGCATCAAAGAACGTTCTTCCTAAGGGTGGGAGGGTGGGACTGTAAGAACAAAGGCGAGATGAACACTCCACATGGAACGTTATGGTAAGGACATAACTTCTATATGTGATAGTGTTCAATCTCGCCGTTTGTTCTTACACATGGGTAGCGTCCCTAGCTCCTTGTTCCTGAGGAACTCACGGGAGGACGTTCTTGAGCACAGTGGAACCAAAGGTTGCCCTGTCCCTAGAAACCTTGTCTACTTTATAATGAGAAATAAATGTATGTGGCTTAGACCAGGTAGCAGCCGCACAAATAGCATCCAAAGGTAGGCGAGCTGCATGAGCCAAAGACGTAGATACCGATCTTGTGGAATGTCCTTTGGGTTTGTGTAAAAGGGGTTGATCTGCAGAATCGTAGACATAGATTATACAATCTGTTAACCATTTAGAAAGAGTTCTTTTGGTAACTGCAAGTCCTTTCCTGCTATCAGCAAAAGCCACAAAGAGTTGATCTGTTTTCCTGTGATCTTTTGTTCTATCCAAATAAAACCTTAGCTGTCTGTGAACATCTAATTTGTGTAACATATACTCCATTTTGTTGGAGTGGGTTTTGAAGAAAGTGGGTAATTCAATGGACTGATTAATATTGTTAATGGAACATACTTTAGGGAGGAAGGATGAATTGGTTCGAAGAGAAACTCTGTCAGAGTGAAAGATCAAATAAGGGTGCTTGATGGAGAGAGCCTGAAGTTCAGACACTCGTCTAGCAGAAGTTATGGCTACCAGAAAGAGAGTTTTCCAGGACAAAAATTTTAATGGGCAAGAAGAGGCAGGTTCAAAAGGGGGCAACATTAATTTAGATAGCAACAAGTTTAGACTCCAAGGTGACGTAGGAGATCTGACCGGTGGTCTAATATGAAAAACTCCTTTTAAAAAGGCTTTACAAAGTCTGTGAGCCATAACAGGAGCTCCACATTCTTCTACATGGAAATTCGAAATGGCAGCCAATTGAACTTTTAGAGTAGCAGGAGAAGCACCCTGATGAAATAAGTCTGTTAAGAACTCTAAAATCTTATTCAAAGGAGCTATAAAGGGATCCACATGGTGTGTCTTTGCCCAACATACAAACCGTTTCCATTTGCTAGTATATGTTTTCGTAGTGGAAGCTTTATGCGAAGCCACTAATATATCCTGGACTGCTGGTGACAAAAGATCAGACCTGGCTAAATTGGGAATTGGAGCAGCCAAGCTGCTAGATGGAGTGATAGGAGCGGGATGGGGAACCCCTGACGAGTGAGTCAATAGATCTGGCTCTGGGTCCAGAATCCAGGGTCCCCAATGCAGTGTCTTTTCAGGAAGGGAAACCAAATTTGACGAGGCCAGAATGGAGCAATGAGGATTATCGTCCTGTGTAGGTTCCTGGCTTTCTGGAGAAACTTTGATATCAGAGGCAATGGGGAAAAGCGTATAGGAGTCCCGGGGCCAATCGTAAACCAGTCGTCCTTGGGACTTCCCTGGAGGGTAATAGGGCAAAGTAGCTCCTGCATTTGGCATTCATTGGAGACGCAAACAGGTCGCAGGAAGGCTGGCCCCACGCGAAAAATCCTTTCCGCCACTGACTGTTTTAGAGACCACTCGCGGTAACAGAATTGCTCTGCTCAGCCTGTCGGCTATGACGTTGGATGACCCGGGATGTGCGTTGCTATTAGAAAGCGACCCGTGGACTCCGCCCACTGCCAAATTCTCATGGCCTCTCTGCATAGTTGATAGGACTTGGTTCCCCCTTGTTTGTTTATGTACCAGACTACCGACATGTTGTCCGTCTGAACTGCAATAGTCCCTAGAGGAAGGAGGGGAGCAAAGTGTTGCAACGCCAGAAACACTGCCCTCAACTCTAGAACATTGATGTGCAGATTGTACTCCAAATTGGTCCATTCGCCTTGGACTGTCTGTCCCTGAAAGATGCCCCCCCACCCTATCAGGGAAGCATCCGTGGTCACCGTAACTGTGGGCGTGGGTAGCACAAACGGCCTCCCCTGGGAAAGGTTGCACGTTTGAAGCCACCAGTTTAGATCTGTTTTGCAAGTCTTTGTTATCAGAATCTCGTGTGTTAGAGGTAGTTGTTGAAATGACCATTGAGCAAACAGTAGCCATTGTAGAACTCTCATGTGCAGCCTTCCCAGGGGAATTGCAATAAGGGAGGCTGACATGAGGCCCAACACCTTCAGAACTAGTTTTGCAGGAGATTTCCTTGACAAGAGTAGAAGATGTATGTGAGTCTGCAGTGATAATATCCTTTCTGGGGGGAGCTTCAGAATTAATTGACGTGTGTTTAACTCTGCTCCTATGAACAAGATATTTTGTGATGGCTGAAGCAAGGATTTTCCGAAATTTACGGAGATCCCTAGGTGAACACACAGTTGAAGAACATAGTCTCTGGCCTGCAGTAGTTGACGCCGGGTGGTGGCCGAAAGGAGCCAGTCGTCCAGATACGGAAACATCTGGAATCCCTGACGTCTCAAGTGAGACGCTACCACTGCCATACATTTGAAGACCCTGGGGGCTGAGGTCAGACCAAAGGGCAGGGCTCGAAATTGAAAGTGACTGGCTCCCAGCCGGAAGCGCAAATGATCTCTGGATGCCCTGGCCATCTTTATGTGGTAGTATGCATCCTCTAGATCTATTGAGCACATCCACTCGTCCTTCTGTAAGAATGGAAGGATCGATTGAAGCGTGACCATTCGGAACTTTTCTTTCTTGACGAAAGTATTGAGGTAGCTTAGGTCTAGAATGGGCCTCCAGTCCCCTGTTTTCTTTGGAACTAAAAAGAACCTTGAGTAAGTCCCGAATCCTTGCTGGTCCGCTGGGACTGGCTGGATGACTTTTTTCTAGCAGCTTTGAAATTTCTAAAGCTGCTGGCTCTCGAGATGGGCGGTACATCTGGGAGTCTTTTCTTTGGAATGCGCTACGATAGGAAGGCTATCGAGTAACCCCTGGTAACTACGTTTCTTACGCACTTGTCTGTAGTTATACTTTGCCAGGCCTGAGGGTATAAAGCTAGCGACCCCGACTGCCTCCAGAGCAGGACAGTCGGGCCTCCTCTCAGGAGTGCTGGAAAGGTTTACCAGGGAGTGTATCCCTGTCACCTTCATGTTGCGGACCCCTCTGCCGCCAGGCGGCGTCTTCCACCTCTGCCCCTCCTCTGCCTCTAGAGGGGCATCACCCTGTGTGCCTGAGAAAGACCCTTGGGGTTTTCGAAACCACATTTTCCCACCGCGTTGCCCTTTGGGGTACGGTCTGGTTGGGGTGGAAAAATGGACTCCGACAGCAGACAGAGTCTTTCCCTCTTGTTCATTGGGGCCAAAAAGAGTGGCACCGTCAAATGGGGCGTTTGTAAAGGAAGACTTGAAGGCTTCCGCAAAGGAGCATAGGCGCATCCAGGATTGTCTACGAAGAGCAATCGCTGAAGCTGCTGCCCTACTCGAACCTTCGGCTGCGTAAGAAATCAGCCTCATGGACGAGTTAACAATCGATGTTAGGGTATTAAGTTGCGCTGTCACTTTCTCTGAGACAGCTGCATCTGTAGTACCCTGGAGGGTATCTCCCAACTCTTTGACTAGATCCCTCTGCAGTCGTGTAAAATGGGTCAAATAGTTCAGGGACCGCATGGAAAAAGCCGCTGAACTAAAAATGCGCTTCCCATATCTATCCATCGTCCTAGAATCTTTATTAGGCGGATGGACAGACGAAGAAGACTCCGACATCTCCTTTTTCGTGGCTGCAGCCACTACCATAGCGTCTACTGGAACTCCTTTTGTAAGGTAGGACTTATCCTGAGGTGCTGTGATGTACTTGTTCGGTTTCCTTGGAACAGGTTCCACTGTGTCAGGAGCCTCCACGCCCTTGAGCAATAAGTTCCATTAGTTCATCAAGGGCGGAGTGACCCAGGAGGAGGAAGGGCGAGCACCAAATGCCTTCAGCAGAACTGACTCATCCTCAGAAGGGGGAAGGGACTGCCAGTCACCTCTCTGTTTCAGGATCTCCAAAATGTCTGAAAAGAGACATCTTCTGAAGGTGACTTAGGGGACCCCTCTGACTCATCTAAGTCAGTATCAGATGTAATGGATTCCTGTGGAGAATCCAAGTGTCTCCTCTTACACAGTCTCTTCCTAGGGACTTCCTCGTGGG
This sequence comes from Protopterus annectens, assembly GCF_019279795.1. Taxonomy (NCBI): domain Eukaryota; kingdom Metazoa; phylum Chordata; order Ceratodontiformes; family Protopteridae; genus Protopterus; species Protopterus annectens. The sequence continues at coordinate 158,208,858 of NC_056747.1, forward strand.
GAGCATCCGAAGAAGCCTCGGAGGAAGAGGGGCACCCTCCAGGGGTGGCTGAGACACTGGTGCCCGGCGCTTGGATGTGGCCGTGGGTGCAGATGAAGACAAAGGCCCTTTATGGGGAGGAGAAACTGCTTCCACTGGCGTGGTTGTCTGGGTAGACAACACCTTCCTCATCAGGTCGAGCGCCCCGGGTCCCGCATCGAAGAGTCCCCGGTTCGAAGAAATGGGAAGAATCCCGACACGGGCACCGAAGGCATCGACCCGAGGACGGAGCCAAATCGATCCGTGCGAGGCACGAGGAGAGTCGGAACCGACACATCGGTTCGACTCGCCCCGAACCAAGAACAGACCGTCGGCTCCGAGACTCGGTACGGTCCGACGGAGTCGAGGTGAGGAACAGACCGAGAAAACGGTTCTGGACCCGAGGGCTCCACAATCAGTAGATCAGCCTCTTCCGGCTCCAAAGACTGAATCGGTCTCGGAGGAGGAATGGATGGAGATACAGGAAGGCCTTCAAGTTTCGACACCAACTGGGTGGAAACCGAAATAAGTTTAGAGAGGGCCGAATGCTCCAACAACTTTTGCACCACGCGATCCACATCGACATCCGAAAGTTTGGAGGAAGAACGGGTCGAAGGAACCGAAGACGGAGCCGACCTCAATATGGCCGAAGGAGGAGCTCCATCACGGTTCCAAGACTCGAGGCTCAGGAACCGACACCAGTTGAACACTCGGCCCCGAAGTCTGTGGAACCGGTGATCTAACCTTAGAAGAAGAGCTCGGAGGCGATGACTTAGGCTCCGACGTCTTTGATTCCTTAGAGGACTTCGATGCCTGGTCAGAAGCATCCAAAGCCTCTTGGAAAGCTGGTTTCAGAAGACCTCTGTCCATCAGTTTCCTGCGCCTATCTGTCATGACCCTCCCACTAAAAGAGTGACAGATGGAGCAATCCTCTTGTAAGTGGAGAGGGCCAAGGCAGTAGACGCAGGAACTGTGGTTGTCAGTGACCGACATTTTTTGGCCACACTGACAACGTTTGAAACCAGACTTTGTTTCTCCGACATAGTATCTCAATATAACAATATATAATACAGAAAACACAGCCAATCCGAGTAAAAAGTCACAATCAGGTTAATGTCAAATCCGGTTAAATTGTCTAATATGGTAGATGTGAAGGGAGTAGGCCCCGATACAAAAATACCAAAAAAAAGGTTAACGGTACCAAGGAATTACGGAACCACAACACAATCACACTAGATAATACAGAAATTATCAACTAGAATATATTTCTTGATAAAATACAACAAAAAAAAGTTATATCTTAGCTTAGAAACTCTCGAGCTAGCTCCCAACGATGCGTATGCAGCAGCGGCAAACTAGATCTGAGGTAAAGGCAGAGGGGGATTGTGGGTATTAGATTGTCTCGAGCTTCTTCTCGATGCAGAGCTTGCAAGAGGCCGGCACGGAGCCGAGGATCGGCTCCGAACCCATGTGTAAGAACAAACGGCGAGACTGAACACTATCACATTATGCAAGTTTTAAGAAAAAAACGATTTAAAATTAAGTGCAAACAGGAAATTCAGCAAACAGCTTTTGGTTGTGCTCTACATACATCTACTAATACAGAAATCAAGTTTAACAAGCCAGAAAATGCTCAAGCTAGGCAGCTATGCAGAAAAACTTAGCAAATAAACAGAGAAAAAATACTTAAAATCTCAAAAGTGGCTCCCTTCTTCTCTCAGCGTTTTTTCCTCTTGGAGGGTGCTTCACCAACAGCCAACAAGCCTGAAAAGACCAGTAGGTGTCAGCATTGCTGTGGCCCATATCACTTCCTTCCTCCACAAGTTGGGAGACCCTGCATGAGCTGATCACTCTCAGCTTCCCTTACTGACTCCTCCATTGCCTGGGTCATTAGTCAGTTCTGGGTGATCTGGTTTGCAGTCACAGCTTTACACCACTGTGCCACTGAGTCGACTTCTTGTTCATGTAGTTCTTTATCTACATCCTCTCTACTTCCTTTTTAACCTTCACTAATAATCAAGCTTACATAACTCTCTGGTCTCCCACTTACAGCTATCTCAATACATAAGAAACATTACTTCTTGAAAACTAAGAACTAAAAAAAAATGATTCCTTATCTCTATACTCACCTAACACGGTCTTCATCTCATTTCCAGTTCTCTTTATGTTGCAACCCTACCATCATGGTCACTGTCTGTAAACATATCTCATCTTTAACCCTTTTCACTTTCAGTAATTAATTTTTGCCACTTTCATTAAATGCAACAAAACACCTGCTTGTTTTTAATTTGGCTTAACTTTTCTCTTTTCTCCACATACTTCTATTCAGTTAAGTAGTGTGAATACTTGGTGCATTTCTTAGCTTGGGTGACATCTATTTTTTTCTCCTAACACTGTAATGCTATTGATTAATAACTATAACTGACATGCATGATTTATATTTTGTTTGTGGACTGCAGGCAGGAGAAATGAAGTGCAGCTGGAAACATGCCACTACAGTCAAAAAACCTTTGTGTGTAGGCAGCACACTAATGAAAAGGAGCATAACACCTCAAAGTCTTCAACTGCATTAGCAGCAAAAGATCGGAAGAAGAATCCCAGCTGTACTGCTGAGGCACAGAAACAGCTGTATCAGTATCTAACTTACTCCTTCTGTGATTTTTTTTTTTTTTTTTAACATGATGGGTTCTTGATCTCCCTAAACTATTTTGCCCACTCTTTTCTGGACCTAGTCGTTTTATGCTGTTTTAATATATTGCTGATTGATAAGTACATTTCTTAACATTTTAACCTTTCAGAGTTCTGCATTGTCTTAATTTTGCCTGAATTAATTATTTTATATACTTTCTGGCATTGTTTTCTGATGTTCATCGTGCATACAGCTGCAGTCATAACATATGGGGTTATCCTGCCGTCAGGCGGGTCCTCGGTCGGCCGAATTCCAAAGTCTAGGTCCGGCGTCGGTTGTCGTCGCTTCCTCCCTGGCGTCAGTGCGGCAGGGGTATAAAAGAGGCAGCCGACGCCATTTTCTTCAGTCTTTCTTGCCGCGCTGTGCCCGAAGCAGAAGCAGTTCGCAAGTGCCGGTTGGCCAGCTCCTGAGATTTACGAAAGTATTTCAGCTGAAGTCTTCTTGAAAGCTAAGTACCCCGTTGGGGAAACTTTTCTTGCCTCAGACCGATGTCAGACAAAGTTAATAATTGCATTTCATGTGGGAAGCAAATATCGCATAAGGATTTCCACTCTTACTGTATACCTTGCTTAGGCCCAGACCACGATGTCACGGCCTGCCGTTTTTGTGCTAGATTCAACAAACGCACTATTAAGCGTCAGGCGGAGTTCGCCCTTCACTTTTTTGGCAAAAAATGTAATTATATTATGTCGTCGGATACTCCGACTCCAGTTTTGAGCAAAAAACGCAAAGATAAGGACCGGCATACAAGGTCCGCACCACCTACTGATACCACACTAAGGCCGACTACCAGTTCTCCGGTGCTCAGCGAGGCGCCTACGCAGCCCCTAAGTACCGATGACAATGCATTACCGGTGTCTTCAGTACCCGAGGTCGCAGGCTCCTCGGCCCCCATTCCTACTAGAGATACCGACGCCACTCCTGGCGGGGAAACTCAGAATTTAGACAGGCCTGACATTTCTCAATGGGTTTTCAGGCCTTCCTCCTTCTCTATTAAAGCCTTCACTAAATCTAAAACAGCCATGAAAACCAAAAAACAGGTTCCTCAGACACCCTCTCAAGGCACCATGCCTAAAAAACATATGCTTAAAATGGCTGAGGATTTGATTACTCTTATCAGGGGTTCTCAACCCCCCTCTGACAAAAGGCCCAGATTAGAGGAAGACTACCCTTCCTCAGATCAAGCTTCTATTACCTCAGAACTATCTGAGGACCAGGATTGGGCCTATTCTCCATTCGAAGACTCTGATGCAGAGGAGTCTATTCCCTCGGTCTCCCCTCCTGAGGACTTCTCTTTTGGGGAAACCCTGCATACATTGAGGGAACACTTTCACTGGGAATGCCAAGATTACTCAGATTCCAAGAAAAGGCTCAGGGAATTTCTTCTGCTCCCCCAGCATAGGCCTCTGGCTATCCCGCCTGTTTTAGATATATTGGATGATGTGTACACAGAAGCCAGCCTTAATCCTGATTCTTTGCCTCCAGCTCCTGTTAAACCAGACGGGTATTACCGGGTTCCTGATTCTCACCGGTTCCTATATAAAAGCCATACTGCTGACCCAGAAACTATTTCACAGAGTCCCAAGGGAATTAAGGCCTCTACTGCTAAAAACCCATTACCTTCAGAGAGATATTCCAGATCTTTAGAAAGGTGGGGGAAAAAGGTGTACACCTCAGCCACTTTAACCATGAGGGCATTAAACTGTCAGTTCCATATGTTAAAGTATCAACAGTTTTTGATATCTCAGCTGAAAAGCAAAATGACACAACCAGAACAACCAGATTTAAAAGAGTTGCAGGATTTGTTGCATGGTGCAGAGCAAGTGGGTAAACATACCTTGCAGTGTGGTTTTGATGCTTTAAAGGCCTCATGTAGAGCTGCTGTTACGGGGTCTGTTATACGTAGGCATGCTTGGCTCAAAGAGCAAACCTTACCAGATCATGTCAAAGCTAAATTATTAGATGCACCTCTTCAAAAAGATGTATTGTTTGGTGTTAAAGCAGAGGAGGTGCTAAAGAAAATGGAGGAAAAAGCAAAATCAATGCAAACAGTGAAAGATTTCCTGCAGGTACAGCCTCCACGTTTCAGCAGAAACTGGCCTTCAAAAAATTGGTCCTTTCCAGCCACGGACAGACCTCAAAGATACAGATACAGGCGTCCAAGGGGTAGAGGGCAACCTCAAGGATCTTTCAGAGCCAGACAGTGGAAAGCACCAACCCCAAGAGGTGGAGAAGATAGATCACAGTCTTTTAGAAAGCAAACACAATGACTTCCCCCTACACCTACCAAGCAAAGCTTTAATGGCAGCACCTTTGGGCAGAAAACTGACATTATTCTCAAAAAAATGGCATACTGTTACAAAAGACAAATGGATTCTGGACATTATAGACAGAGGCTACAGGTTCCACTTTCACACCCTTCCAAAAATGAGAGGCATGCCAAACCTGCCACAAAATCAAAGGGCAGAGGCACAAAAACAAATTTCAGCTCTCATGGACATGAAGGCAATTCAAGAGGTACCTGCAAAAGAACAAGGTCAAGGGTTTTATTCCAGACTATTCCTGATACCAAGGAAGGACAAAGATTGGAGACCTATCTTAGACCTATCCATCCTAAACACATATCTACAGGTGCCAAAATTCAAGATGCTCGCATTACAGCAGCTTCTTCCCATACTGGGCAAGGAGTCTTGGCTGGTAACATTGGACCTCAAGGAGGCATACCTGCAGGTCCCTATCGGACAAGATTGCAGAAGATACCTCAGATTTCTTGCAGGTTCAACCCATTACTAATTCTCTGCATTGCCCTTTGGCTTATCTACTGCGCCCAGTGTGTTTACAAAATGCTTGGCATCAGTAATCGCCTTCTGCAGACTACAAGGGATACAAATCTACTCATATCTGGACGACTGCCTGATCCAAGCGGACAGCAAGGACATACTACTGCAGCACCTGGCGTTTGTAATAAAACTGTTGAACTTCCTGGGATACACAGTCAACAAAAAGAAATCAAAACTAATACCCTCTCAACAAATAATTTTCCTGGGTGCCAACTTGGATACAACCACCCAGATGGCCTACCTCACGCCAGACAAGCAAGGGCAACTGTCTCAATACTTCAGAAAAATGGCAACTTACACCAGGCTAACTGCAAGGAAAGTCCTGCAGGCTCTGGGATTCATGGCATCTTGCATCCTACTAATCCCATGTGCAAAGCTGCATATGAGGAAACTTCAATGGTACCTAAAAAACTTATGGTCTCAACACAGCCACAGCTTGGAAGCAATTATACCACTCATTCCATGCCTTCAAAAGGAATTTATGTGGTGGGCTCAAGCTTGCCAAAGAAACAAAGGTCTTCCTTTCTGTGTACCTCAAGCAACTCAAATCATCAGAACAGACGCCTCAGACTACGCCTGGGGAGCACACATGACAAATCAGTGCATTCAGGAAAAATAGGCACGAAAAAAGGAGCTCCTACACATCAACCAAAAGGAAATTCTAGCCGTGCAAAAGGCTATTATGACCTTCAAAGACCTGCTGCATCCAGGCCAGCTATTGAGAAGGACAGACAACACCACAGTGATGTGGTACATAAACAAACAGGGGGGAACTCATTCATACCCCCCTGTGCAGGCAAGCCATGACCCTATGGAACACAGCACTGAAACTGAAAATTCAACTGCAGGCACAATTCCTGCCAGGGAAGGAAAACACACTGGCAGACAACCTAAGCAGAAATATGACAGATCCACACGAATGGAAGTTGCATCCTCAAATTTTCACAAAGATAACTCAGGCATGGGGACAGCCAGACATAGATCTCTTTGCTACACACAGAAATTGCCAGTTGAAAAAATTTTGTCCAAGGACCTATCATCCACAGGCCTGGAAAGTGGACGCACTTTCCTTCAATTGGGCAACATTGACAGTCTATGCCTTCCCGCCTCTTCCTCTGCTGCCCAAAGTTCTATTAAAAGCCAGAGCAGAGAGGCCGAAAATGATTCTCATTGCTCCAGACTGGCCAAGGCAAGACTGGTATCCGCTCCTGAAGAGCCTGACACATTCCCCACCATGGATCCTACCTCTAGTCCCTCTTCTGTTGTCCCAGCACAACTACAAACCTCTTCACAGCCATCTCAAAACTCGAAATCTAGCTGCATGGAGAATTCCTTGATTTCACAACAGTTTCTCCTCTCCAAGGAGGTGCAGGATGTCATCTTGGAGGCCAGAAGACCTTCTACTAGAAAGGCCTACTCCGCCAAATGGAAACGATTTTGTGCCTGGAATCAAAAGAAGGGACAGAATCCTTGGGTAATAAATATACCTCAAATTTTACAGTACCTAGCTGAGATGTTAAACAATGGACTTTCCTTCTCCTCCATCAAGATCCACGCTTCAGCCATTTCTGCACAATACAACACAGATCCTCCTTTATTCTCTCATCCTCTCTTAAGGCAGTTCCTCAGAGGGGCAAAGAATATAAAACCCCCAAGGAAACTACCAGTCCCTGCTTGGGACCTCAACTTCGTATTGGAAAAGCTGACCCTTCTTCCCTTCGAGCCAGCTTCTTCATCAGAGTTACAGTACTTGTCATGGAAAACAGCCTTTCTTCTGGCTATCACCTCAGCTCGCAGGGTTTGAGCTACAGGCCCTCATGGCTGTGCAACCATTCATCATTTTCCATCAGGACAGAGTTTCCTTACGAACCAATCCTACCTTTATGCCAAAGGTAGTATCCAGTGTAGCTTTGAATCAGACTATCCACTTACCTACCTTTTATCCTAATCCACAGAACAAAGGGGAAAGACTACTACATTCCTTGGACATTCACAGACAACTTCGTTATTATTTGGACAGGACAAAGCCATTCAGGAAATCTGAGCAACTCTTTGTGTCCTATGCTGCAGGTGCTCAAGGAAAGGCCATTTCCAAACAGACAATTTCAAAATGGATAGCCCACTGCATACGCTTTTGTTACTCATTTCATGGAAAAACTGTGCCTGCATGCATCAGATCCCACTCCACCAGAGCCACAGCTACCTCTGCAGCCTTCCTCAGGGGGGTCCCTACCAAGGATATTTTGGAAGCAGCCACCTGAAGTTCAGTGCACACTTTCTCCAAGCACTATAGCCTCCCACTATACTCTACATCTAGAGCGGGCTTTGCCACAGCAGTCCTGCAGGGCATCCTAGCCCCTCCTAGTTCCACTTAGTGCCTACCACCCTTACTTAGCTTTGGGATTCTACCCATCTGTTATGACTGCAGCTGTATGCACGATGAACATAATACAGTTTTGTACCTATCATTAATGTAGATGTTCGAGTGCTCATACAGCTGCAGTCCAGGTTTCCCTCCCTCCAGCCCCTGTTATGACAGGCCTTATGACAAACCCTTTTCATATAACCTTTTGGGGTACTCTTTTATGGTGTATTTGCTTGCAACTACTGTTTTTGATTTATCAACATTGCATTTTTGCATAACATTATGTTTGCCTTCCTTCTGGGGGCACCTGACATCTGGGGCAAGAAAAACTGAAGAAAATGGCGTCGGCTGCCTCTTTTATACCCCTGCCGCACTGACGTCAGGGAGGAAGTGACGACAACCGACGCCGGACCTAGACTTTGGAATTCGGCCGACCGAGGACCCGCCTGATGGCAGGATAACCCCATCTGTTATGACTGCAGCTGTATGAGCACTCGAACATCTACATTTATGGTAGGTACAAAACTGTACTTTCTCATCTGTCCTGAAACTGTTTCCCCTGATTCCTGTGGTAGAGCTTATAAAACTGGTCTAACAGCTTTTGTGTTATCTGATTGCTTCAAGGCTTGCAGATTTAAAAATAGCTTCTGTTTGTAAATTCTTGCATACACTGTTGGAAACTCCTGGTGTTCTGGCTGAAGTGTGAGACTCAAAAAATCTGCAAATATATTGCTGATTAATAAGTACATTTCTTAGCATTTTAACCTTTCAGAGTTCTGCATTGTCTTAATTTTGCCTGACTGAATTATTTTATATATTTTCTGGCACTGTTTTCTGTTCTGATCTGTCCTGAAACTGGTTTCCTTCTTCCTTGCACCTTATTCTTGTGGTGTTGTTATAGTTGTTGACTTTGCAGTTGCCCGCCCTTTCTGTAAAGTTGATCTGGTACATCCCCCTCCCAGTCTAGTGTTCACTGTACTTAATAGAGAGAGAACATATGAGAAGACCAACCCACTTCTCTCCTTGCACTTGACTAACAAAAAAAAATTGCACTTTATTCATCTACTTTTACTGTATTTGTGTTTCTTCCTACTTTATTACCTTATCTTGCTGTTGCGTCTTCATAAAAGTACTCAAGAGTATTTATTCTGCTGCATTTATTATTGCTTTAGAGTAGCCTGATTAAATTGTAACTGTTATTCTAAGCATGCTAGTTTAAGCACTTGGGCTTCAAACCAGTCGTTTTACATTAAGGTTTATGGTCTGCACTGTTGTGGCAGGACAGGTAGCTTACATCCTTCTAAGTTGGGAATTGCTGATTGAAGGCTCAGTGTCTGCTATTCTAAAAGTGCATTAGTTCTGGTTTAAGCACTTGGGCTTCAGACCAGTTATTTTACATCAAGAAGGTTTGTGGTCTGCACTCTTGTGGGAGGAAAGGCTAGATTCTGCCCTTCTGAGCTGGGCATTTCTAGTTAAAGGCTTATTGTGCCTGCTTATTTGAATGGTTTCTTTCTGAAATTGGTGTGCCATGTGTGCTGTAGCATAGACTAGATTCAGGCCTGCTGAATCTACCTTTGTTTGTATAACTTGGGCACTAATCTAGGCCATCTTTTTTGGAGAAGGTTCCCCTACACCCTAATGGCAGGAGTGTGCAGTTAGAACTTGTCTGATTGAAGACTGCTGGAACAGGGCTCCGTCTTGAACTTTTTTACTGGTTAATTGGGTAATTTTGTTTAAATCAGTTTGCTCATTTTCTATTGTTATATAAAAAATGCACTTTATTCATCTGATTTTACTGTATTTGTGTTTCTTCCTACTTTATTAATTTATATTGCTTCTGCTGCCTGTTCTTAAAAGTACTTAATTGCATTTATTCTGCTGCATTTATTACTGCTTGTTAGTAGCCTGATTAAATTGTAACTGTTAGTCTAAGCCTTTGGTTTAAGCACTTGGGCTTCAGACCAGGTGTTTTAAATGAATAAGGTTTATGGTCTGCACTGCTGTGGCAGAAAAGGTAGCTTACATCCTTCTAAGTTGGGAGTTGCTGATTTGAAGGCTTGGTGTCTGTTATTCTAAAAGTGTATTAGTTCTGGTTTAGACACGTGGGCTTCGGGCCAGTTATTTTACATTAAGAAGGTGTGGTCTGCACTCTTGTGGGAGGACAGGACAGATTCTGCCCTTCTGAGCTGGGAGTTTCCGGTTAAAGGCTTATTGTGCCTGCTTATTTGAACTGTTTCTTTCTGAAACTGGTACGCTTGGTTTGCTGTAGCACAGACTAGATTCAGACCTGCTGAATCTAGTTTTGTTTGTATAACTTGAGCACTAATCCAGACCATCTTTTTTTGGAGAAGGTTCCCCTGCAACCTAGTAGCAGCAGTGTGCAGTTAGAATTTGATCGAAGACTGCTGGAACAGAGCTCCATTTTTAGCTTTTTATTGGTTAATTTGTTTAAATCAGTTTGCTCATTTGCTACTGCTATATTGAAAAAAAAATACACTTTATGCATCGCCGCTTAGTAGGGTTAAACTGTTTCCAGCACCATAAAGTCTGCTCTTCATATTTTCCCTTAGAACTAGCCGTTTTTTTTTTTTTGTTTTAACACTCAAATCTGTTTCTTTGAGCTCAGCACTTGTTCAGAACTTCTTGTAAGTATAAATAATCTACAAATTACTACAGCACTCAACTTTCCTCACTTGTCTAGACGAAAACAGTTTTAGTACTTAATAAATAAGCACCTATCCAGGCATGTCTATGGGTCAACTCCCAGTGTTTTCTCCTGTCTACCTGATGAATCTGGGCATCGTGGAGCAGTTGCCTCATGTACACAGTCAACCCTCTTCCTCCTACCACCCAACACTACAACCTTTGAAAGATGTACTTATATAGCCAAACTGGAAGCAAAGCTCTCTTCACCCAAGACTGGACTAGACAGTCAAAAGGAGAGGGTAAACACTTGCACCACACCACACTCATCACATAGTCCCTCAAAACCTACACCACCAAAACACACACCTACATTCACGGAGGCTCTCAATAAAAATCTGCCCAAGCAACAGAGACATCCAAAGCAGAAACGCAAGCAACCTCCACCCCCCCCAACACAACCCAAATGACACATAGCCAACAAATTCAGTGTGTCACTCAACCACAGCCCATAAGGCATAACAACGTACCCAGCACTCTAGTCATAGGTGAATCTATAGTCAGGCACACTGATGTTCCACTTACCAGACTAAACAAGGAGAAAATTACTGTCAGATGCCTGTCAGGTGCCAGGATCTACCACATAACGTACGCAACCAGGTCACTCCACAACAAGTACAAATATGACTGTGTCATTGTCCATGTTGGTGTGAATGAACGGAGATGTACCTCCTTGGACTACATGAAAACAGACATGGAGGAGCTCTCCAATCTTGTAGCCCAGGCAGGTGTGACCCTAGTCCAGAGTAGCATCCTGCCATCACCCAGAATGATACCATGGTACAAGGACAAAATGATTGCCTTCAACAACTGGCTAAGCTTCTGGTGTCATTCTAAAGGGATCCAGTATCTGTCTGCCTGAGATGACATTATCGACAGACCACGATGCTTTGCCAGAGATAGCCTGCACCTGTTGCCCTTGGGATTCTGGATACTGGCTAAGGCTCTTGCCAACCCTATAGAGCCTTTTTAGTCAAGGCTCAAATGACAAAATTTTCCATGGTAACAGGTACAAGCTAGCAAAATCTGAGGGCAATGCTACTAAATGCTAGAAGTCTAAACCTCAAAATGCACTCACTCGAGTAACTCCTTAAATTGGAGAACATCAACATCCGTGCAGTGACAGAGACCTGGTTCAAGGCTCCAGAGAGCACCCCTGCATTAACAGGCTATAATTCATACCACACCTTTAACTGGGAAAACTACTCATGTACCAACTCTTTTGCTTAACATTTTATGGAATTCATAAATTTCAATGCCTTGGATCAACTTACCCACACCCACACCAGGGGCACCAATATCCTAGACCTGGACATTACCAACATGGGCGACTGGTGTTCCACACCAGAGGTCGGTTTCTTGGTGGTCATATCTGACCACAAGCTAATCACCCTAGACATCCACATCCCACCCGCCATTAGGGAAACCACCATAAAAAATTTCTCCAAAGCCAACTTCACGACACACATGCAGTCAGACACTAGAGATACGACTGCTGAATCCTATACAAATGCACTTTATAGGCACTTACACGAGTAAATGGGTCGTGCTATCCCTAACAAAACCAAGATGCTATCCTCCAAAAAAAGGAAGCCAATCTGGTGGTCCCCTGCCATAAAGAAACTCTACAACAGAAGAAATAAACTGCTGCAAAAAAGAGTAAAATCCCATGATTGGAGGAACTCTCTGGTCAGCATGAGTAAAAAGCTGAGATCCCTCATAAAATCCTCCAAAGCTAGTTACAAAAATAAAATCGCCACTGTTTCTAAAGACAGCCACAAAGCATTCTATAGCTATGTCAAGAATCTCAATGGCAACACTCAGATCTGCTCTGAGTTACAGCACAATGGCACTAAATACACAGAACCAACTGATATTGCCAACATCCTGGCAGATAGGTTTAGTGCTGCCTTTACCCCCCTCTGACCCCCTAAAGGGCCCATCTCTATACCAGAAGAATGCAAAGTTCCTGTAATCACGGCTGCACAGGTAAAAACCACACTCTCCAAAACCAAGAACACAGCATCCATGGGACCTGACAACTACAGAACGAACTGGCACCCCACCTAAGTACCACGTTCAATCATAGACTCACCTCAGGCTTTTTAACCACTGAATGGCGCACAATGACTGTTATTCCACTCCACAAAGTGGGATCCACCATGGACCCCCAGAACTATCACCCCATTAGCCTGATGAGCCTGGTCTGCAAGGCCATGAAATGTATCATCATCAAACTTATAAACAAAGACATTGGTAATCTCCAAACTCTGGACCCCACCCAGTTCAGGTTTGTAAAAGGCAGATCATGTCTCCTAAACCTGATAGACTTCTTTGAAGCAGTCATCAAAGCTGTAGATGAGGGTAAGGTGGCTCACACAGCCTATCTAGATCTCGCCAAGGCTTTCAACATCATCCCCCACTCTGGATTTATAGACAAACTCACTAAACTAGGCATAAATTCCTATGTCACAAAATGGATTCCCAACTGGCTCACTGACAGAACCCACACTGTGAAAGTAGCAGACTCCAAATCCGACTTCAGACCAGTGACAAGTGGAGTACCACAGGGTTCAGCTCTGGGTCCTCTCCTGTTTGGAATCTACTTCTCTGAAGGACAGGCTAACAGAGAAGGTGTTTGGCTAACGAAGTTCATAGATGAATGCAAACTAGGAACCATAATCGAAACTCCTAACAATGTGGATATCCTGCAAAAGGGCCTCACTGAGACAGATGCCTGGTGTCAAAGCCATGGCCTCAAGCTCAATGCCAAAAAATGCATTGTCATCCCTTCTGCTAAAAACTCTGTACCCATGAACTACCACATAGGCGGTAGTCCACTTAACACCGAAAGAGTGATGAGACCTTGGGACACAGATGGACAGTAGCCTGTCCTTTGATAATCACATCGCCACAGTAGTCAGGAAATCCTTCTACGTGGCACACCTCATCAGAAAAGGTTTCTTATCCAGGAAAAAAAAGGTCATTGTTCCCCTCTACTCGTCACTCATTAGACCAATTATAGAGGACAACGCCCCTTTTGGTATGTACCTCACAAGGCATCAACAACTGGAAAGGCTGCAGAAATACCTCACAAAGAGGATTACCGGCCTCAAACAGATGCCCTACGCAGACTGTCTCAAAAAACTCCAGCTTTACTCAGTCGCACATCGCCTACTCAGAGGCGATCTCTGCCTAACATACAAAGCTATGTCAAACCCAGAGCCGTTGGACATGCTCCACTTAAAGAAATCCCAATCCTTCTGAGCTACATGCTCTAGGGACCTAAACCTTGTCCAGAACATGCTGGAGGGATAGATTTCTGTCCCAGAGACTTCCCATACTCTGGAACAAACTACCTATCTATATCAAACAAAGCTCCTCATTAGCACTCTTCAAGAAAACTCTTGATGATTGGATGGGAAATAGGAAATTCACCCGAGGAATCACTTCTGTGGCTCTGCTCGACAGGGGCACAGGTAAATATTTTCTTGGGTGGCAAAACCCAGGGTACCTTTTTGGCTAGGCTTATATAGGCCCTAGGACCAGTAGCCTAGTACCTACCTATGTAACTATGATAGTTAAAAGAGAAAGTAAAATACTAAGTAGAGAGAAAAATAAGATAATGGTTAAAGATTAGCTGGTTCAAATGGAGAAAGTGTTGGCTTTTCTAACACAAAATTAAAGGATCACAAGTTTTTCTGTTTTTCTTGGAGGTCTCTTATACAAAACCCCATTCAAAAATATTTTGACATCAGAATGCAGTGAAACAGGATCATATCCATGGGCAGACATGCTAAAATGGCTGATAGGATAGAAATTCATAAAATTAACATAGAACCAAAGAACTAGTCCTGCATGTGTGCTGCTTATGTTGTTGGCACTAACTAGAAATCTTTTTCCATTTACTACTGTGATATTTTCAAGTATCATGCTTTCTTGCATCCATTAGTGCCTGCTGATGTCCATAAAAAAACAGGTGCCTGAAAGGGAATTAAGACCCTATCATCCAGGCAGTCAACTGAATGGGGTTAGGGTGTATCAAACACCCCCATTCTTGTGTGAGTAGATCCAATCTGTGCAGAAGCACGTGGTAATTACCATGGGGATTTCCAAAAAAAGGCAGTCATGGTTGCTTGTGCTAGTAGGCAGTTAGAACAATGATCTGGGGGGGGGATTCCTTCTGAATCTTCAATAGTACCCTGGATATCACTGGGAAGGGTGGAAAAGTATACAGGAACAATCCTGTCCAAGGAAAAGAAAAGAAAAGTCATCTGTATTCCAGGCCTTCTTGCATAGAGTCATGAAGCAGAATCTTACCAGCTGATTGCTCAGAAAGGAGGCAAATTAGTCTACTTGAGGAACTCCTCACAGATGGATCAAATCTTGGAAGACCCCCCTGAGCTAGTTTCCATTCTTGAGAGTTTGTCCTTGTTCTGCTCAGCTTGTCTGCCACACAGTTTTGGTCTAACAGAATGTCGGATGCCTGTATTGTGAAACTGTGCTGTGAAGCTATATTCCAAGATAACATGGCTAGTCTGCAAAGGGAGTACAGCCTGGTTCTACCTTGCTTGTTGATGTACTTAATGACAGTGGCATTGTGAGTAACAACTTGAAGAGTTTCAGGGGACCAAAGATGATTCAGGGAGACGGGTGCCTTGATCAGGGCAAGCATCTTTTTTTACATTTATCTGCTTCCATTTGTCCTTGGTGTCCCCACACACCTTGTACTTTCATCACTCCTAAAACTGCTCCCCAAGCAAAGTCTGAGGCATGTGTGGTGACTGCTTTGGAACGGGGTGTGAAGACTGGGGAGAGATGGGCAAAGGCTGCCAGCCTAGTCAAATAGAATTTGATACATAATTCTATCATTTGTATAAATAAATGTAAAATACAGGCTTGTGTTCTTAAATGAAAGAAAACATAGTAAAATGTGAACTTCAAGATTGTTGCAACATTGCCAACCAAGCCAAACATTAAAAATGTTCTTTGAAGTTACAGTTATCTAAATGGTGGTGCCGAACCGGCTGGCTGAACACATTATTTCTATTGTCTTAACTTAAGGAATGGTTGCTAGAGTGTACATGTGAAATGTCTTATATTGTTGAAGTTTCCTGAGCATGTGTTAGCTTGCTAAATAATGCAGTCTGTTTGCCTGGGAACTCCAGACTAAGTGTCAAAATAATGTAATGTGAATACTGGGAAAACCCAAGTGTCAAAATGATGCAATTTGGGAGGGCCTTAGCACAGCTGTTTGTTAGTGTTTTTAAAAACTATTGTTCAGTGACAGACTGTAAGCATTTTTGTCTTGGACCATCAACCCCAGCACTGCTTATGCTCTTTATGAATGTAAGTAGGATTGTAGCACTGTGTTTTCTCTTAAGAACAGCTAAAGATTAGAAAGTTAGATTAAGCATTTTTCTTTGACATCAGACCTGTCCTACTGTATTATTTTAAGTTTCTGTGTGACCTCTGAACTGAACTCTTTGATATCTTTGTGGTGTAGTAGTATTGTCTTGTGTTTTAATTATTTATTATTAAATATTTCAGAAACCTTTACCTGTGGCTGGTTTGTGTAGAGATAAGCTCAAGTACACTGCATATTCATAGAGTTTATTGTAATAAGCCACTCTAATAAGCCTTAGACGGAATAGTCACATTACCAATTGGATAATAATATTGCACAGTAATAATTGGACACCCCTTTAATGGCCTTTGGGTAGCTGATAATTATTAGCTGGTGATGTCTGTAATTACTACCGTATAGTCTGGGTAAATGGATACAGCTGGAGAATCTGTGTCAGCCTTTTCCAGGAGTGTCTGTGAAGTTGTATAAATACTTACCTCAAAGTGTGTATGGTGTGTCAGCTATCTGCGCAGGGGCACAAAGCACTCATGGGACAGAAAAGGTACTGGAGGTTAGCTTGCCAGCTAGACTGAGATCTGGACAATATCGCTGTGCCAGTGGGGAGTCTTAATGGGGACCTGGAGAGCAAGGGAGCAACCAGCCCCAGACTGACTGTGATCTCTGTGTGCACTTAAGGGAAATTGTACTTTACTGTGTGTACTTGTTATCCTTTCCTCTTCTATGAGACGACCCCCCTGGTGTTAGTGGTGAGGATTGAGGCTCCTTGATTGCTGGGCCAGGGCATGGTAGTCACATATTCGGTGGCAGTGGTTGGGATAAGATATCCTCACACATCTGTTTGGCAAAGGAGTGGGTAGAGTGAATCCTGTAGCTTATATACAGTGATCTCTGAAAGTGTTTTGTACTCTAAATCAGCCACACAGTGTGTACTCAAGAGTTCAGATCACAATTGTTTTATTTCTTTTGTTAGCTTAGTCAGGGTGAGCAGGCAGCATGTCAGCAAAGGAGTATGGAAATCTGACAAGGAGCCAGCTGGTGGAGATGTGCCAGGCTAGGTGACTGGTGCATGGAAACCTGATTAAAGCAGACCTGATTGCAGCCTTGGTTACAGCTGCATCAGAAAACAGCATCCAGGAAGACAATCAGACTGGCAGTGGAGATGCAATATCCTCGGAGAATGGACAGCTCAACCTTTCTGCGGACAATCAGACTGGCAGTGGAGATGCAATATCCTCAGAGAATGGACAGCTCAACCTTTCTGCAATGGACTCATAAATCCAGCTGGAGCTAGAGAGTCTTGAGTTGCACTCCAGTAGTTTGGAGATAGAAGCCGAAGAAAAAGAGCGTCAGATGAAGTATGAGAGGGAAATGCTGACTCTTCGCCAGAGTCATGGAGGTAATATGGAAGGGAGTAAATGGACCCCAGAAGCACAACAGGTCAGTAAATTTCTTCTGCAATTTAAAGAGGGAGATAATTTTGATAATTTCATTCACATGTTTGAAAGGGTATGCAAACAGTATAGTGATGACCAAATGCTCTGGGTAAGGTTCCTGACCCCCTTACTCCATGGGAAAGCTGTAACTTGTATATCACAAATGCTTGACTGTCTGTTTTGATTATACTGCTGTAAAGAAATGCCTGTTAAAATGTTTTAAGCTAACACCTGAAATGTACAGTAAAAAGTTTTGTGAGCATAGACGCAAGGCAGACGAAAATGTACGTGAATTTGTTTCTGAACTGAGAACTTATTTTCATAGCTGGGTCAGTGGATGTCAGGTCACCACTTTTGAAGGGCTGGCAGACATTCTGGTGAGGGAACAAGCCCTCAGCACTTTGCCTGAGGACATGAGGATCTGGTTAGCTGATAGACAATGATGAGTTTGGGAAGAAGGGAGACCTACACAGGAAGGGGACCCCCAGTACTGCTCATGGGTCTACAGGAACCCATGGTGGGCAGCACAGACTGCCCCAACAGAATCCACCAGTAGCAGGGGAAGCCACTAGTCCAGGTACATGTCCAGGAGCTAGGGTTAGATGTTTTGAATGCAACCAGTGGGGCCATGTGGCATACAGGTGTCCACAGAGGCAAGAGGGGAACCAAAGGTAAGGGAGCCAAGTAAGTGGGAAAGACAAAATCCCAATAGTGGGTTGTGTTGAGACAACCGGGGTATGGAACTACCATCCTGCAGATGTCCTGAAAGGGAAGGATTTGGATGAGGCAGTACCATGTACTTATGCAGTTATACGCAGTGAGGCTAGGAAACAAGCATGTGGGTCTGGTAGCCTGGGGGTGACCCAGCCAGACTGCATACTTGCAGCCAGGACTGTTGAGGTGGTTACTTCAGGGAGGGGGCTACGCTGTTGCAGTGAGACTGAAGATGAGCCACAACTGCTTGTGGGTACTGATGCTCCCTTGGACAGGATAACTGCAAAGGTAGAGGTGAGTAGTAGTACACAGGCTGACAGTGAGGCACCACTGTCAGAGGACACCAGACTTCCTGTGGAAGGGGAGCTGGAAGGGTTACAAGGAGGGAGTTGAGACATGCTCAGCTCTCAGACCCTACATTGCAAGGCTTGAGGCAGGTAGCTAGGGAGGCAACTGATTCTCAAGGGAAGGGGGAATCTGTATACTGGGACAAAGGGTTACTATACAGAGAGTGGACTCCTGAGGGAGGGCTAGAAGTTGAGAGAGTACAGCAGTTGGTAGTGCTTAGAGCCTACCGTCTGGTGCTTCTAGCCATAGCCCATGATATTCCCTTTGCAGGTCATATAGGTTCATAGGTTCATAGGTTCATACTAGGCTATCTGCCCGAGGGCATTTACAAGCCTAGCCCATAGTTTTGTGGCTTACGCCACCCCTTTAGTATGGGGAACTATACCCATTATTTTGCTGTGCCTCTGTTGAGCAGTGACACTGAGGTAATCCCTGGGGTATATCTGCGATCTCCCATCCATTGGTCAAGATTTCTCTTGAACAAGGCCAGCGAGGTGCTCTGCCTCACATATACCGGGATTTTATTCCACAGCATAGGGAGTCTTTGGGTGATGAATCTATCCCTCCAGCGCGTCCTATTAATAGCCGTGTCGAGGTTTAAGTCTCCCGCCCTTGTGGCTCTGACGGATCTAGATTTTTTGAGGTGAAGCATATTCATCAAATCTGGGTTTGACATGGTCTTGTATGTTAGGCAAAGGTCACCTCTGAGCAAGCGGTAAGCGACTGAATAGAGCTGGAGTTCTTTCAGTCGGGCAGCATAGGACAGATGTTTGAGACCCTTTATCCTTTTGGTGAGGAACTTTTGTGGCCTCTCCAGCTGCTGCAAGTGTCGGGTCAGATACATTCCGAATGGGGCATTGTACTCATATGGGCATAAAACATACAAAGAGGCGTATTATACAAAACTTCTATTGGCCTGGAATTTGCAGAGATGTAACAGAGTACTGCAGGACCTGTAAGCAGTGACAAAAGGTAGGCAAGGCAGGAGACAAGGTGAGAGCTCCTTCGATGCCTTTGACTGTGATTGAGGAGCCATTTCAGAGGGTAGCTATGGATATTGTGGGTCCTCTGAGTACCCCAAGTTCCACAGGGAAAAAGTATATACTAATTGTAGTGGATTATGCTACACGATACCCTGAAGCAGTGGCTTTGTCCTCCATTGAGGCAGAGGAGGTTGCAAATGCTTTTTTAGAGATTTTCGGTAGGGTAGGTTTCCCAAATGAAATACTGACTGACCGAGGTGCCAATTTCATGTCAGACCTGCCGGCTTTTGTCCATGGAAGTTCTACGGGGTGAAGCACATGAAGACCACCTCTTACCATCCCCAGACTAATGGCCTTGTTGAGAGGTTAAACTCTACAATCAGCTACCTGGGCAGGGGCACGAAGCACTGGTGTGACAGAGAGGGTACTGGAGATTAGCTTGCCAGCGAGGCTGAGATCTGGACCCTATAGCTGTGCCAGTGGGGAGTCTTATTGGGGACCTGGAGAGCAAAGGAGCAACCAGCCCCAGACTGACTGTGATCTCTGTGTGCACTTAAGGGAAATTGTACTTTACTGTGTGTATTTATCCTTTCCTCTTCTATGAGACAACCTCCCTGGTGTCCAGGTTTCCAGGCTCCTTGACTGCTGGGCCAGGGTACGGTCGTCACACAAGGATCTTGGATTTAAGGATATTTGCTGTCTCCACCAAATGATTTCATTTCTGACAAATCCCAGCACTGGGGTTTGAAAAGATGAAGGATATTGGTAGTGGAGCCAAAGAGACTTCAGATACCATTGTATATTTCCCATGTGGGGTCTTGCCAGGGGTATGTTAAGAATCACAGATGCCATGAGACCCCAGAATCCCGAGGCTTTCCTTCACGGTGAGTGAAGTTGGAGTGGAAAACATTAGAAAGAGATCTAGATAAAGATCTATTTTTTCCTGTCCAGCTGACACCTCAGGAATACAATTCTGTATGATGGAGTGAAAAAAAGACTTCTGAATGTTCTCTTGGAAACCCATTTTGTGACTAGATCTCTCACCAAAGTGAGTAATTCCTGGCACTCTGAAAAAGACTCTGCAAAGATAAGGTCATATAAATAAGGAAAATGGGGATACCCTGTAGCCTGCAATGAGCAATAACTAGGACTAGATGGTTTGACAATGAACATTCTTGGTACAGTGGATAGTCCAAAGAGTAAGACAAAGAATTGATAATGGGATCCAGGCACACAAAACCTTAAGAAATGCCTGAAGCTGGGATGAACAGGGATGTGATGATAAGCATCTTTTAAATCTTGTGTTACCAGGAAACCTGAATGAGGAAGAAGACATTATAGATTGTGAAATGACATCATTTTGAATCTGGTAACTATCACAAACAGGTTTAGGAAAGAAAGATCCAGAACTGGTCTCCAAGCATTTTTTCTTTGTTTCTCTGGCACTAAAAACATCTTTGAATAAAAACTTTTAACTTCGAAGGAGGGCCTGGTTCTATCACATCCTGGGACAGTATGTGGTGAAGGACAGCTGGAAATAGAAAGTCTGGTTTGGTGGATGAAGGAATACCCCCTGGAAAGGAATAAATTTATCCCACTGTAAGCTGTTACCCTAATGAATGATCTTCAGAACCCATTTGTCTGAAACCATCTGTTGTCAAAGACAAAGTGGATATTCAGACTTTCTGGTAGGGAAACGTGGCTGCAAGGGTGGGGTGGGGGGCATGGTCCCTTAAATAATCATTCTGACTTGTTGGACTGTGCTTGATTTTCAGAGGTTTAAGAATTCTTTTTTGGAACCCCCTTACCATTTCTTCATAAATGTCAATGGGTCTATATTATATTCTCAAAAGCCAACAATGTCGAATCTGACATTGCAGAACATCGAACGGGTAAACGGAAATCTCCGTAAGGGGAGATTTCTGTTAACTTCAATGTAGTGCGGTCTCAGGGGTTGGTATATTTAAGTAGCGGGGTGTGGGAGGTGCTTGTCCCCCCGACTACACCGTTTAGATTTTCTTTTTTTTTTTTAATTTATTTTTATGAACATTCGAAATTTTAATAGTTCGATCAATAAAGGTCAACCTTTAGTGATTCAAACTATTAAACTTCTGATGTTCTAATATAGACCCATGTCTGTTTATCTGCAATTTGTTGACACTGTTTATTTTTTTTTTGTCTAAACTGGAATGAGGGGTTAAAGAATCCCTTTGAAAAAATGAAAAAGGAAGGATGAAAAATCTTAAAAATAATCTCTATACCAACTAACCCCCTTTCATCACACTTTCTGATCACCTCTGCAGCAAAAGGCCAAAAACAATCTCTATCCAAAGGAGAATTTAAAAACTCATTTTATCATCATTTGACAGGATTTTAGAATGCATCCAGGCAACCTCATTAAAAAAGAACCACTGGTCATAGCCCTGGAAGTAACTTATACACATACTGTAAAAAAATGAGTTGTACTTATACAAGTAACCATTTTTTTTAAAGCAGATTTTTCTTCACAAGAAGAAACTGCAGACAAAACTTTCCTCATACTTTCACAATTAGTCAGAACAAACTAACATGCAAGCCTGACAATTCAAACTTCTGAAAATCCAAGTTACAAAAGCATACACTTTTTTCCACTACTTAATCAATAATTTTCCCATCCTTGTCTAGAAAAACCACCATCAGCAATGGTACAAAAACAGCAGTTTTTCTCCTACTTTATTCCAGAAAGTTACAAGATTTAGCACTTTCGTCTCAGCGGAACACTTCATGAGAATAAAGTCGCTCTGTTTTCCACTGAATTTGTACTAAACATGGTACAAACATAAAGCACCGTTTCCTGCTTATATAAAAAATAATCATGTTAAAATTGATATTTATATGTTTTTTTTTTACGTAATATACATTTTAAAACACGTGTTTTCATTTATCTTACCTTGCTGGGAAGTCTGATTAAATTTTAACATGATTATTTTTTGCATAAGCAGGAAATTATATAATTTTTAAAACACAGGAACGTGATGTAAACTTTTTTAAGCAGGAAACGATGTTCTATGTTTGTACCATGTTTAGTATAAATTCAGTGGAAAACAGAGTGACTTTATTCAGATGAAGTCTTCTAGTATGACGAAAGCACTAAATCTTGTAATTTTGTGGAATAAAATAGGAGAAAAAAAAAGAAGTTATGTCTTACCATAACATTCTATCTGTGCTGTCGATCTTTACTAATCCTTGACTTTGGGGCTTCGGAACCAACACAGCTGTTTATTTTAGCTCACGCCTTCCCAACTCTCGAACTAGGATTTACCCATAATGCTCCTCTCTAAATTACCTCGCATCGAGTTTGCCTAAAATAGTGGCAGACAAATAGAAATAATAATAAGAGACCAGATATGCGTCTCTGATATGAAGCCAGTTCTGGAAAAATTCGATCCACTAAGAGTCTCAGGCTGGGGGAAGGAGGGAGGGAATGTCAAGGATTAGTGAAGATCGACAACACAGATGGAACGTTATGGTAAGACATAACTTCTTTATCTGATGTTGTCAATCTTCACGCAATCCTTGACTGTGGGGCAGAGCCTCTAGCTGCCTAAATCTTGGGAGGTCTCACGGAAGAATATTTCTAAGCACTATCAAACTAAATGTTGCCCGTCCCCTAGAGACCTGATCCAATTTGTAATGAGTGATAAAGGTATGAGGAGAAGACCAAGGGGCTGCTGCACAATTGTCATCTAAAGAAGCTCTGGCATGAAAAACTGCATAAGTTGCCACCGCTCTAGTTGAGTGGGCTTTTACTGGGCATGAAAGGCGGAGGAGCCCTTTTGACTGACAGATAAATTTAATACAATCTTTGAGCCATTTCGTCTGGTTAAACTTTGAGACTAGGTTACCTAAAGAAAGTGAAGAAAAGGCAATAACAGTTGGTCAGATTTTCTGACATCCTTTGTTCTGTGAAGATAAAACTTTTAGTTATGTACTCACCATAACTTCAGATGTTTGGGATCCATCTCGCCTACATTCTGAATGATGGGTTCGGAGCCGATCCCTCGGCTCCGACTCGGCACGCTTATGCCAAAGAGCGAAGTCTCTTACTGGCTGAGCTTACCATATCCCAGGATGCACCACTACCAGTCCCCCAGATCTAGTTTGTCCGCATACATGCACACATGCATACCCTGCTTATATAACATCGTCAGATGAAACAAGATAAAACAGTAGAACTCAAAACCGTTCAATCTCTTCTGATCTCCAAGGCAGGGGGAAGGAGGGTGGGTATTAGGAATGTAGGCGAGATGGATCCCAAACATCTGAAGTTATGGTGAGTACATAACTAAAAGATGTTATGTGATCCTATCTCGCCTACATTCTGAATGATGGGACAGCGTCCCCAGCACCTGAATCCTGGGTGGCTCACTGGAAAACACTCCTGAGTACCGTGGAACCAAATGAAGCTCGTCCTCTAGATGCCACATCCAATTTGTAGTGGGAAATGAAAGTGTGCGGATTGGACCAAGTAGCCGCAGCACAGATTTCGATATAGCGAGCTTGGAATGAAAAGCTATAGAAGTAGCCATAGCTCTGGTAGAATGAGCCTTGATAGATGTTGTAAGCTGCTTATTCGAAGAAGAATAAGCCTGAGTTATGCAATCTCTGATCCATTTTGAGATAGTAGCTTTTGTGATGGTTTGGCCCAGTTTATTATCTGAGAAGGACACAAACAACTGGTCTGACTTACGAAGTTGCTGAGTCCTGTCTAAATAGAAGCGTAATTGCCTGTGAACATCCAATTTATGAAGAGTGTATTCTGCTTCATTGGAGAATTTTGGGAAGAAAACCGGTAGCTCTAGAGATTGTTGGAGGCAGAAACTAGAACAGACC
Organism: Protopterus annectens; assembly: GCF_019279795.1. NCBI lineage: Eukaryota > Metazoa > Chordata > Ceratodontiformes > Protopteridae > Protopterus > Protopterus annectens. The sequence continues at coordinate 158,233,191 of NC_056747.1, forward strand.
TTTGGGACAAAGGATGGATTAGGCCTAAGTGATACTCTATCCTTGTGGAAAATCAAGTACGGTGGCTTAATAGACAGGGCTTGAAGCTCTGAAACTCTTCTTGCCAAGTAATTGCAACTAAGAAGGCAGTTTTCCAAGACAGATATTTTAACTTGCATGTAGCAGCCGGTTCAAAAGGGGGAGATGTTAATGCGCGAAGCACCAAATCAAGATCCCACGGAGGTGCAGGATGAAAAATTGGTGGTCTTAATAGGCTCGCACCTTTAATGAAAGTTTTGCATAGTCTGCTGCTCATCAAAGGAGGATCCATGGATTCGTGGAATTTAGAGATAGCCGCTAGTTGGACTTTAATAGTTGAGACAGAAGATCCCTGATTAAACAGGGATGTTACACATTTCAAGACCTCTGGGACAGGAGCAGTGATAGGGTCTAAGCCCTTGAGTTGAGCCCAGATAGCAAACCTCTTCCACTTACTAAGGTACAATTTGTTAGTGGTGGGTTTGTGGGCCGAAGATAAAATGTGAACAACTTCCGGGTCTAGTGTGTGCCTTCTAACTAAAGTCGGAAGTGGAGGAGCCAAGCTGTCAATTTCAAAGATTGAAGGGACTGATGTCAAGTCCCGACTGATGGATTAGCAAGTCCGAATCAGGTCTAAAGTCCACGGATCGTCCACTGCATGCTTCTTCAGGTAGGGAAACCATACCTGACGAGGCCAGTATGGGGCAATCAGTATCATTGAAGATCCCAGTTGAGAGGCTTTTTGAATAACTCTGGGAAGAAGCGGAATTGGAGGAAAGGCATAAAGTAGCCCTGTTGGCCAAGGTTGTGCTAGAGCATCCATGGCTGGTACTCCCTGATGTGGGATCAAGGAGAAGAACCTTTGGCACTTGGTGTTTAATGGAGTTGCAAATAGGTCGCAGCACGCGTCCCCATCTCCTGAAAACCTGAGCTGCTACTGTGTGGTTTAGAGACCACTCGTGAGGAGAGAGAATTGTCCTGCTCAATTTGTCTGCCAATATATTTGACTTTCCCGGGATGTGGGTCGCTACCAAGAAGCGGTTGGTAGCTACAGCCCATTCCCACACTCTCATGGCCTCTCTGCAAAGGGGGTATGATCTGGTCCCTCCTTGTTTGTTCAGATACCAAACCACCGACATGTTGTCTGTGTGGATGGCGATGATGCCCTGAGGAAGAAACTTGTGTAAGGCTTGTAGGGATAGAAGTACAGCCCTCATCTCCAACACATTGATGTGGTAAGAGCTTCGTCTGGAAGCCAGGAGCCCTGAACTAGCCTGCCCAGACAATGCCCCCCCCACCCTATCTGGGAGGCATCTGTCGTCAGGGTAACCACTGGAGAGGGAAGAACAAAGGGGTTTCCTTGATCCAAATTGGATGTCTGAAGCCACCAGCGAAGGTCCCTTTTGCATATATCCGTAATCATGATGTGATGATTGAGGGGAAGATCCTGAAAGGACCATTGCGTTGACAATAGCCACTGAAGAATCCTCATGTGCAATCTTGCCAGAGGGACTAAAAGAACCGTGGCAGACATTGAGCCTAGAACTTGTAGAACCATCCTGGCTGGGGCTTTGGATCTCGAGATCAGAGCTTGAACTTGGCCCTGTAAAGTTTGGATCCTTTCGGCAGGAAGAAAGACGCGCATCAATCTTGAGTCTATTTCTGCTCCTATGAACTTTATGCGTTGAGAGGGCAGCAAGACAGACTTTGACCAATTGAATGTAATCCCCAGGGTAACACCCAGGGAGATAGTGGCTTTGAGGTTGTCCATTAGTAGATGCCTGGTGGTGGCAGTCAGGAGCCAGTCGTCCAGATAGGGAAACACTTGGAATCCAAGACTTCTCAGGTGAGCCGTCACTACTGCAAAACACTTGGTGAACACCCTGGGGGCTGTGGTGAGACCAAAGGGCAGAGCGCAAAATTGGTAATGACTGACTCCCAGGCTGAAGCGCAGATACCTTCTGGACGCCTGATGTATCGGTATGTGATAATAGGCGTCCTTGAGGTCTATGGAGCACATCCAAACATCCTTCTCCAACAATGGGAGGATGGATTGTAACGTGACCATTCGGAATTTGGATTTCGTGACGGATTGGTTCAGTCTGCTGAGATCCAATATTGGTCTCAGGTCCCCTGTCTTTTTTGGCACTAAAAAGAACCTGGAGTAATTTCCTGATCCGATCTGGTCTGTGGGGACCGGTTGGATGACTCCTTTTCTAGCAGCTTTAAAGCTTCTGCGGCTGCCATTTCCCTTTGACTGGGTGGTGGGTCCGGGATTCTTTTGGACGGTGGGGGCGAGAATGTGAATGGGATGTTGTAACCTCCGGCAATGATCCGAAGCACCCATCTGTCCTGAGTGATTGACTCCCAGGCTTTTAGGTGCTTGGCAAAACGACACCCGACTGGCTCGAGCAGCACAGCCGGGCAATCCCTCATGACGTGTGGGAGGCTGAAGAGCCACGAAAGGACTCGCGGTCTCCAGAATTGCGGGCCCTCTGCCGCCTCTGGGACGGCGTCTCCCTGAAAAATTTCCCGTCCTCTGCCTCTGGAAGGGATTCTTCCTGCTGTTGGGAGAAAAACTTACGGATTTGCGGAACCACATTTTCCCCTCCTTTAGCCTTGGGGTAAGGCCGAAAGGGAGTGGAATAACGGGCACCTACGGCAGATAAAGTTTTTCCCTCTTGCTCACAGCGGGTAAGGGTGTCTTTAACCTTGGGTCCAAACAAGGAGGACCCATCAAAGGGAGCGTCGGCGAAGGAAGACTTGAAGGCCTCCGCAAACTGACACAAGCGGAGCCAGGCTTGTCTCCGTGAGAGCCACGCCTGTGCCTGCCGCTCTACCCGCCCCTTCGGCCGCATAGGAAATGAGCCTCATGGACGAGTTAGAAATTGACGTAAGGATAGCCAACTGAGAGCTAACCGACTGGGCTAGCTGCTCAGGTAGGTTACCGAGAGGAATCTGACAACTCCTTGACCAGATCCCTCTGAAGCCTGGTAAAATGTGCCAAATAATTCAGAGACCTTAAAGTAAAGGCCGCTGAAGTCAGGGTGCGCTTCCGTACCTGTCCATACTCCTAGACTCCTTATTAGGAGGATGGATGGACGTTGAAGCCTCTGCCACGTCCTGTTGTGTAGCAGATGCCACCACCATGGCATCTACAGCCACGCCTTTAGTGAGGAACTCCTTCTCGGGGAGCAGACAAAATTTATTTGGACGAGAAGGGACTGGTTCCACGGTATCTGGATGTTCCCGCCCTTGACAAACTAAATCCAGAAGCTCGTCAAGGGCGGAGACACCCAGGAGGCGGAGGGCTGAGCCCCAAAGGCCTTGAGGAGCACTGACTCGTCAGTCGAGGGGGGTTTGGATATCCAGCCGCCTCGCTGTTTGAGGATCTCTAAGATGTCTGCAAAGGAGACATCATCCGAGGACGACTTCGGGGACCCCTCTGCATCATCCAGATCAGTGTCTGAAGTAATAGACTCGGGAGTCCACGTGCTTCCTCTTGCACGATCTCTTCCTTGGGGTTCCTCCAAGAAAGCTCAGAAGAACCCTCAGGAGGAGGGGAACCCCACTGGGGTAACCTCAGGCCCCGGGGCTCCGCTGACTACGGACAGGGGAACTGCCAAAGACCCAGTCTCCACGCCTAGGGAAGGTGCCGGTAAAGCCGGGGAGATGGCCGAAGAGGACTTGGCCAAGGCACTCCTCATGGCTCTGAAAGCCGGACCCCAGAATCCTGGGAGTGTCCGGTCCCGGAGCCGTGATAGTCGACGGAAGACCCGCAGCGAAGCACCGAGGGGAGGCTCGGAACCGAAAGCATAGGTCCCAAACATCACCCCGGGTCCAGCCGAAGACGTCCAGCGTACCAAACTCGGACCCGAAGGCCGGGTTGGAGTAAGGGTCGGAGCCGACCCTGAGGTCTCCATCGGCTCCAACAGCACCTGCTCCGGAGCGAAGCAGTCGGAGGAGGAATGGCAATGGGGTGGGCCAAGGTCATCGGCTCCGAAGCCAACTGGGTCGGAACCGAAACAAATTTTGGAAGACTGGGGACTGGAACAGTCTTTGGAGCACCCTGTCTATATCAGAATCTGACATCCTCGAAGACCGAGAGGAAACAGAACGGGTCGAGAAGGCCTCTCCAACGCCCCAAAGGGCTAGGGGACCCGGCTCGAGGCGACTCGATGAGTATCGGCGCCGAGGAATACACACACCAGTTTCCATCGGTGCCGAGGTGGACTTCGCGCCGAGGAGGAAGTGTCTGAGCGGGCAACCTTTGTCGGCTCCGAGAGCAGTGGAGCCGGCGAAGATGACCCGCCTCTCGATGCCCCAGCTATCGGCTCCGAAGCCAGAGGAGTCGATACTGGTGGCATCGAGGCAGGCCGTTCCGACCTCGGCTCCGAAGTCCTTGGAGCCGAAGGAGAGGCCTGCCTTTGTTTCTTAGCGATCGGATCCGACGGACTGGTCGGAGCCGACGCCCTTTTCTTTTTGGCCGGAGAAGGAGAGGATGCCAAAGCTTCTTCGAAAGAAGGTTTAATTAATCCCTTAAGAATTAATTTATTTTTCCTCTCCTGGAGGACCCTTGAGGAAAAAGCGTGACATACACTACATGATTCCTGTAAATGCTTTGCCCCTAAGCAATACACACATAGCGAGTGATCGTCCGTGATGGACATTTTGAAGCTACATTTTACACATTTCTTGAAGCCCGAAGGCCTGGGATTCTGAGACATTATGGAAATTTTCAAAGGTAACTGAAAGAACACTGGTAATACACCTAGAGTAGGCTTTACAGTTATCACTCGCAAAACTGTGAGTTAGTCAAACACAGCACAAACTCTGTAATATAATAATTTCTCTCCGTTAGTTCAAAACAGAACCGAAGTCACCTACAAACAAAAAGACCGGGAAAGGCCTTTCCAGACAAGAGGTACTCCTAGTCACTCACAACACAAGAATTCACCAAGTGAATTTTGTCAAACACACTCAAAACACAAGAATAGCTGTTAAAACAGCTTTTTGTAGAAAAAGAAGAAAAAACCTGACAGAAAAACTAGTGAAATAATCACTACTTAACTCAGCCAGCTCGAGACCACGTCTTCACTTGTTAGCGGCAAACGAGATCTGGGGGACTGGTAGTGGTGCATCCTGGGATATGGTAAGCTCAGCCAGTAAGAGACTTCGCTCTTTGGCATAAGCGTGCCGAGTCGGAGCCGAGGGATCGGCTCCGAACCCATCATTCAGAATGTAGGCGAGATAGGATCACATAACATCAATCAGTTTATGCTAGTATATTCATTCAGGCCAGGATACTCAAATCCATTTAGCTTAAGTTGCCACCTTAGTTCACATAATTCTAAGTGTTCTGTTTCTAAAACTCAGGCACTTTGAGGGTTATTTATGCTTTTTAATTGTTTTATTGTTTTTTAACTTTGATTGGTTGAGCATGTGTTTGAATAGTAGATGTTTTTTGTTCTGAAGAAGTCCCATGTAATTTTATGGGGGACAAAAGCACTTAACGTTTCTTGTGGTTGTATCCAATAAAGAGAACTGCTTCCATTTGAGGTCCTGCATTTCTTGTTCTTTTGGAAACTATTTTATGTCTTCATGCTTATGGAAATTGCAATACCACAAATTTGATATAAATGGCAAGATGCTTAAAGTGTGATTCCTTCTATGTGGGGAAAACTAATCAAAAGTTTGAGGAACACATTAGTAGCCATGTGTTGGAAATAAAAAGAAAAGTTCTGACTAATTATTTGTATAAACATATACATAACACTAATGACATGCACACCTTTAGAGTTTTAATATTACAAAATATACACACACCTCTTAGAGATGGTGATATAACTAATATTACAGACAGACATTAGAATAAGTAGATTTTATATTTTAGAGCTTTTCCCCCCCAGGTCTTAATGAGATTTTTTCACTGAAACCAGAGTTAAAGTTTTTACGTAATTGTGTCGAGTAAGTTGTGTGAACATATGAAATGCGTACGTTTCTTTAAGTTATTAATTGGTATTAATTAGTTTTAACTGTGTTATTTAATTTGGATGTGTGAGAGTGTATGTATATATATATATATATATATATATATATATATATATATATAAAAAGAAAGAGAGTTCAAGATAGATTGTCTGTTTTTATGCCTGATGAAGCAATGTTTACTGTGAAAGTACTTTGTGCTTGCGAATAAACAGTTGTCACTGGTAGTACATGCAAGTTTTCGTGGTTTGGGTATGCTATTTATTCTTCACTGTACATTTATTCTTGTGGTTGTACCAGTTTACTGGCCAGGTGTTCTTTTTCTTTGTGACCATTGTAAGATTCATATGTGATATCTTGCTAAGGGAACTAGAGTGATATAGGCTGCCATCAAGCCTAATGCTTGTGGGACTAATCTGGCTGAAACACTTTCACTCTGGATAATTAGGCTGACCTGACTTCTGTTCCTTTGCAGCCTTTCCAGTGGGAGTGAAGCAATTCCTGCAACCATGTCCAACAGGGCCCCGATGAATTCTAGTTGTTGCGAGAGTTGTAAATTAGTGCTCTGAAATGGAAATGACTGGTTCCCAGCTGGAAGCACAGGAACCTCCTGGAGCATTTGTCCATTTTTATGTGGTAACATGCATCCAGGTAGTCAATGGAGCACATCCAATCATCTTTTTCCATGAATGGAAATATAGACTGTACCAAGACCATCAGAAATTTGGTTTGCCGAACTGCCTTGCTGAACTGGCTGAGATACAAAATGTGTCACCAGTCTAGTGTTTTTTTTTCCTTTGGGCACTAAAAAGAACCTTTAATAAAACCCAGATCCTATTGGGTCTGGTGGGACTTTTTGGATGGCTTTTTTGTTGAGCAGTTTTTATTATTTCTGCTACTGCTGCTTCCCTGTGACTGGGTGGAACATCCAGGAGTCTTTTTGGGGGTCTTGGACTTATAGAAAGTGGAATATTGTAACCTCTGGATAGGATTCCCTGCACCCATTTGTCCAGAGTTATCAGTTGCCAGGTGGACTGTTGCAGGGATAACCTTCCCCCAACTGTTGGCAGGAAGTACTAGAAAAGAAATCTCTGGACCACTGGTTCTGTGGGCCACTTCTGTCTCTAGGCCGGCATAGTACAGTTGTGTACACTTACCATAAATGTAGATGTTAGAGTGTATTCACTGTTGCAGTCATTACATTAGGGTAATCTGCTGGCAGATTGCCCTCAGTCGGCCTGAATAACAAAGTATTGGGTCCTGCATCGGTTGCTGTCTCCTCTTCCATGACGTCAGGTCGTCAGGGGTATAAAATATGCAGCCGATGCCATTTTATTCAGTTTTTCTTGCCCCAGGTGTCAGGTGCCCCCCCAAATGGGGAGTATATATATATATATATATATATATATATATATATATATATATATATATATATATATACATATATATATATATATATATATATATATATATATAAAACTAAACAGCAATGTATAAAAATGCACTTTTAGCAACATAAACTTTACCTTCATCTAAAAGCAAATATACCACAAAGGCTTTAGAGTACAGTGAAGGAAAGAGAAGTTATAGAAAAGGGGGATAGTGGGTGGGTAACCCGGACTGCAACAGTGAATACACTCAAATATCTACATTTATGGTAAGTGTATACAACTGTACTATGTTTTTCGTGTTTCACTGTTGCAGTCATTACATTTGGGTAGAATCCCAAAGCTATGGATGGGAGGATGGAACTAAATAGCATTAGGAGCGGCTATAAGGCCCTGCAGAACTGCAGTGGCAAAGCCTACCCTGGATTTTGAAAAGAGAGGCAAATGATAATGCTTTGTGAAGGTATGAACAGAGCTCCAAGTAGCAGCTTCTAGAATGTCTTTGGTTGGAACTCCTCTGAGAAAGGCTGCTGAAGTAGAGCCAACTCTGGTTGAATGCGACCTGATTCCCTTGGGTACAGGTTTACCATCACGCAAGTAGCAGAAACAAATGCAGTGGCTTATCCACTTAGAAATAGTCTGCTTTGATATAGCCTTCCCCTCTGATCCTGATGCAAATGCCACCAGTAGTTGCTCAGACTTTCTTAGAGATTTGGTCCTGTTTAAGTAGAATCTTAGTTGTCTGTGTACATCCAATGAATGCAGAATCTGCTCCCCCTTGTTCTGCGGATTTGGGTAAAATGTTGGCAGGTGAATAGTTTTGGTTAAGAGCCACACTGGATACCACCTTAGGCATAAAAGAAGGATTGGTCCTGAGTGAAATGTAATAAAAGGCTCCACAGCCATGAGAGCATGTAGTTCTGAAACCCTTCTTGCTTAAGTGATTGCCAAAAGGAAAGCTGTTTTCCAAGATAAAAACTTTATATCCACAGTAGCTGCTGGTTCAAAAGGAGGCAGGGTGAGTTTTTCCAGCACAAAATTGAGGTCCCATGCAGGAGTTGGTGATCTTCTGGGAGGCCTTACATTTTTGGCCCCTCTAAGATACTGCTTTAGCAGAGGATGAGAGAAGATAGGAGGCTCCATGTTGTAGTGAGCAGAAATGGCAGAGGCATGGATTTTTATTGAAAAGAAGGATAGGCCCTTATCAAGCATCGCAGTCAAGTATTGTAAAATTTGAGTGATATTTGGTTTTGCGGAGCCCGTTCCTTGTGCTTGGTTCCAAGCACAGAATCTCTTTCATTTATTAGCATAACATTTTCTAGTACTAGGCCTTCTGGCTTCCAAAATGACATCCATAACAGATTTACTGACAGGTGTTGTTTGAATAATTACATGATCGCCATGCTGCCAGGTTCAGAGTTTGGAGCGGAGTGTGCAGAATTTGATTGTTCTGCTGAGACAGTAGATGAGGTATTTGAGGCAAGTACCAAGGAGGGAGTTGAGACATATTCCATAGAATTGGATACCATTGCTGGCGAGGCCAGTCCAGAGCAATTAAGATCATTTTTGTTTTTTCCTGTCTGGCCTTTAGTAAAACCCTGGAAAGAAGACGCAGAGGAGGAAAGGCGGAGACTGATAGGTTTTTCCAACTGAAGGATAGGGCATCCACTTTCCATGCTTGTCTGTGAGAAGTCCTTGTGCAGAATTTGTCCAGATGATAATTTGGGGAGAGGCAAATAGATCTATGTCTGGGCTACCCCATTTTTTGTTACCATGCTGAAGACTTGTGGATCCAGTTTCCACTCGTGAAGGTCCATAAGATTTCTGCTTAGGTCGTCTGCCAGAGTATTTTGTTTTCCTGGCAGGAACTGAGCTTGAAGATGTACTTGGTAAGTCAAGGCTGTGTCCCACAATGTCATGGCTAGTCTGCAAAGGGGGTAGGAATGTGTTCCCCCCTGCTTGTTTCTGAACCACATAACCGTGATGTTGTCAGTCTTTATCAGTAGTTGTCCTGGATGAAGTAAGTCTTTGAAGGCTGTCAGGGCATTCTGAACAGCTAGGATCTCTTTCTGGTTGATATGTAGATGCATTTGGTTTGGGTTCCATATGGCCTGAATGCATCTCCCAGTCAGGTGGGCCCCCCAAGCATAGTCTGATGCATCTGTAGTTAGGGTTTGGGTGGCAGGGGGTAGAGTGAATGACAGTCCCTTGTTTTAGTGACATGTCTCTGCCCACCAAAGAAACTCCTGTTGTAGGCAGGGAATGAGTGGAATCATTGTTTCCAGACTGTGACAATGTTGACTCCATGAGCTTTTTAAGTACCATTGAAGTTTCCTCATATGCAGTCTTGCATATGGAATTAGTAGGATGCAGGATGCCATGAACTCCAAAGCCTGCAGAATTTGTCTTGCAGATAACTGGGTTTTTGTTGCCATCTGTTTGAAGTATATAGTCAGTTGCCTTTGTTTGTCTGGCGTAAGGTAAGCCATCTGGGCAGTTGTATTCAAGCTTGCACCCAGGAATGTAATTTTTTGAGAGGGTACCAGTTGTGATTTCTTTTTTATTGTGTACCCTACGCATGTTAGAAGCCTTTTCACAAACGCCAGATGTTGAAGAAGAATGTCCTTGTTCTTTGCTTGAATGAGACAGTCATCCAAGTAAGGATAGATTTGTATGCTTCTTTGTCTGCAAAATGCAATTACTGGTGCCTGGCACTTTGTAAAGACCCTGGGCACAGTAGATAAGCCAAAGGGCAGTGCAGAGAATTGGTAATGCATAAAACATACCTTGAAGTGGAGGTATCGTCTGTACGATTCCCTTATTGGGATATGCAGGTATGCCTCTTTTAAGTCTAGAGTCACTAACCAAGTGTTCTTGCCCAGCATGGGCAGTAGCTGTTGTAAAGTCAGCATTTTGAATTTTGGAATATCCAGGAACGTGTTCAAAATTGATAAGTCCAATACTGGACGCCAGGCATTGTCTTTTCTGGATACCAGGAACAGTCTTGAATAAAAACCTTGTCCTTTTTCCTGTTCTGGTACTGGTTGAATAGCCCCCATATCCATGAGAGACGTAACTTGTTTCTTTTTTTTTTTTTTGCAATCTGATTTTTTATTAGCATTTTTTAATGACACAAGTACATAAACAAATAGAAACAATGCAAATAGGTTCAAAACAAATAAGTGAAAAATATTCATACATTCTGCTTAGGAACAAGAAGAGTCAGTTGTGCTATAATAAAAAGAAAAATTAACCTTCTTTAAACAAGTGAATAGGATATTAGCTAACATACATGTAACAAAAATTTACTGACAGGTAATTATTTATGCAGGTGTGTGAAGGTGTATCAGTATGTCTAAAACCCATTTGATTTAACTACATACAATATATACATATGACTGTCACTAAATGAATGGATGTTAGTATAAGAAAGCTAGAATATAGTGCCTGCACAAGTGTAGGAGAAGATATCGTAGGAGGTTATGATAGTTGTAATCATTCAAGGGTTCTGTTAGAGATAGATATTGAAGAGAAAAGGTATTTACCACAGAATTAGCATTCCACATGACCAAGGTGAGTTAGAGACAAGGGGATTAAGATGAGGCCCGAGGGACTGAAAGGAGGGATGGAGGTCTACCCAAGTAGGATGATGATTGAGAGCATCTAGGAGGTTATTCCAATATTTCTGGGAGTAGCTTAATTTCCTTTTGCTTGTTGTCTTTAGTTTACTTGCCAAAACATATTTAACAGCCATCGATTGGAAGTCCTTCCAGGACATTTTGGCTCTGTCTAGCCAGTTTAAAGTAATGTAAGTTTTGAGTAGCGCACACAATGTCACAATAATATGTTTAGTTTTAGATTTAAATGAACCTGGGTAAATATTTAATAACGCCATTTCCCAGGATAGAGTTGACTTCATATATCCCATTTTCTCCAGTCGTGCTCTTAAGGACCACCACAGTTTATACACGTTTTTACAGGACCAGAAAATGTGGAGTATGTCTGCAACATTATTAGGGCAAGTTGGGCATAAAGGTGAGGTGTTTGGATTAATTTTATTTAGAAAAGATGGTGTGTGATAGGCGCTATTGTTTATCATGAGCTGGGTATATATTAGTTTTTTGAATGGGGTTAATTTTATTGTTGCGTCAAATGCATCAAGCTTTTGGCTAAGTATAATTTCCCTGTTTTGTCCATCCCAGTATTTAGAGAATAATATATTGTCCTGGTGTTTTATTTTTGTTACTAGTCTACAGACCTTGGATAGCATTTTAGACCTTGACAAAAGTTGGGTTAATAGTGTCTGGTAATGTTGGTATTCCAGAGGGGAAACTGGCCTCATGTCAGTGACCAAAGAAATTAGGTATAGTATTTGTTTAATGATTATATAGTATGTTTTATTCTCTGCCAAAGAGGATATAATGTCATTAAATGGTAAGTCTTTGACTGTATAGAAGTCCCAAACTGTACAGTTCCTAATGAGAGGGTAACTGTCAAGATTTAGCATGCTGTTACCCAATTTGAGATTTGGATTAAGATGAATTGGTTGGGCCATCGCTAGAGAGTGTCACAAGCCAAAGGATGCTATTAGTGTGTGAAACCCATAGATATTTTTTTTATTAATATAGGGTGAATTGTATGTTCTTTAAGAGTTTTACTGTTAAGAAAGAGAATTGCTCTAGGATTGAGATTGGACGCTTTTATATGTGCATTGTAAATTTTTATCCATAAGGAGTTCCAGTCCTTGTTTGATTGTTGGAAGTTAGCAATGTATATAATACGACTGGCAATAATTATAGGTAATATGTTAGAAAGTCTGGAAGGGCCAGACCTCCTCTATCATTGGGAAGTGTAAGTTTGATGTAGCTGATTCTAACATTTTTGGGGTGCCACATAAATTTCCCCAGTGTGATTTACTTTCGAGAAAAAAAGCGTTCGGAATGTTTAGGTTAAGGGCTGAGAAGTGAAAAAGAAGTTTGGGGAGAATATTCATTTTTATAATAGCTACTTTTGAGAGAAGAGATAGGTTTAGACTCTTCCATCTTGTGAGATCTTCAGTGACTTTAGACTATGTTTTGTACAAATCACCACTGATTAGCTCTTGTTGAGGGTGAGCAAAGGTTATACCCAAACATTTTAGGGAATAGTTAACTTTGATTGATGTTTCTGGAATAAAGAATTCTTTATGACCAAGGGGGTTTAGCGGAAAGATTATTGATTTGTTAGGGTTGATGGCGTAATTTGAGATTTGCGAAAATTTGTCTATTGAGTTTAGAATTTTTTTAAGTTCCATTGAGGGAAGTTCTAAATAGATGTTTAAATCGTCTGTAAAGGCAGTATAATTCACTTGTATTTTATATAAGTATATTGAGTGGTGGAACATTTTCTGGCTTAGTTTTAGCAATAATACTTCAAGATAAATATTAAATTGGTAGGGTGAGAGCGGACAGCCCTGTCTTGTACCGTTTATAAGGCGTAACTTGTTTCTGAGCCTCTGCCCATTGATTTTGTGGCAGATCTGGCCAACCGTTTGAAATTGGCAAAGTATGGAAATGAAATCTGTACCCCTGGGATACTATGTTTAATACCTACTTGTCCAGGGTAATTAACTCCCAATTTTGAGCATGACATGCTAATTTTCCCCCCAAGGGGGCTGCCAAAAGATAAGTGCTTGGTGATGGTAGAGGGAAGTCATTGAAACTGCTTACTGTGGGGTTGTGCTTTGTTTCCTCCAGATTTGGAGGTAGAGGCACCCCATTGCTTTGACCTGTAAGAACCCTGTGATTGGTATTTAGAGCCTTTTGAGCACCTGGATTTGCCTTGAGAGGCTCTGTTGGACACAAGAAAGGACCAATTTTTAGTAGGCCAGTGCCTACTGAATCTGGGTGGCTGCACTTGTAAGAAATCTTTTACAGTTTGCATAGATTTAGCTTTGTCTTCCATTTTCTTTAAAATCTCTTCTGCCATATTACCAAACAGAGTATCATGCTGTAAAAGGGAATCCAACAATTTAGCTTTAACATGATCAGGCAGATTTTGCTCCTTGAGTCAGGAATGCCTTCTAATCACAGATCCAGTAACTGTGGCCCTACAAGAGGCCTCCAAGGACTCAAAACCACATTACAAAGTATGCTTTCCAACCTGTTCTGCTGCATGCAGTAATTCCTGTAATTCTTTATTTTCCACACAATCAGAAATCAACATCATTTTCTGTTTCAATAGGCCCATAACATGCTGTTGATATTTAAGCATATGAAACTGGCAGTTTAAGGCCCTAATTGCCAAGGTTGCAGACGTATAAACCTTCTCTCCCCATCTATCCAGCGCCCTGGAATCTCTAACAGAGGGGGTAGGATGTTTGGCTGTAGAGGCCTTTACACCTTTGGGACCCTGTGAGATAGTTTCAGGATCAGCAGCAGGATTTTTTAATAGAAATTTGTGGGAGTCAAGAACCCTGTAATATCTGTCTGGCTTACTAAGAGCCGGAGGTAGGGAATCAGGAGCCATGCTTGATTCCGAAAACACATCAACAATGTCTAATACAGGAGGTATAGCCAAAGGCCTATGCTGAGGAAGAAGAAGGAAATCCCTAAGCCTCTTTTATGATTCAGAGAAATCCGGACTCTCCAAATGAAAATGTTCCCTTAAAGTATGCAAGGTTTCTCCAAAAGAATAATCCTCAGGAGGAGATGCAGATGGGATGGATTCTACTACATCTGAATCCTCATAGTGTGGTATAGAAAATGCCTGATCAGAAGAGGAATCAGAAGAAATAGAAACCTGATCTGAAGATTCATAATCAGTGTCTTGCCCAGGCCTCTTAGCAGGTGGGGGTTGGGAACCCCTGATCAAGGTAATTAAGTCCTCGGCCATTTTGATCATCTGTTTTTTAGGCATAGGGACCTGAGCACGTGGCTCATGCATCATTTTTTTAGGCTTAGAAGTTGTTTTTGTTTTGGAAGCTGGGATCAGTTTTATATAAAAATGTTGAGGCCTGAAAACACCCTCAGAAGCCGGTGCCTGCTCAGCGGCTCTGGATTAATCCGAGGGAGAGACATCCGGGGGGTCAATACTCTGAGAATCTTGCGGCATACCGGACTCCGCATGGGTCTCGGTAGAGGCCTGCAACTCAAAAGTAGTGGGTATCAAGGGCTGCAAAAGCACCTCACTGAGTACCGGCAAATTGGCCACTGGCTTAGGAGAAGCTTCGTCATCGGTTCTGGACCTCGACAGTCTTGTCTCTGTCTTTTTCTTTATGTTTTTTGTGAACTTTGGTAGTCAGATTGCTATCCGACAACATTTCAGGGTAATTAAATTTGGATCCAAAATATTTTGAAGCAAAAATATACTGACGCTTAATAGTGCGTTGGTTAAATCTGGCACAAAACCGACAGCAAGGAGCAAGAAAAACTTTCCCCAACGGTGTACTTAGATTTAATTGAAGACTTCGGTTCTGAAACTCAAATGCGAAAATTTCAGGAGTCGGCCGACCAGCACTTGCGAAGTGCTTCTGTTTGGGGCACCGAGCGGCAAGAAAAACTGAATAAAATGTAGTCGGCTGCATGTTTTATACCCCTGATGACCTGATGTCATGGAAGAGGAGACAGCAACTGACGCAGGACCCAAGACTTTGTTATTCAGGCAGACTGAGGGCAACCTGCCAGCAGATTACCCAAATGTAATGACTGCAACAGTGAAACACGAAGAAAGTACAGTTTTGTACCTACCATAAATGTAGATGTCCGAACAGGATAGCATCTGCAGTCCTTACAAATGGGTTGTCCTGTCGTCAGGCAGCCCTTCGGTCGGCCGGATTCCAAAGTCTGGGTCTGGCCTCGGCTGGTGTCGCACTTCACCCGACGTCATAGCTGCAGTTCTTCGGGTATAAAGGCATCAGCCGACGCCATTTTCCTCAGTGTTTCTTGCCCCAGATGCCAGTTGCCCTCTTGGATAGCTAAATTTTTGGATAAATGCCAATGTTTCCAAATAGTAGAAGGCAAACACAAAAAATAATCATGTATGTACATATATACAAACAAATACACCATAAGAGATCCCCCCCAGCTAGCTATTAGGTGAGCAAATACCCTAGGAGTACCACAGAGGGGAAGGAGGGTGGGTAATCCTGACTGCAGATGCTATCCTGTTCGGACATCTACATTTATGGTAGGTACAAAACTGTACTATGTCCTTCAAGGATGCATCTGCAGTCCTTACAAATGGGTAGAATACCATAGCCAAACTAGGGAGGAGGAAGAAGAAATTATGGTGTAGTTAGGATCCCTTGCAAAACAGCAGTGGCAAACCCTGCTCGGGATCTAGAGTATAAAGGTAAGTTGTAATGCTTGGCAAATGTATGCACGGAGGTCCAAGTAGCAGCCTCTATAATGTCCTTGGTAGCCACTCCTCGTAAGAAAGCTGTGGTAGTGGCTGTAGCCCTTGTAGAATGAGGCCTTATGTTCTGTGGAATTTGCTTTCCATGGTAGGAGTAACAGAATCTAATGCAATTTCCTATCCACTTGGAGATTGTCTGTTTGGAAATTGCTTTTCCTTCCCTTCCTGTTGCATATGCTACTAGAAGCTGGTCAGATTTTCTATTGCCCTTGGTTCTGTCCAGGTAGTAGCGTAACTGTCTATGTACATCCAAGGTATGCTGCAGTCTTTCCCCCCTGTTCTGTGGATTGGGAAAGAAGGTAGGTAGGTGGATTGCCTGGTTTAAAGACACTCTGGATACCACCTTAGGCATAAATGTAGGATTAGTTCTCATGGACACTCTATCTTGATGGAAGATTAGGAAGGGTTGTACTGCCATTAAAGCCTGTAGTTCCGAAACCCTTCTTGCTGAGGTAATTGCCAGCAGGAAAGCAGTTTTCCAGGATAGGTGTTGAAGATCTGCTGTTGCTGCTGGTTCGAAAGGGGAAGTGTCAATTTTTCTAGTACAAAGTTCAAGTCCCATGCTGGTAATGGTGGTTTCCTAGGAGGTTTTACATTCTTAATTCCTCTCAGAAACTGCCTGAGTAGAGGATGCGAAAAGACAGGTGGATCGAAGCTGTATTCTGCAGAAATAGCTGATGCATGTATTTTGATGGAGGAATAGGACAGGCCTGTATGGAAAAGCTCTGCCAAATACTCCAGGATGTTGGCAATGTCTACCTTGGACACATCTTTGCCCCTGTCGGTACTCTAAATGAGAAACCTTTTCCATTTTCCTGCATAGTTCCTTCTTGTTGAGGGTCTGTGGGCCTCAAGGATAATGTCTTTTTGGGATAAATCTGGGTTAGTTGCTCTTATGTAATGTTCCAGGCAGTCAGTTGCAGAGTTTTCAGGTTTGGATGCAGGATGTTGTAGTTGCTCTGAGTTAACATCAAGGGAATCAGGGGTAGTGTCCACATTCTCCCCCGAGACATGCTCCTTAGTAATGGGTACCAATGTTGTCTTGGCCAATCTGGAGCTATCAGAATTATCCTTGGACGTTCCTCTTTGATTTTCAATAGCACCTTGTGCATCAAAGGAAGAGGTGGGAATGCATATGCTGTCAGGCCTTTCCAACTGAAGGATAGAGAGTCCACCTTCCAAGCAAGTGGGTGGTATGTCCTTGTGCAGAATTTCTTGAGCTGGTGATTGAGTGGGGATGCGAATAGGTCTATTTTTGGCAGTCCCCATTTCTTTGTGATGGCCTTGAAGATGTCCGGGTGTAGAATCCATTCGTGAGCATCCGAGGTAGTTCTGCTTAATATGTCTGCTAGGATGTTTTCTTTTCCCGGTACAAAAATTGCTTGTAACTGAATGTTGTAACTCAGAGCCAAATTCCATAGGTCCAGGGCCATTCGGCATAGAGGGTATGAATGAGTGCCTCCCTGTTTGTTGATGTACCACATGACTGTGGTGTTGTCTGTCCTTATCATCAACTGGCCTTCTTGGAGGAATGGTCTGAAATTCTGGATTGCTAGTTGTACTGCCAGCATTTCTTTTTGATTTATGTGCAGGTGTAGCTTCTCTGGAGTCCATAAGCCTTGTATGCACTTGTCCAGCATGTGGGCCCCCCAACCGAGGTCTGAGGCGTCCGTTGTGATGGTTTGGCTTGGTTGAATGCTGTGGAAGGGCAAACCTGGGTTTGACTGGCATGCCTGAGCCCACCATAGGAACTCTTGTTTCAGGCATGGAATTAGTGGTATTTCGGTTTCTAAGCTGTGCCTGTGTTGAGACCATAAATTCTTTAGGTACCACTGTAGCTTTCTCATATGCAGTCTGGCATGGGGGATCAGGATTATGCAGGATGCCATGAAGCCCAAGGCCTGCAGTACTTTCCTTGCTGTTAGTTTGTTCTGCTTTGTTAATGCCAAGAAGTAGAGAGGAAGTTGTTCTTGTTTTTCTGCAGTTAGGAATGCCATCTGTTTTACTGTGTCCAATTCTGCACCTAAGAAGGTTATTGTTTGGGATGGTGTCAGTCTTGACTTTTTTATATTGACTGTGTATCCCAGGGCCTGTAGTAAGCAAATGACTCTTTGTAAGTCTTCTGTTAGCTTGTTTTTGTTGTCCGCTTGTATCAGGCAGTCGTCCAGGTATGGATAAATTTGGATTCCCTGAAGCCTGCAGTGAGCGATTACTGATGCCAGGCATTTCGTGAACACTCTGGGCGCAGTAGATAAGCCAAAGGGCAATGCTGAGAATTGATAATGCTCTGATCCTGCAAGAAATCTGAGGTATCTTCTGCAATGTGGTCGTATGGGGACGTGCAGGTATGCCTCCTTGAGATCTAGAGTTACCAGCCAGTACTCCTTGCCCAGCATTGGAAGAAGTTGCTGTAGGGTCAGCATTTTGAATTTTGGAACAATGATGAATGTGTTTAAAGCGGACAGGTCGTGAATAGGCCTCCAATTTTTTTCTTTTCTTGGTACCAGGAAGAGTCTGGAGTAAAATCCCTTGCCTTGTTCCATAGGTGGTACCCTTTCCACAGCTCTCATCCTTGCTAATTGAGCTATTTGTTTTAGAGCTTCTGTCTTTTGATTTGGTGGTAGGTTTGGCATTCCTCTTTTTCCGGGTAAAGTGTGGAAATGAAACCTGTAGCCTTGGTCTATAGTTTGCAAAATCCACTTGTCTCTTGTGATATAGTGCCAGTTTTTTGAAAATAATGCTAACTTTCCGCCTAAGGGTGCTGCTATTTGTTCCCTGGTAGGCGGTGTCAAAGCCAAGTCACTGTGATTGTCCTGTTGCAGTGGTAGTGGTTGTGTGCCTCGTTGGTTGTTACCTTGCCACTGGCGTCCCCTGTAGGCACCTCCTCTGGATTGATTTCTGCCTCTTGAACGCCTATTCCTGCCTCTCTGAGTTTTAGAGGAGTCTGGAAAGGACCAATTTTTGGAAGGCTAGTTCCTGCTAAACCTTGGAGGCTGAACCTGTAAGAAATCTTTTACTGTTTGTACAGATTTTGCCTTCTCTTCCATTTTCTTCATTACCTGTTGGGCAGGAGAACCAAATAAACTGACCTTATCCATAGGAGCATCTAATAGCTTTGCTTTAACATGATCCGGCAAGACCTGTTCTTTCAACCATGCATGCCTTCTGATAACTGTGCCAGTCATGGCTGATCTAAATGAAGCCTCCAGTATATCATAGCCACATTTTAAGGAATGGTTACTAACCTGCTGAATGTTATTCACCATTTCTAGAACATATTTCTTATCTAAAGAATCATCCGAGGACAGTTTCTTAGTTAACTGATCAAGCATAAACTCTTGGTATTGAATCATATGAAACTGACAGTTCAATACTCTAGCTGAGAGAGTAGCAGAGGTGTATACTTTTTTACCCCATCTCTCTAAGGACCTGGATTCCCTTTCAGAAGGGAGAGGGTTTTTAGCTGAGGTTGTAGCTACTGCCTTAGGCCCCTGGGAGATAGTCTCTGGATCTGCGAAAGGAGCCTTGTATAAATGGTGATGAGTGTCTGGGACCCTGTAGAACCTATCGGGCTTAGCAGGGGCTGGAGGTAAACTATCAGGAGCAGTGCAAGCATCATTAAATGCATCATCCACAACAGGAAGAACTGGAGGTATAGCTAAAGGCCTATGTTGCGGTAAGTGTAAAAAGGTCCTAAGCCTTTTCCTTGAATCTGAGAAATCTTGTCCCTGCCATTGGAATTGCTCTCTCATGGCATGTAAAGTTTCCCCAAAAGAAAATTCCTCTGGTGGAGAAGCAGAAGGAATCGATTCTTCAGCATCGGAATCTTCATAAGTAGAAAAAGGAGCCTCTGGATGGTCTGTATTGTCTGTATCATCAGAAGAGTCATCTGAGGACACTGGCTCAGGGGGCTCTGCTCTAGGTCTCTTTTCTGGAGGTTGAGAGGCCCTGTCTGGGTGAGATTGGGATCCCCTTATTAAGGAGATGAGATCCTCCGCCAGAGTAAGCATTTGGGAACTGGAACTGGGCCTGTGAGAGGGGGGCTTAACAGGCACAGACTTAGATGTTTTGGCTGCTTTAGCCCTGGCAAAGGCCTTTATAGACATGGCTGCAGGAGGCCTAGCAGCACCACATGCTGGGGTAGAAACATCCAAAGGGATGGTGTCCGATAAGTCTTGTGAGACCACAGTAGTAGGTAAAACTTCAGAGGCCGATACAACTAGGGTAGAGGGGGCCTCGGTAGTAGTCATGGATTCGGCTGAAGATTGAACCGTTTGCTCGGTTTCGGCCGAAACCGAGACACTCGCGGTTTGCTTAACCGTGGTTTCGGCCGGAACCGCGGACCGCGAGTGTCGGTCCTTTTCTTTGCGTTTCTTAACAATTTGAGTAGTCGGAGAATCCGACGGCATTATGTACTCAAAATCTGAGCCGAAAAACTGTTCAGCAAACTCCGACCGATGTCTAAGCGTTCGTCGGTTGAAAGAAGCACAGGCTAAACAAGCTGCTACGTCGTGGTCTGGGCCTAAACAAGGTAGGCAGTAAGAGTGGAAATCTTTATGAGGTATTTGTTTCCCACAAGTTAAACAGTTATTCACTTTTTCTGACATCGGCTGAGGCAAGAAAGAGTCCCCAACGGGGTACTTAGCTTTTTAGAAGTCTTCGAAGTAGTATTCGGTAGTAGTAATCTCTGGATCTGACCGACCGGCACTTGCGAACAGCTTCTGCTTCGGGCACCACGGGGTAAGAAAGACTGAGGAAAATGGCGTCGGCTGATGCCTTTATACCCGAAGAACTGCAGCTATGACGTCGGGTGAAGTGCGACACCAGCCGAGGCCAGACCCAGACTTTGGAATCCGGCCGACCGAAGGGCTGCCTGACGACAGGACAACCCATTTGTAAGGACTGCAGATGCATCCTTGAAGGACATCATCTTCCTTTACATCCCCTCTGCCCCAGGGGAAAGTCTTTGTAATGCGAGTTCTGGAAATGCCCCTGGTACTTATTAAACTAGAATTTCACACTTCTCTGGTTCCTAGAGTAGGGCCATTGAGGAGTGAAGAAATGTAAGCCTATGGCAGAAAGAGTCTTCCTATCTTTCTCACATCTGGCCAGACTGTCTTTTACCTTAGGACTGAACAAGGATGATCCGTCAAATGGAGCACTGACGAATGACACTTTAAATGGCTCCGCAAAGTCACACAAACGCATCCAGGCATGCCGTCTAATGGCTATGCCTGAACCCGCTGCTCTTGTCCTTTCAGCTGTGTGGGCATTCAGCCTCATGGATGAGTTAGAAATTGCTTCAAGGGTGGCGAACTGAGAAGCAGCTCTGTCCCATACCTCTTCAGCTACTGCTCCTGAGAGGGAATCCGAGAGATCTTTGACTAGATCCCTCCGTAACCTTGCAAAGTGTGCCATGTAGTTCAAAGACCAGACATCAAAGAATGATGAAAAGTAAACACACTTCCCAAACTTATCCATAGTCCTAAACTGCTCGTTAGAAGGATGGACAGTTGGACTTTCCTCAGCAAGTTCCTTCTTAGTGGCTGCTGCTATCACTATGGTGTACATGGGCCTTTGGACCAATGTTGCTTCTTTGGGGGTGGAAAGGAACCAGTTAAGTCTGTTGGAGATCGGTTCAATGTTGTCGGGCATCTTCTACGCCCACTGTACAATCAGTTTAATGAGCTCATCAGCGGGCAGAGAGATTCAAGAGGTAGAAAGGTTGGGCACAAAAAGTCTCCAGGTATACCAACTCCTCTGAAGGTTGGAGAGTAGTCCAGCCAGCCCTCTGCTTCAGGATCTCTAGGATGTCCGTGAAGGAAACATCATCAGCGGGTAACCTAGGAGAACCCTCCCCTTCATCGAAGTTGGTATATTTGGTAAAAGACTTCCTCTTGCACATTTTCTTCACAGCTACTTCCTTGGGTGGATCTTCCAGGGAAGTGTACAGAGAGAAAACCGCCAAAGAGGGTCTTTCCTGGGGCTTTTGTGCCCTCTGTCCTGGGAAGAGACAGATGGAAGCTCTTGGTTGAGGAGAGGTAGACGTCTGGCAAGACAGGGATGGCAGGGACTGAAAGTCCCCAATGGACAAGGCCTTCTCCATGATCTGGAAGGCCAGCCCCCCTCCCATAGAGGGAAGGGAGCCCAGAACAGAAATAGACTCCTTCAGAACCAAGGTCCCATCCCACACCGAGGAGGTGACCCACAAAACCAAAGCCTGGGTCAATCCAACAAAGGCTGAAGCACGGAGGGTCATGGAAGACTCCGACATTAATGAAGTTAATCCATGCACCTCAGAACCAGCCAGAGAGTCTCGACCCTGACAGCCCTCCAGTCCTGAAGGCCAGGAGGAGCTCAAGGTAACCCTCAGTTCTGGAGAAGAAGTTCTTACCAGAATGGCGACAGTCGAAGTCAGGTATGTTGGAACCGTCGGCTCCAGTGACTCAACAGGAGCTGGAGGAGGAAGAAAGGATGGTGTCATAATAGGGCCAGTCCCAGTGATGACTTGGCTAGGAACCGATGACAATCTCCTCCCTGTCAGGAGGTGATCCACCAATCTCATAATATATGATTCCAAAAGACTCTTAGTGGATCGAATGGATGAGGTCGAAGGAGACCTAGGGGGTCTTGGATCGACAAAGTGATCGGAGGTCTATTCTTGAACGAATCTGTAGAAGGAGAATATCTAGATCTTGGAATAAAAATAACCTCTGATTGCTCCGGTTCCAGTGAGTGTCTTGGTGCTGAGGCAGATGAAGTTGACTCCGAAGTCTTGGTAACTGCTGAATCTTTTTTGCCATTCGGTGCTTAGGAACCTGTTGATACCGAAGGCTGTTTAGAAATCTTTTTATGCAGTTCTGAAGTGCAAGGAACCGAGGAAGTCCATAATGAAGCAAGCAAACACACACACACACACACACACACACACACACACACACACACACACACACACACACACCCCACAAAAAGGAGAGAAAAAGGATTTTTTTTCTTTTCTTTTCTTTTCTTTTTTTAAACAGAAAAAAGGGAGATACTAAAAATGGCATTTAAGAGAATACCTAAATACATACAAAGAAGGACCAACAATGGTACAGTGTACCAACTGTAGTAAAAGGAAAGTAAGAGAGAGAGACACATGCTACAATGATAAAATGAGAGCAACAGGTAGAGAAAAATGTCACAAGAGGCTGAAGGGAGATTTATGAGAGAGAAGAAAATACATTTTTAAAGAAAAAAAACTTTAATTATAATCCAAAGCTTGAGAGTGGTCATACACATTTGACACACGAAGCGGTAAATGAGGACTGAGGCAATTTAGAGAGGAGCATTATGGGTAAAGCCTAGCTTAAGAGTTTGGGAGGTGTGAGTTAAATAAACGGCAGAGTCAGTTTA
The DNA here is from genome assembly GCF_019279795.1 of Protopterus annectens. Lineage (NCBI taxonomy): Eukaryota > Metazoa > Chordata > Ceratodontiformes > Protopteridae > Protopterus > Protopterus annectens. The sequence continues at coordinate 158,256,374 of NC_056747.1, forward strand.
GAAGCTGGGAACTGAGCCCCACAGTCAAGGATTACGTGAAAAATGACATCAGATCTGCTGTTTGTGCTATTGCTGGTGGCAGTGTTTTTCTGGATTTGGAGCTGGTTCCTGGATTTACTTCAACTGATCTCAGAGATCTCATCCAAGTCTGAATCAGAAATCCAAAAAGATAACCCTGTATAAGTCCCTTCAGCTTCCTAACCAGATTCAGAATTTTTAATCTCTTCAAGAATTCCTCTTTCTGTTACCAGAAACTACTTTATAAGAAGGAGCAATACCCTGAACCCAGACCCAGTAAACCTTTCCTATCTAAGGTAATTTGAGAAGGATTAGATACGTGTTTAACTTTCTGCTTCTTTCTGACAGGAAAATTGGGGTCAACAGTGTTATTAATGGCAGCAGCAGCTTCCCCAGGGGAGGGCATAACACTCTGACAAAACAGGGACGCCTTCTCTGTTCCCTCTCCCAGAACTGAGAAGAGTGACTTTCCCTTGCCCACTGAGGGGTCCCCAACAGCCACAGAGGATGTGGGTAATCCCCAGTCCAGAGTGGCTTGTAGGTGCTATACCAGAAGGATCCATGATAAAAAATGAGTGGTGTACATTTAATGGCAGAGCACAGTCACCCACTTGTGGCTTAGGCAAACTGCTAGCCTGCTGTGGTAGCAAAGGCTGTCTGCTTAACTTTATCTTTTTGTGGCTGGAAGAAAGATAGCCAAAAATGGTACATTTTTCCTGTGAAAACAAGCAGTAAAAGCTAACAGAACTTAAAAGTGTTTAAGAATGTTAATTTTTTCACAGAAAAACACAGTAGAAAGAACAAAAAAAAAATGTTCGCCACAGGAAAGTTTTTCAAATACTTAAAACAACTTTTACTGACAGGAAAAAAAAAAAAAAAAGAGTTCTCTCACTTAAAAATATGACACAGTCTAGTGACAGTCCATTAAATCACAAACTTGAAGCTTTAAAATAGTTTTCTCGAACAGGAAATTGCTATGTCGTTGTCATTCAACTCTCTCAATGTTTTCTTTACCTCACAGTTAAGGACCACCATGTGGAGAAGATGAAAACATGGCTAGTTACACTGTGTCTTTCTTGAATATGCTTGATTTCAGGGAAGATACGAAGGGATCTTAATTTGCTATGAATGGTCTTTAAGGTAATTAGACTATCAAACTGAACACGATCTAATTTCATTTTCAGCTCCTAAGTGAAATACACACCTAGACTGGGAGTATTCATACAGATGTTGGCACCCACACTTTCTTGTTTTGACACACAAGAAAAAAAAAAATGATGAGAAAATCTCGTAAGAAAAAAGGAAGGGTCCAAAAGGGGGCATCTATCTGCCTGGAGATAAAGTAGTGAAAAAGACCGTACAATTTAAATCAGACACAAAGCTGGTAAGAGTATGCCTAAGTACATTAATAGCAGAAAATTCTGAGATGTGGCACGCCTGTATGGCCCTCTCATACCAACACATCCTCTCATGCTAAGAACAGATGTACAGAATGCGAAGAAGTAACCTGTAGTTTTGTAGACTGGATAGACCTGGAGTGTCTTTGGCAGGATGCATCTCATATGTAATAGATAATGCAACAGTGATCTAAACAAGACCATCAGTAAAATTACTTTTTTAGTATACATTTTCTGAGAAAGGGAATTCTTGCTAAAATAAGTGTGTGTATATACAGTGGCTATAAAAAGTGTACACACCCCCTGTTAAAATGCCAGGTGTTTGTGATATATATATATATATATAAAAAAAAAAGAGAGAGACCACAATAAATCATTGCAAAACTTTTCCCACCTTTAATGTGACCTATAACCTGTACAATTCAATTGAAAAACAAACAAATCTGTTAGAGGAAAAATATAAAAAATAAAAAACTTACAATAAGCTGGTTGCATAAGTGTGCAGACCCTTAAACTGTTAAAGCACATTTTGATTTAATAACAGCATTCAGTCTTCTTGGGTGCACACCTGCCATCAATTAAAGAGACTCTGATTAACCCCAAATAAAGTTCAGCTGTCCTAGTAGGATTTTCCTGACATTTACTCAGTTGCCTTCTACAGCAAAAGCCATGGTTCACAGAGAGCTTACAAAGCATCAAAGGGATCTCACTGTTGAAGGTATCAGTTAAGAGAAGGGTACAAAAAAGTTCTACAGCATTGGATATACCATGGAACACAGTGAAGACAGTCATCAAAAAGTGAAGAATAGATGGGATAACAGTGATGCTGCAAAGAACTGGACGTCCCTAAAAACTGATGAAAAGACAAGACGAAAATTGGTCAGGGGAGGCTGCCAAGAGACCTACAGCAACACTGAAAGAGCTGAAAGAATTTCTGACAAGTACTGGTTGTGTACTACATGTGACAACACTCTCCCGTTTTCTCCATATGTTTGGACTATAGGGTAGGATTGCAAGATGGAAGCCTTTTCTTACATAGAAAAATATCCAGGCCTGGCTAAAATTTGCAAAACAATACATCAAGTCTCCCAAAAGCACGTGGAAAAATGTGTTACAGTCTGATGAAACCAAGGTTGTACTTTCTGGCCACAATTCCAAAAGGTACGTTTGGTGCAAAAACAACACTTTACATCCCCAAATGATCAACATTCCCATGGTAAAGCATGGTGCTGGCAGTATCATGCTCTGGGGTTGCTTTCATTTAGCTGGAAGTGGGGCTTTAGTCAAGGTGGAGGTAATTATGAACAGTTACAAATACCAGTCACTTTTGGCCCAAACTTTCAGGTGTCTGATAGAAAGCTGAGGATGAAAAGGAATTTCACCTTTCAACATGACAATGACCCCAAGCATACATCCAAATCAACAAAAGAATGGCTTCACCAGAAGAAAATTAAAGTTTTGGAATGGCCCAGCCAGAGCCCAGACCTAAATCCAACAGAAAATCTGTGGGGTTACCTGAAGACGGCTGTGCACAAGAGATCCCCTCACAATCTGACTGATTTGGAGTGCATTTGCAAGGAAGAGTGGGCAAATATTGCCAAGTCAAGATGTAACATGCTGATAGACTCCTACCCAAGAAGACTAAAGCTGTAATTAAATCAAAAGGTGCTTCAACAACAAAGGAGTTATGTACTCACCATAACATTCCATGTTTGTAGCCCATCTCGCCCTTCATTCTTACATATGGGGTTCAGAGCCGATCCTCGTCTCTGACTCGGCCTATTACAAAGCTCAAAGTCTTCTAGTTGGTTCATGGCTAGGTATGTATCCCATACTGCACCAGTACAATTCCCGGATCTTGTTTGCTGCTAAATTATAGAAAGACAGAACTAAAGCTATCCAGAAAGAACAACAACAATGAAAGGTCTCCACCTTATTATGGAAAAATTATCCTGTCTCCAGATCCTTCCAGGTCGGGGGTAGGTGGGTTGGTTCGTAAGAATGAAGGGCGAGATGGACTACAAACATGGAACGTTATGGTGAGTACATAACTTCTTTATGTTCTGTAGTCCTATCTCACCTTCATTCTTATATATGGGACAGCGTCCCTAGCACCTTATTCTTGGGTGGCTCACGGAAAAATAATCCTGAGTACCGTGGAACCAAAGGAGGCTCTACCCCTAGAGGTCAGGTCCAATTTGTAATGAGTAACAAAGGTATGAGGGGTAGCCCAGGTTGTTGCTGCACAAATACTGTCAATTGGAACTCTGGCTTGGAAGGCTGCAGATGTAGACTGAGATCATGTAGAATGAGCCTTAATCTTGAATGGTAAAGTATTTCCACTGGAAGAATAAATGAAAAAAAATACAACTCGAAATCCAATTCAGAAGGGTCACTTTGGAGACTGGAAGACCTAATCTGGAGTCGGAGAATGATACGAACAATTGGTCTGACTTCCTCAGTGCCTTAGTCCTGTGAAGATAGAATCGTAACTGTCTGTGAACATCCAACTGATAAAATTTGTATTCTGCTGCATTAGAATGGTTAGGGAAAAACACCGGCAGCACTATAGTTTGGTTCAAGTTATTACAAGAGCAAACGGTACTTATGTATTATCGCAACCATATTTCCGCGATAATACCACGTGCTTCCCGATGTAGAAACCTGACCATTAATGTTGTATAAATTTCAGGAATTGTCTTTTCTTTCACAGTGAAGGTTGTTTCAAGAAGAGTTTGCAAGAACAGTGGAAAAAATTAGTGTCGCTGTGGCTGTATGCACTTCACTGCCAGCATGTGTGGAGCTATCTCATTTGTGCATTAACAATGCTTACAGCCATAGCGATGCTAACTTTTGCCATTGTTCTTGATAACCCTTCTTAAAACAACCTTCACTGTGAAAGAAAAATCAATGCAAACATAGCCATAGCTGTGCTGCTAATCTTAATCACCCTTCCTTCTCTAACTTTGCGTTTTCTTAATGGCTAATCCACACGCTTACATGCCTTCTTCCGGGAGCTGCAGTAACCAACACAACGACAATACAGTTCTTGCAAAAAAAAAAAAAAAAAAATACAGTACTATCACGTAAATCATCAAACAGCATTTCATTTAATTTGACTGCAAAACTAAGCAGACACAAAACATGACAATGAACAGCTTAAGTTACTTCAAACATGGCTAATCCGTATGCTTAAATGATTTATTCCAGGAGCTGCAGTAACCAACACAATGATTATACATTTCTTGCAAAAAAAAAAAAATACAGTAATATCACATAAAAAATCCTCAAATATCATTTCATTTAATATAACTGCAAAACTAAGCAGACACAAATCATGTAAAAGAACAGCTTGAGTTACTTCAAACACTCGTTTTCAGGCCATCATGTGTATTATCGCAACCGTGGAAATGCGGTTGCGATAATACGTAAGTACCGAGCAAACTTTAGGGATAAAAGATGAATTTGTGCAAAGAGAGACTCTGTCTTTGTGGAAAATGTATTTATTTATTTCCAGTTTAATTACCAGGGAAGTCTACTGGGCCCAGAGAGCCCATTTTCAGTGGAGGCCCGGGGAGAAAAGCTTCATGAAACAGATTACATTAAAGACAGCAGTCCAATAAAAATAGGGTACAACTACAAATACATATCAAATAATAAAGTGTGAGTAATATTGCCCACAGTGGAAAAATATCGTGCAGATACATTTTAACAAATTCACACAGTTAAAGTCAAAGTCAAATACTATTTCCAAAATTTACAGTGAGTGAGAAATCGTATGGGAATTAGCTATAGAAGGTTATAGCCAGCTATAAGGTGCTTGTGATAATCAAAAAAGGGGGCTTGATAGACAGTGCTTGTAACTCTGACACTCGTCTAGCAGATGTGATGGCTACTAGAAACAAAGTCTTCCAAGACAGAAACTTCAGTGGACACGAATGTGCTGATTCAAAGGGTAGAGAAGTTATTTTGGACAGGACGAAGATTAGATCCCAGGAAGCTACTGGTTCCTGAAAAAGAGGTCTCAGCAAAGTAGTACCTTTAAGGAAAGTTTTACACAATCTGTGACACATCAGGTTAGACTCATGTTGACCCAAATGAAAAATAGATATCGCTGCCAAATAAACCCCAGTTGTGGCAGCAGCAGATCCCTGGTGGAAAAGTTCAGACAAAAATTCTAAAACCACTGGGATGGATGCAGTGTAAGGGTCAACATTCCTTTCTTCAGCCCAGATAGAAAACCTTCTCCATTTGCCAGTGTATAACTTTCTAGTGGAAGGCTTATGTGAAGATGTGAGAATGTGGGTCACAGCAGGTGAAAAATCATGAAGCCTGACTAGGGATAGAATTGGAGCAGCCACGCTGTTAAGTTGAGGGTGTGGAGGCTGGGGTGAAGAGAGCCTGACGTGTGTCAAGAGGTCTGGCACTGGGTCCAGAGTCCATGGATCATCTAGCAGATGAGGCCCGAGAAAGGGGAACCAAATCTGATGAGGCTAGTAAGGAATGATGACAATCAATTTGCTTCCCAACAGCTTCGCTTTCTGAATAACCTTGGATATGAGAGGAATGGGAGGGAAGGCATAAAGGAGACCCAGAGGCCAATTGTGAACAAGTGCATCTCTCAGTGACTCCCCCATGGGGGGGGGGGGGAATAAGGGAAAAGTAGCTGCTGCATTTGGAGATGATCAGACTGGCGAAAAGATCGCAGCAAGGCCGTCCTCATTTGCAGAAAATCTGTTCCGCTATTTCCTGCTTCAGAGATCACTTGTGAGGCATCAAGATTGCCCGGCTGAGTCTGTCGGCTATCACGTTGGTTGTCCCTGGGATGTGCATTGCCACTAGAAAGTGCTGGGAAGATATTGCCAATTCCAAACACGAATTGCCTCCCGACAAAGGGGGTAAGATCTGGTTTCACCTTGCTTGTTGAGATACCACACCACAGACATGTTGTCTGACTGGATTGCTATCGTCCCAAGAGGAAAAAGGTCGTGAAGTGCTTGCAACACTAGAAGCACCACCCTCATCTCTACGACATTGATATGCAGGTGAGCCTCGTGATCTTGGCATGTGCCTTGGATAGTCCTGCCTAGATATTGCCCCCCCAACCTATCTGTGAGGCATCCGTGGTCACAGTAGCAATGGGTTGGCGAGGAAGGAATGGAGTGCCTGTTGTTAGTTGGTCGGGTTGAATCCACCAATGGAGGTCCTTTTTGCAAGACTCTGTGAAGATGATGTGGTGGGATAGAGGCAGGTGATGAAAGGACCACTGGGACGATAAAAGCCATTGAAGAATTTGCATATGTAATCTGGTAAGAGGGACTAGCATTATGGTGGAGGCCATGGTCCCTAAGAGTTTCAGCACTGTCTTTGCCTTGACTTTTCGAAGAGGAAGTAAACTGAAAACTTGTTGTATGAGGTTCTGTGCCCTTTCTGCAGGAAGACGAGCTAATATGGTGACTATGTCTATTTCTGTGCCTATAAAAGTCACAAATTGAGAGGGCGATAAGGCAAACTTTTCATAATTTATAGTAATCCCCAACTGGACAAAGTTGGATTGTGGAATCTCTGGTTTGAAGGAGTAGACGCCTGGTGGAGGCGATCAGGAGCCAGTCGTCCAGGTATGGAAACACTTGGAATCCTAGATGTCTCAAGTGAGCTGTCACTACTGCCATACATTTGGTGAACACCCTGGGGGCTGTGGTGAGACCAAAGGGCAGAGCACAAAACTGGTAGTGACTGGCTCCCAGCCAGAAGTGCAAGTGGCTCCTCGATGCTCTGTCCATTTTTATATGGTAATACATATTTTGGAGGTCTACTGAGCACATCCAAGTGTCTTTCCCTAACAAAGGGAGTAGAGACTGCAGTGTCACCATCTGGAACTTGTCCTTGTTTACGGATTTGTTTAGTTTGCTGAGGACCAAAATGGGCCTTGTGTCCCCTATACGTTTTGGCACTAAAAAGAATCTGGAGTAAGCTCTGAATCTTACCTGGTCTGCAGGGACGGTTTGGATGACTGTTTCGAAATGAATCACGGCCTCCCTGGTTTTGCGGGCCACCCCTGCCTCTAGGGCGATGTCTACCATTTGCTCCTCCTTTCTGCCTCTGAAGGAGGAGTCACCCTGTGCATCCAGGAAAAATCTCTGAGATTTCTTGAACCACATCTTACCACCTCTCTGACACTTGGGGTATGGTCTAGAGGGTACGGTAAAACGTACTCCACAGCAGACAGCGTTTTCCCTTCTTGCTCGCACCTGATGAGTGTTTCTTTTACTTTAGGTCCAAACAATGAAGAACCGCTGGTAAAGGTAGACTTGAATGACTCTGCAAAATTACGCAAGCACATCCAGGAGTGTCTCCTAAAGGAAACTCCCGAATTCGCTGCCCTGCTCGCTCCGTCAGTTACATAAGAAATCAGCCTCATGGAGGACATAACAATGGAATTTAAGGTGAGCAACTGAACAGACACCTTATCAGGGACTCCTTCAGTAGATGTACCTTGTAGAGTATCTCCCAACTTCTTAAGGAGATCTCTCTGAAGCCTCGTAAAATGTGTTAGATAGTTCAGCGATCTGAGTGTGAATGCCACTGATGAAAAGATACTCTTCCCATATCTGTCCATCGTTCAAGACTCCTTGTTTGGCGGATGGAGAGATGAAGAAGTCTTTGCTAGTCCCTTCTTAGTGGCTGCCGCCACCACCATGGCATCTACAGGCATACCCTTGGATAAAGATTCCTTCTCTTTGGGAGCAGACAGAAATTTATTGGGTCTCCTGGGAACTAGCTCCACGGCAATAGGATTCTCACACACCTTCTGACTAACAAGATCTAAAAGTTCAATAAAAGGTGGAAACACCCAAGAGGCTGAAGGCTGAGACCCGAAAGTCTTCAGGTACACTGACTCATCAGAAGGGGTAACAGTGGGCCAGCCGCCCCTCTGCTTAAGGATCTCCAAGATGTCTACAAAGGAGACATCATCAGAGGATGACTTGGGGGACCCTTCTGACTCCGCGAGGTCAGTGTCGGGGGGGTAAGGGACTCATCCTGGGAGTCTACATGCTTCCTCTTGCATGTCCTCTTCCGAGGGGGCTCCTCAGAAGGATATTCTGGGGAGGTCTCGGAAGACTGGGGGCCACCAAATGGGGGCTCCTGAGGCTGTGGGTCTCTGCTGTCGACAGAGAGAGAATAGGTGCTCAGACAGAGGTCAGTGCCCGATGGGAAGAGTGTCTGTACCCTTGAGTGGAGCTGATGAACGGGACAGCACACTCCTCATCATCTCGAAGGCAGACCTCTCTGGCTCCAAAGACCTCCTTGGCTCCGAAGAGAGAGAGGAAGTCATTGGCTCCAGAGCCATCTGCTCAGAGACAGATGTAGGATCCGAGCTCACCCTAGCTGACATACCAAAAGGGAGACTTGGAACCAAAGAGGTTTGGGTCCACGTGTCCCTGTTGGGGGCTGACCGGTGAACTTTGGCTCCTAGACACCACGGACGGCACTGAAGATGTAGGAGCAGAACTCAGCTCTGAGACAGGCTCGAGGGGAGCTGGAACCGAGGGTTCCACAACAAGTGGTACCGAACACTCTGGCTCCGAAAGCCCAGCACGGCTCGGAGGAGGAACCACAACACTGGGAATAGACTCAGGTGGTTCTGAAACCGACTGGGTCGGAGTCAACAACATTTTGGGCACGGCAGATGACTTCAGGAGTCTGAGCACTACTCTCTCCATATCTTCCTCTGACAGGCTCTCGGAGGATCTGGAAAACAGTGTGGGTGATCTGGACCTCTGCAAAATTGGGGATCTTAAGGTTGAGGAGATCGGCAAGGGATCTCTGGACCGGCTCGGATGTAATCTCTCAGTAGTTGGTTCCGAAATACTTGGGGCCGAAACTAAAGTCCCAATATCAACAACCTCGACCGGCTCTGAGGACAATGGAGCCGAGGAGGTAGAAATCTTATCTGGCTTAGAGAGTTTTTGAGGCGGTTCTGAGACACAGGACGGCGCCGGGGAATGCCTCTTGGTCACCTTAATCTTCTCTTTTTTGGAGGAATGAGATTTAGAGAAAGAAGAAGAAGAACTAGCCAAATCTTCCTCGAAGGAAGGCTTAAGGAGACCTTACAAAATTAGCTTATTCTTCCACTCCTGGAGAACTCTGGAGCTGAAGGAATGGCAAAACAAGCAAGTTTCCTGCAAATGAATGGCTCCGAGACAATAAACACAGTTGTTACGGCCATCCGTAATAGACATTTTCTGGGAGCACTTTACACATTTTTTAAAACCCGAAGGTTTATGGTTTTTAGCCTCTTTAGACATGATAATTGGCTAAAGCAGAAACACACAAGCACAATGACGACTAGGTCCTCTAACTTAAATGGGCCTAGCCCTTACCACACTAGCGCACACACACCACGAGGACAAGGTCCTCTAACTCAAATGGATCTAGCCCTGGGAAGAGAGAAAAGGGATAAAGAACTAGGTCCTCTAACTTAAATGGACCTAGTTAAAAAGGATAAGACGTAAAAGGTCCGAAACTATCAACTACACTACACATACACAAAATTTGAAATATCGAAAAGACCAACTTTTTCAATAGGAATCTACAGCTCAAAACACTAAGCCATAGGAACAAGAAGGGTAGGAATTATCAAAAAACCCTGCACACAAGCTGAATATTGAAATATCTAACTATCTAATTTCTTAACTCTAATAACAAGAAACACTGCACACAATATAGAGAAAAATTAAGCGCAGACACGCACGCTAAATAGGAAAGGACTAGCAAACAGGATACTAACAGAGAACAACAAGGGCCCAAAGGCCAACTAGTTCTCAACAACGAAGCAATTTTAAAGTAAAAAAACACACCAAATGGTCTGAAAACTATTGCAACGCTAGTTAACTCTATCTGGAACCAAATAAATCTTTAAAGTTAAACAGTAATGTATTAATAGAAAAAGTTTTAAACTTAGCCATGGCCAAGCAAGAAGCAAATTTGAACTTGTAGGCGCGGCAAACAAGATCTGGGGATTGTACTGGTGCACTATGGGATACCTACCTAGACATGAGCCAACTAGAAGACTTTGAGCTTTGTAATAGGCCAAGAGCCGAGGATCGGCACCAAACCCCATACGTAAGAATGAAGGCAAGATAGGACTACAGAACATGTATTAGTTTAAGGATGTGCACACTTATGCAACCAGCTTATTGTACGTTTTTTATTTATATATTTTCCCCTAACAGATGTTTGCTTGTCAGTTGAATTGGACAGGTTACAGGTCACATTAAAGGAGGAAAAGTTTTGAAATGATTTATTGTGGTCTCATTTTTTTACACCACAAAAACCTGGGATTTTAACAGGGGTGTGTACACTTTTTATATCCACTGTGTGTGTGTGTGTGTGTGTGTGTGTGTGTGTGTGTATATATATATATATATATATATATAGGTTTACTATCATAAATTCGAAACTCAGAATAAAACGTGTCTGAATTTTCGAATTTAAACATCGGAAATGAACATTTCCATATGTCCCTAATGTCGAAAACAGCTGTGTATTGTCGAAAATGTAAACGCGACATTTCGACAATACACAGCACTCCATCCGTAACTCCCTACCTAACTAGTCTAAACTCACAGTTATGCAGGGGCAAGCCCCTGCCCCCACCCCCAACTTAATATTCCAACTCCGAGATTGCACTACAGTGAGGAAAGGGATGTATTTCCCTAACCACACTGTACCGCGATCCCCTCACATGAGTGAATGTTATAATTGCGAATGCACAGCCCATTCACAATGATAACGTTCACTCACATCACCTGCCGAACTATGAAGTATTCGAACATCCATTGTTCGAATACTTCATAGCCATGCAATTGCACGTCGGCATTGTGATAGTAAACCTATATATATATATATATATATATATATATATACACACAATTATATATATATATATATATATATATATATATACACATACATACATATACGCACACACATATGCACACACACAAACATATACACACACTTTTTTTGCTCAAAGTCATAACTGGAATATGGTAGCATGGAAAATGAAAATAAGAAATTATTTCTCCTCAACAGATAAAGCAAGGTAAAATTTGTTTATCAATTCACTTATCCATAAAAAGAAGTTATGTTCTTACCATAACGTTCCATGTGGAGTGTTCATCTCGCCTTTGTTCTTACACACGGGTTCGGAGCCGATCCTCGGCTCCGAGTCGGCCGCATAGCAAAGCTCTGCATCTTAGAGAAGCTCGAGACCAGGCTATATCCCACAATCCTCCCTGCCATTACTCGGATCTAGTTTGCAAGCAAACCAGACTAACAATAACCCTGAGGTGCTAAGGCTACATACTGCCACAAAAATTCAGAGACACCATCTCACTGACAAATTAACTAAGGGTAGCGAAGACATGTGGACCAGACTCTAGTCCTACTCGTTCTTCCAAACACGTGAGGGAGGGAAGGGGGGGAATGTAAGAACAAAGGCGAGATGAACACTCCACATGGAACGTTATGGTAAGAACATAACTTCTTTATGTGAGAGTGTTCAATCTCGCCGTTTGTTCTTACACACGGGTAGCGTCCCTAGCTCCGTCACCCTGAGTGACTCATGGAAGAACGTTCCTGAGCACAGTGGAACCAAAAGATGCCCTGTCTTTGGAGGCTTTGTCAACCCTATAATGAGCGATGAAAGTATGTGGTTTAGACCACGTGGCTACTGCACAAATCGTGTCCAAAGGCAGGCGAGCTGCATGAGCCAAGGAAGTGGAGACGGACCTAGTAGAATGGCCTTTTGGTTTGGTGGGCAAGGCCTGATTTGACTTAGAATACACAAAGGCTATACAATCAGTAAGCCATTTAGAAAGCGTACGTTTTGTAACTGCCATGCCCTTTTTATTGTCTGCAAATGCAACAAAAAGTTGATCTGTTTTTCTGTAGTCTTTAGTCCTGTCCAAATAAAATCTTAGCTGTCTGTGGACATCTAACTTGTGCAGCATATATTCCAACTTGTTTGTATGGTTTTTGAAGAAAGTAGGGAGTTCAATGGACTGATTAATATTTATGACAGAACATACCTTAGGAAGGAAGGACGGATTTGTTCGTAAAGAAACTCTATCTGGGTGAAAAATTAAGTAAGGCGGTTTAATTGACAGTGCTTGCAGCTCTGACACTCTCCGAGCTGAAGTAACCGCTACAAGAAAGAGAGTCTTCCATGACAAAAACTTCAGGAGGCAAGAAGAGGCTGGTTCGAAGGGTGGCAACATTAGTTGCGACAACAACAAATTTAAATTCCATGGAAATAAAGGGTCTCTGACGGGCGGTCGAAGATGGAAGGAACCTTTCATAAAAGCCTTACAAAGCCTGTGGGACATAATAGAAGAACCGTCCTCACCAACATGGAAGTTGGATATGGCCGCCAACTGTACTCTTAGTGTGGAAGTAGAGGCTCCTTGGTGGAAAAGGATGGAAAGAAATTCTAGAACTTTATGTAAAGGAGCAACCAGGAGGTCCAAGTGTTGACTAGATGCCCAGTACACAAAGCGTTTCCATTTACTCTTGTAGAGTTTTGTGGTGGAAGCCTTATGAGAGGCAACCAAAATGCGCTGAACTACCGGAGAAAGTAGATCAGACCTGGCTAGGCGGGGAAATGGAGCAGCCAAGCTGCTAGTTTGAGGGATAGAAGAGACGGGTGAGGAACTCCCGACGAATGTGTCAGTAGATCTGGTACTGGGTCCAGGATCCACGGTTCCTCTGTTTGATGGGCTCGAAGAAAGGGGAACCATATCTGTTGAGGCCAGAATGGGGCTATGAGTATAATTGTCCTTTCCAGGTTCATGGCTTTCTGAAGAAATTTGGGAATCAAGGGGGTAGGTGGGAATGCATATAGGAGACCCGGGGCCAATCGTGTATCAGTGTGTCCCTGGGGACATCCCCTGGAGGGGGTAGAAGGGCAAAATAGCTTCTGCATTTGGTATTCATCGGGGAGGCGAATAGATCGCAGCAAGGCTGGCCCCATTTGCGGAAAATTCTTTCTGCCACTTGTAGGTTGAGGGACCACTCGTGAGGTAACAGGATGGCTCTGCTCAACCTGTCTGCAATGACGTTGGATGACCCCGGGATGTGCGTTGCTATCAGAAAGCGACCCGTGGACTCTGCCCATTGCCAAATTCTCATGGCCTCTCTGCATAATGGGTAAGATCTGGTTACCCCTTGTTTGTTTATGTACCAGACTACAGACATGTTGTCTGTCTGAACTGCTACTGTTCCTAAAGGTAGGAGGGTTTGAAAGTGTTGCAACGCCAAGAACACTGCCCTCATTTCCAGAACATTTATGTGCAGGTTGTACTCCATGTTGGACCATTCCCTTGGACTGTTCTTCCCTGAAAAGTCCCCCCACCCTATCAGGAAGCGTCCGTGGTTATAGTGGCCGGATTCGGTAGAACAAATGGACGACCCATAGTGAGATCCTGGCTGGACACCCACCATGAGAGGTCTCGCTTGCAAGAATCTGTTATCAGAATCTCGTGCGTTAGGGGTAACTGCTGGAATGACCACTGCGTGAACAGCAGCCATTGGAGGAGCCTCATGTGCAATCTTCCCATGGGAACCGCAATCAGGGACGCTGCCATGAGTCCCAAAACCTTCAACACCAATTTGGCCGGGGCTTTCCTGTATTGCAGTAGAAGAAGAACCTGTTCCTTGAGGGATGAAGCCCTTACTTGAGGGAGCTTTACCAATGTTAAGCACATATCTAGGTCCGCTCTGATGAATGAAATATGCTGTGAGGGCAGCAAGACAGATTTTTTGAAGTTTATGGAAATCCCTAGGTGGGAACAAAGGTTGACTGTATAGTTTCTGGCTTGTATGAGGCGACGCTCGATGGTGGCGGTGAGGAGCCAGTCGTCCAGATAGGGAAACACCCGGAATCCTAGACATCTCAAGTGAGACTCTACCACTGCCATGCATTTGGTGAATACCCTGGGGGCTGAGGTGAGCCCAAAGGGCAGGGCTCGAAATTGAAAATGACTGGCTCCCAGCCGGAAGCCCAGGTGATCTCTGGACGTTCTGGCCATCTTGATGTGGTAGTACGCGTCCTTGAGATCTATCGAGCACATCCAGTCGTCGTCCTGCAAAAATGGAAGGATCGACTGAAGCGTGACCATCTGGAACTTTTCCTTCTTCACGAAGGCATTGAGATTGCTGAGATCCAAAATGGGTCTCCAGTCCCCTGTCTTTTTCGGAACTAAAAAGAACCTTGAGTAAGTTCCGGATCCTTTTTGGTCCGCCGGGACTGGCTGAATGACTCTTTTTTTGAGCAGCTTTGAAATTTCTATTACTGCTGGGCCTCGCAGACGGGGTGGCATATCTGGAGACCTTCTTTGTTGGAGTGGAGTTGACATAAAGGGTATTTTGTATCCTCTGGTTACAATGCTTTTTACCCAGGAGTCTGAGGTGATAGATAGCCAGGCCTGTGGGTATAAAGCCAAGCGACTGCCTCCAGAGCAGGACAGTCGGGCCCCCATTCAGGAGTGCTGGAAAGGCTTACCAGGGATAGTATCCCTGTCGCCTTGGTTCTGCGGACACCCTCTGCCGCCAGGGCAGCGTCTTCCATGTCTGCCCCCCCTCTGCCTCTGGGGGGGGGTTCACTCTGTGTGGCCTGGAAAGATCCCAGAGTTCTACGGAACCACATTTTTCCGCCTCGTTGCCCTTTGGGGTACGGTCTAGATGGAACGGAAAAACAGACTCCGACAGCAGACAGAGTCTTTCCTTCCTGCTCACACCGAGTTAATGTCTCTTTCACTTTGGGTCCAAAAAGAGTGGCACCATCAAAGGGGGCGTTGGCGAAAGAAGACTTGAAGGCTTCCGCAAAAGAGCACAGCCGCATCCAGGATTGTCTTCGTAGAGCAATCGCTGAAGCTGCGGCCCTACTCGACCCTTCAGCCGCATACGAGATGAGCCTCATGGACGAGTTCACTACGGAGGTAAGGGTGTTAAGTTGTGCTGTTACCTTATCTGAAACAGCAGCATCTGTGTTACCCTGGAGGGTATCTCTCAGCTCCTTGATGAGATCCCTCTGTAGTCGTGTAAAATGTGTCAAATAGTTTAGCGAACGCATGGAAAAAGTCGCTGAACTAAAAACGCGCTTCCCGTATCTGTCCATAGTCCTAGAATCTTTATTAGGAGGATGAACAGAAGAGGAAGACTCCGACATCTCCTTTTTAGTGGCTGCGGCCACCACCATAGCGTCAACCGGGACTCCTTTGGTGAGATAAGTCTTGTCCTGGGGAGCGGTAATAAATTTACTTGGTTTTCGAGGGACCGGTTCCACTGTGTCCGGTGTCTCCCATGCCCTTCGAGCAATCAAATCCATTAACTCATCGAAGGGCGGAGTAACCCAGGAGGTAGAAGGTTGAACACCAAATGCCTTCAGCAACACCGACTCGTCCTCAGTGGGGGCTAGGGACTGCCAATCACCCCTCTGTTTTAATATCTCCAAGATGTCCGCAAATGAGACATCCTCGGAGGGGGATTTTGGGGACCCCTCTGACTCTTCCAAGTCAGTGTCAGAAGTTAGAGATTCCTGTGGGGAATCTAAGTGCCTCCTCTTGCACAATCTTTTCCTTGGAACCTCATCGGAGGGAGATTCCGGTGAGGCCTCCGAGGAACAGGGGGCATCCTCTAGGGATGGCTGAGACAATGGTGCTCCACGCTTTGGATGTGTCGTGGGAACAGAAACAGAGAGCGGCTCCTTAAGGGAGGGAGAAGACACACCCGATGAAGTGGTTGTCTGTGTAGACAAAACCTTCCTCATAAGGTCAAAAACCCCTGAACCTCGAGTCGAGGACTCCCCCGGTTCCAAAGAACATGGAAGAATCCGAGACACGGGGCCCATGGGTCTCGACCCCGAGGACGGAGCCGAGCCGATATGCGCCGAGGCCCCGAGAGGGAGAGTTGGCACCGAAAGGTCGGTACGACTCTCTGTCCCGGAACCAAGGAGAGATCACTGACTCCGCGACTCACCTATAGGTTCCGATGGAGTCAAGGTAAATGGTGTCGATCGTGCAATGGACGGTTTCGGCAACGAGGGCTCCACTATCATCGGCTCATCCTCTTACGGCTCCGAAGACTGGATGGGTCTCGAAGGAGGACCTGTTGGAGATAATGGAAGGCCTTCTAGTTTCGACACCAATTGGGAGGAAACTGCAATCAATTTGGAAAGGGCCATGTTCTCCATAAGTTTCTGCACGACACGATCCACATCAGTATCGGATAATGGTCTAGAAGATCGGGTCAAAGGGGCCGAAGATGGCACCGACCGAAGAATAGACGGTGGCGGTAGTTCCAACACCGGTTCCAAGACCTGGGGCTCAGTGAGAGATAAACGTTCGACGCTCGGCCCCTTAGTCTGTGGAACTGGCAAACGAACTTTCGAAGATGTACTCTGAGCCGATGACATGGGCTCCGACATCTTCGACCCCTTCAAGGACTTAGAAGCCTGGTCAGACTTGTCCAAGGCCTCCTGGAAGGCAGGCTTAAGAAATCCCCTGTCAATAAGTTTCCTGCGTCTATCTGTCATGACCCTCCCACTGAAGGAAAGGCAAATAGAGCAATCCTCTTGCAAGTGGAGAGGGCCAAGACAGTAGACGCAGGAAGTGTGGTTGTCAGTGATGGACATTTTCTGTCCACACTGACACCTTTTAAAACCAGACTTGGCTTTTCCAGACATGTTAATTAAAGAAGAGAGAATTTAACACTAGCTAATATTAGGAAGAATTAAAGCTATAGGTTAAAGAAGGGTAGGCCCCAAAAGGGAAACCTAAAAAAAATAAAAAAAACTAACTACAATATACATACATACATACACACACACACACACACACACACACTATAGGATAGAAAATACAATATCAAAAAACTATAGGAATATAAGAACTTTTAACAAAAAAAAAGAAACTATCTTATCTGTTTAACAACAGTTTTCTCTGGTCCGAGCTCTCTGAACGATGTGACCCGTTGCAGCGGCAAACTAGATCTGAGTAATGGCAGGGAGGATTGTGGGATATAGCCTGGTCTCGAGCTTCTCTAAGATGCAGAGCTTTGCTATGCGGCCGACTGTAAGAACAGACGGTGAGATTGAACACTCTCACATGGATAGTCTCAGTTAATTTTTTTGTTTTGGTTTGGTTTGGTCTTTGATTACAGAGTCAGAAAGTACAACAGAGACCTCACATAATTTCAGCCTGTGTTTCATCTTTGCAGCTATCACATTTCATTGTATCTAGTGTGCAGTACTTGAGGTGAAAAGTTATTGGGGTAACGCCTCTTGCATTTATTTTTGTGTTTGCATATTTTTTCTGATTTTTATTTAATTTTTTTATGTTATGCTCAGACTAACATCTGGGTTGTAAACCAACTTAAAGCATTTGATAACATAAAATTTCACTGAGCATTTGTCTTTCTATAAGGGAAACCTACAAGAAAGGCATCCCTATGTCATGTGAAACAGCATGCAATATAGTCCGCTAAATACTTCTTAGTACTTTGTAAATGAAAGCCATGTAATTACCATAACACTAGATCCATGCTGTATTCTTCCGTCCATCACAACAAATGAGTTTATCAGATCTGTATGGATTAGAAGCCTGCAGCTCAGACAGACTCCAGGGGTTAAGCCCCCCCCCCAAAATACTGCACCACTATAGCCGTCAGATCAGGTTAGCTCCATAAGACATAACCACAATCTTAAAATGGATACTCTCATGTCTAAAGCTTAACCATGTAACCACAGGAAAGTACAGTTGTGTACACTTACCATAAATGTAGATGTTCGAGTGTATTCACTGTTGCAGTCATTACATTTGGGTAATCTGCTGGCAGGTTGCCCTCAGTCAGCCTGAATAACAAAGTCTTGGGTCCTACGTTGGTTGCTGTCTCTTCCTCCATGACATCAGGTCATCAGGGGTATAAAACATGCAGCCGATGCCATTTTATTCGGTTTTTCTTGCCCCAGATGTCAGGTGCCCCCCAAATGGGGAGCAAAAAAATAACTATATATAAATGCACTTTTAGAAACATAAACTTTACCTTCATCTAAAAGCAAATACACCACAAAGGCTTTAGTGTATAATGAAGTAAAGAAAAGGTATAAAAAGGGGGATGGCGGGTGGGTAACCCGGATTTCAACAGTGAACACACTCGAACATCTACATTTATGGTAAGTGTACACAGCTGTACTATGTTTTTCGTGTTTCACTGTTGCAGTTATTACATTTGGGTAGAATCCCAAAGCTATGGATGGGGGGATGGAACTAAACAGCATTAGGAGCGGCTATAAGGCCCTGCAGAACTGTAGTGGCAAAGCCTGCCCTGGATTTGCGGAAGAGAGGCAAATGATAATGCTTTGTGAAGTTATGAACAGAGCTCCAAGTAGTAGCTTCTAGAATGTCTTTGGTTGGAACCCCTCTGAGAAAAGCTGCTGAAGTAGAGGCAGCCCTGGTGGAATGTGATCTGATCCCCTTGGGCACAGGTTTACCATGGTGCAAGTAGCAGAAACGAATGCAGTGGCTTATCCACTTAGAAATAGTCTGCTTTGATATAGCCTTCCCCTCTGTCCCTGCAGCAAATGCTACCAGTAGTTGCTCAGACTTTTTTAGAGATTTGGCCCTATTTAAGTAGAATCTTAGTTGTCTGTGTACATCCAATGAATGCTGAATCCACTCCCCCTTGTTCTGCGGATTTGGGTAAAATGTTGGCAGGTGAATAGTCTGGTTAAGAGCCACACTGGATTCCACCTTAGGCATAAAAGAAGGATTGGTCCTGAGGTACACCCTGTCCAGGAAAAATGTAATAAAAGGCTCCACTGGCATGAGAGCCTGTAGTTCTGAAACCCTTCTTTCTGAAGTGACTGCCAAGAGAAAAGCTGTTTTTCAAGATAGAAATTTTATATCCGCAGTAGCTGCTGGTTCAAAAGGAGGCAGGGTGAGTTTTTCCAGCACAAAATTGAGGCCCCATGCAGGAGTTGGCGATCTTCTGGTAGGCCTTACATTTTTGGCCCCCTCTAAGATACTGTTTAAGCCGAGGATGAGAAAAGAGGGGAGGCTATGTGTTGTAATGAGCCGAGATGGCAGAGGCATGGATTTTTATTGAAGAAAAAGATAGGCCCTTGTCAAGCATCTCAGTCAAATATTGTAAAATCTGAGGAATATTGGGCTTTGCTGCGTCTGTTCCTTGTGCTTGGCTCCAAGCACAGGATCTCTTCCATTTATCAGCATAAGATTTTCTAGTACTAGGCCTTCTGGCTTCCAAAATGACACCCATCACAGATTTACTGAGAGGTGGTGGTTGAATAATTAATTGATCAGCCATGCTGCAAGATTCAGAGTTTGGAGCAGAGTGTGCAGAATTTGATTGTTCTGCTGAGATAGTAGATGAGGTATTTGAGGCAAGTACCATGGAGGAAGTGAGACATATTCCTTAGAAGTGGGTACCAGTGCTGGCGAGGCCAGTCCGGAGCAACTAGGATCATTTTTGGTTTTTACAGTCTGACTTTTAGTAAGACCTTGGAGAGAGGGGGAAAGGCATAGACTGATAGGTTTTTCCAGCTGAAGGATAGGGCATCCACTTTCCATGCATTTTTGTGATGTGTTCTTGTGCAGAATTTGTCCAACTGATAATTTTGGGGAGAGGCAAATAGATCTATGTCTGGGCTCCCCCATTTCTGTGTTAACATGCTGAAGATTTGTGGATCCAGTTTCCATTTGTGCGGGTCCATAAGATTTCTGCTTAGGGCGTCTGCCAGAGTATTTTGTTTTCCTGGCAGGAATTGAGCTTGAAGATGTACTTGGTAAGTCAAGGCTGTGTTCCACAAGGTCATGGCTAGTCTGCAAAGGGGGGTAGGAATGTGTACCCCCCTGCTTGTTTATGTACCACATAACTGTGGTGTTGTCCGTCTTTATCAGTTGTTGTCCTGGATAAAGTAAGTCCTTGAAGGCTGTCAGAGCATTCTGAACAGCTAGCATCTCTTTCTGGTTGATATGTAGATGCATTTGGTTTGGGCTTCATTTGCCCTGAATGCATCTTCCCGCCAGGTGGGCCCCACCAAGCATAGTCTGATTTGTCTGTAGTTAGGGGTTGGGTGGCAGGGGGTAGAGTGAATGACAGTCCCTTGTTTTGGTGACATGTCTCTGCCCACCAAAGAAACTCCTGTTGTAGGCAGGGAATGAGAGGAATCAGTTTCCAGACTGACAATGTTGACTCCATAAACTTTTTAGGTACTATTGAAGTTTCCTCATATGCAGTCTTGCATATAGAATTAGCAGAATGCAGGATGCCATGAAGCCCAAAGCCTGCAGAATTTGTCTTGCAGATAATTGGGTTTTTGTTGCCATTTGTTTGAAGTATGTTGTCAATTGCCTTTGTTTGTCTGGCGAGAGGTAAGCCATCTGGGCAGTTGTATTCAAGCTTGCACCCAGGAATGCAATTATTTCAGAGGGAACCAGTTGTGATTTCTGCTCGTTTATGGTGTACCCTAGGCATGCTAGAAGACTTTTTACAAATGCCAGATGTTGAAGAAGAGTGTCCTTGTCCTCTGCTTGAATGAGACAGTCGTCCAGATAAGGATATATTTGAATGCTTCTTTGTCTGCAGAATGCAATTACTGGTGAATGTATTTTGTAAAGACCCTGGGCGCAGTAGATAAGCCAAAGGGCAGTGCAGAGAATTGGTAATGCAAAAAACCTACTTTGAAGAGGAGGTATCTTCTGCATGATTTCCTTATTGGGATATGCAGATATGCCTCTTTTAAGTCTAGAGTCACTAACCAAGCATTCCTGCCGAGCATAGGCAGTAGCTGTTGTAAGGTCAGCATTCTGAATTATGGAATGTCCAGGAATGTGTTCAAAATCGATAAGTCCAGTATTGGACGCCATGAATTGTCTTTTCTGGGTACCAGAAAAAGTCTTGAATAAAAACCTTGTCCTTTTTCCTTTTCTGGTACCGGTTGAATAACCCCCATATCCATGAGGGACATGACTTGCTTCTGGGCCTCTGCCCATTGGTTTTGTGGCAGATCCGGCCATCAGTTTGGAATTGGCAAAGTATGGAAATTAAATCTGTACCCCTGGGATACTATGTTTAATACCCACTTGTCCAGGGTAATTAACTGTCAATTTTGAGCATGAAGTGCTAGTTTTCCCCCCCAAGGGGGCTGCCAAAAGATAAGTGCTTGGAAATGGTAGAGGAAAGTCATTGAGACTGCTTACTGTAGGGTTGTGCTTTGCTTCCTCCAGTTTTGGAGGTGGAGGCACCCCATTGCTTTGACCTGTAAGAACACTGTGATTGGTATCTGGAGCTTTTTGAGTGCCTGGATTTGCCTTGAGTGGCTCTGTTGGACACAGGAAAGGACCAAGTTTTAGTAGGCCAGTGTCTACTGAACCTGGGTGGCTGCCCTTGTAAGAAATCTTTTACAGTTTGCATAGATTTAGCTTTGTCTTCCATTTTCTTTAAAACCTCTTCTGCCTTATTACCAAACAAAGTGTCATGCTGCAAAGGGGCATCCGACAATTTAGCTTTAACGTGATCAGGCAGATTTTGCTCCTTGAGCCAGGCATGCCTTCTAATCACAGATCCAGTAATGGCGGCCCTGCAAGAGGCCTCCAAGGAATCAAAACCACATTGCAAAGTATGTTTTCCAACCTGTTCTACTGAATGCAATAATTCCTGTAACTCTATTTTCCACACAATCAGAAATCAACATAATTTTCTGTTTCAGTAAGCCCATAACATGCTGTTGATATTTAAGCATATGAAACTGGCAGTTTAAGGCCCTGATTGCCAAGGTTGCAGACGTATAAACCTTCTTTCCCCATCTATCCAGCGCCCTGGAATCTCTGTCAGAGGGGGTAGGATTTTTGGCTGTAGAGGCCTAAACACCCTTGGGACCCTGAGAAATAGTTTCAGGCAGCAGGATTTTTTGAATAGAAATTTGTGGGAGTCGGGAACCCTGTAATACCTGTCTGGCTTACTAGGAGCCAGAGGCAGGGAATCAGGAGCCATGCTTGATTCCGAAAACACATCATCAACAATGTCTAATATAGGAGGTATTGCCAAAGGCCTATGCTGAGGAAGAAGAAGGAAATCCCTAAGCCTCTTTTTTAATTCAGAGAAGTCCTGACTCTCCCAGTGAAAAAGTTCCCTTAAAGTATGCAAAGTCTCTCCAAAAGAGTAATCTTTAGGAGGAGATGCAGATGGGATGGATTCCAAAAACACATCATCAACAATGTCTAATATAGGAGGTATTGCCAAAGGCCTATGCTGAGGAAGAAGAAGGAGGAAATCCCTAAGCCTCTTTTTTAATTCAGAAAAGTCCTGACTCTCCCAGTGAAAATGTTCCCTTAAAGTATGCAAAGTCTCTCCAAAAGAGTAATCCTCAGGAGGAGATGCAGATGGGATGGATTCCTCTGCATCAGAATCCTCATAGGGTGGAATGAAAAATTCCTGATCAGAAGAGGAATAAGAAGAAATGGAAACCTGATCTGAAGATTCATAATCAGTGCCTTGCCTACGCCTCTTAGTGTGGGGGGGGGGGGGGGGACTCCTGATCAAGGTAATTAAATCCTCAGCCATTTTGATCATCTGTTTTTTAGGCATAGGGGCCTGAGCACATGGCTCATGCGTCATTTTTTTAGACATAAAAGATGTTTTTGACCTTGTTTTTGAGGCTGGCGTCGGTTTAATATAAAAATGTTGAGGCCTGAAAACACCCTCAGAAGCCGGTGCCTGCTCAGTGGCTCCGGGCCCATCCAATGGAGAGACATCTGCAGGTTCAATACTCTGAGAATCTCGCGGCACACCGGACTCCGAATGGGTCTCAGTAGAGGCCTGCGACTCAAAAGTAGCGGGTATCAGGGGCTGCGAAAGCACCTCACTGAGTACCGGCGAATGGCTTAGAAGAAGCTTCGTCGTCGGTTTTGGACCTAGACGGTCTGTCTTTTTCTTTGCGTTTTTTGTGAACTCCGGTAGTCGGATTGCTAACCGACAACATTTCAGGATAATTAAATCTTGAACCAAAAAACTTAGAAGCAAAAATATACCGATGCTTAATAGTGCATTGGTTAAATCTAGCACGAAACCGACAGCAAGGCACGTTGCGATCTGGGCCTAGGCAAGGAACACAGTACAAATTAAAATCCTTATGAGGTATTTGCTTCCCTAAAGTAATGCAATTATTATCTTTTACTGACATCGGTAAGGAGCAAGAAAAAGTTTCCCCAACGGGGTACTTAGCTTTAGTTTGAAGACTTCGGTTCTGAAACTCAAATGCAAAAATTTCAGGAGTCGGCCGACCGGCACTTGCGAACTGCTTCTGCTTTAGGCACCGCACGGCAAGAAAGACTGAATAAAATGTCGTTGGCTGCATGTTTTATACCCGCCGACCTGATGTCATGGAAGAAGAGACAGCAACCGACGCAGGACCCAAGAATTTGTTATTCAGGCCGACTGAGGGCAACCTGCCAGCATATTACCCAAATGTAATGACTGCAACAGTGAAACACGAAGAACATCAGCTATGATTGCAATCAAACAAGTTCCATGCAGGTTCAGTGTGGTTTAACAGAAGACACAGAGCAGTATCAATTTGGATGGGGGAGGCAGGTTGGAATGCTGACATGGACGGAAGAACAAAACGCAGATTTACTGTTGTATTAGGTACACTGCTTTCATATCCGGTGTTGTCTTTTCTGTTCACCTCAAAATGTGAGAGAGAGTCCACAGCTAATTCTCTCCAAGAGGCATCACTTACAGATATTCTGGAGAATGGTGGAACCAAAGGATGCTCTGAATGTGGAATGCAGATTGAACTTGTAATGAGACAAATGTATGAACTGTAGACCATATAGTCAACTACACACGTATCAATAGGGATTCTACTACGGAAAGCCATAGTGGCAGTGACTGCTCTTGTATGATGCTCTTTCAGCTTAGAGACAGAAACCACTGGCTCTGTAAACAAAAGGAAAGACAAGGACAGACAGCCACCTGGACTGATTAATATTGGTTACACTGGAACTTAGTTTTGCCTTACAGAAGGAAATAAAGAGCTGATCACATTTCATAAAGTCCTTAGCACAGTGCAAATAAAACTGGAACACACAGTGAACATCAAATAACTAAAGTAGATATTCATCCTTATTAGAGAAATTTAGGAAGAATATTGCCAATTGGATACCTTGGTTCAGAAAAGTTTCGAAGGTCACCTTGGGATGGAAGGCTGTACTTGTATGTAGAGAAACTCTGTCCTTATGAAAGATCAAACACAGAGATTTACATGACAAAGCTTGCAACCCTGAAATCTTCCCAGCTGATATCACAGCTTTCAGGAACAAGGTTTTTCTAGACAGAAATTTCAAATCGCAGGTAGCTGCAGGTTCAAATGGAACCTTAGTAAGACACTGTAACAGAATAGTGATGCACCAAGGCACAATATGGTCCCTCAAGAGACCATAACAGAAAAGTACCCCTAAACAGCACTTTTGAAAGCCTGATTAAAGCAACTGGTGTATGTTGTTCTCCCATGTGAAAATTAGAAATGGCCACTAATTGGACTTTAAATGAAGAACAGCTAAGCCCTGAATGAGAGAGACCTAGCAGGAAGTCCAAAATAAAAGGCAGGATTGCTGAAAATGGATCTAAAATCTTGAGGTTGGCCCAAATAGTAAACCTCTTCCACTTACTCCTAAGAGAGAGCCTGGAATTTATGGGTATCACTGGGAGTGGAGAAACCAAGCTGTCAGACTGAAGGATTTGATGTCTGGGTAAGGCTTGCTGGGGGGAAATAAGATATGGAACTCAGGGCAGGTACAATAGGTAAGGCCATATAAAGGCGAACCAAACCTGTCAAGACTAGAAGGGGGCAATGAGAAACACTTCAGTCTTACAAAAGCCTGCCTTCTGCAAAAACTTGACCAAGAGAGGAGTTGGGGACTAAGTATACAGGAGACCTGGGAGCCAATTATGGGACAATCCCTCTGGGATTCTCCATCCTGAGGTATCACGGCAAAGAAGCTGCTAAATTTATTTTTGGTTAGGGCTAGAAACAGATTGTAGCAGGGGTGGCCTTAGCTGCTGAAAATCTTATTCACCACTTAATGACTGAGAAAATACTCGTGATGTAGCAGACAGACCTGCTCAGTTGTTTTTCCAGGATACTGGACTTCCTCAGGATGTGCAGTGTAATAAGAAAGCACTGGGAAAGCAATGCTCACTGTCAAACCCTCATGTCTTCTCAAAACGATGGGTAAGAATGGGTTCTACCCCAATTATTGATGTACCAAACTACAAATAAACTGTACGACTATACCATAATTACATCCATGGATAAAAAATCCTGAAAGGCCTGCAGCACAAGCAACATTTCTTGCATCTCCGGACTCTGACTTGAAGTTTGGCCTTAGTCTGGGACCAGGTACCTTAGACTGTCCTCACTTTGAAATGCCCTACACCACAGTCAAGAGGCATCCGTACTCACCATGGCCCTTGGCCAGGGAAATATAAAGGGACAACCTAAAGAAGTCAAAAGAGAAGCTAGCCACTAGCTATACACTGCCTGCAGATTCTGGTGAGGTTGATAGGGTGGTTTATCAGTTGATGCATTATGGTCCACTGCCAGATAGGGTCCACTGGAGCAAACTTATGCAAAATCTTGCATGTAGGATTAGAGTAATAGCCACTGCCATGGACCCAGATAGGAGGAGAATCAAGAGAGTTGGAGGGTCGGGTGATACAATGCCTGTAAGGCTTGAAGACAAAGACCCAAGAATTTGGGCAGAGGAAGTCTGGCTATCTCAATAGTAGTGTCCAGATGGCACTCTATGAATTCTAGCATCTGAACTAGTAACACTGATTTTTCACTGTGATTCCTAAGGGCATGCATAGCTGGAGTGAGGAGTCTCTTGTTTAGACTAGGGGAATCTCCTGTGGTGTCAATAATGAGCCAGTAGACTAAATTTAGGTATTTCCTTATTTAGCCAGTTGTTTAAATATGGGAATACCTGGAACATCTATAGCCTGAGTCATGCTTCTACCACTGCCATTCACTTGGTGATCATCTGAGGAGCTGTGGTGAGATCAGAGGGCAATACACTGAAATGGAAATGACTGGCTCCCAGCCAGAAGCATTAAAAACATCTTGGACTGTATGGATATCTTTTTTTTTAATTATCTCGTGACACAGGTAAACTTATATGTATATGAAAGTAATAAAACAACCTTAACAAGTTCACATTTGCAAACATTATACAACATATACATTAATCATATAATCAAAGTAATATTACATACATTGTTCGATTTCTTCCTTCAAAACATTTTTCTGCATGTACTGTTCCCACAATTTCCATTTTTTCTATGTAATTTACTCCTACTCTCTTCTTATGATCCCACTTACTGTTCTTTTATTTCTGTTACATTATTCACTACTTCAAGTATAGTTGGTGTAAATTTTGATTTCCATTTTCTAGTATTTGTTTTTATCGCCAGCCACCAGAATTAAACTCAATAAGACCTTACTATGTCTAGGCAATTCAGATCCCGTATCCCAGCTCAAAAATAATAATTTCCTTTGTTACACTCATTTGTTCATTCAGTATTCCTGACAGAGTACTCTGAAGGGAATTTTTAAAGTCTGCCAACTCATTACTCTCTAAGAACATATGCTCCCAGGGGTCCCCTTCAGAAGGTTGAACTTTTGAAAGTTCGACTTTCATATGGCCAAACCATATCATCAAACATTTAAAAGTTTGAACGGTCTGAATGGGGATCTCCACAGGGCGCGGAACGGGAAGATTTCCCTTTACCGCAATGTAGTGCGATCTCGTAGTTGGTATATTTAAATAGAGGGGGGTGTGCGGGTGCATCCACTCCACATGGGGGGTGCAGGGGGGTTTGCCCCCTGCTAGCACTGTTTATTTTTTTTTCACATTTTCGAATATTCAAATGTTCGATCATATGGTCTTGGCCATATGAAAGTCGAACATTTCGGTGTTTGATTATGTGAAGTAGACCCTCTCCCAGGTACCTCCTTCTTCCCCATTACACCACCACCATTTGCAATCTACCCGAGGAAAAATTCTGTGCGGAGTCTGCTTGGGGTATAAAGTATCTTTGCAAACACTTCCAGGCAAAAATCCTAAATCTTCTACAATCTGTTGTATATTTTGGTGCCACACAAGTCCTCCCACTGTTTCCTTGTGAAATGCATATCTAATCTATCTTCCCAGTCTTTTCTGACCTCTTCTGAATGATTCCTATAGTTATTATATCAATAACCCATGGTTGGGAGTAGGTAATGCTGGATTTTACCCATGGATGGTATGGTTTGGTCACAAAGGCGAAGCCTGAGTGACCAAACAAAGTCAACAGAGGCTAAATCCAGCATTAGCCAGACCCAGCCATGGGTTATTGCTTTTATACAATGACATTTTTTTAAGAAAAAAATTACTTACTTTTCTTTTATTAATGTCTCTGTATAATGGCTCTGTGGAGGTCTTCTGCTTTCTTTCTGTATCCTGCTACTTTCTTGATGTACTGTGCATGTGTACGTGACTTGTGTACCCATGCTTACACAGTACCATCAGTGCTTTGGAAAGGAAGCAACGGAGAAAGGAAGATCTTCATTGCTTCTTTCTTCTTTTACAAAAATAAAGTTTAAAATCCTGACAGTTCAGAGATATGAGAGAGGACATAAATACAAGGAAAATCAGGTAAGTTTCTTCAGTTTTAAATAATATACCTAATTTTCCTTGTAATTTTTCCCCGTCTCTCACTGATAAACTGTCCAGGTTTCAAACTTCATACTTGACCTCTTAGCTCACATAAACTGAAAAGAAGAAAGTCTGGGCAACCAAACTTCCTTCTATTGGTTTACTTTTGATTTTACAGTTGTGGCACGCTGGTTGGGCTGACCAATCAGTATGCACATTTTTGAATGTTAATGACCAATCATTGTATAATGTGCAATATTTTATATGCACTACTAATTATTTTTTTCATAGTAGCTTCTGTTCTAGATTCAATTAAAAACTTAGCCAGTGCAGGTGTTTCATTTAGGATTCTCCTATCCCTTTCACTTTGTACTCTGATATCAATCCCAGATAGGGAGGGCAACCACTAGCCTGCAACACAAATGTCATTCTGGCCTCTTAGGATTCTATTACCTTTTCTTCTCTAATTATTTGTTCCCAATACCTTGGTTCCTTTGCTAGCTTCCTCAAGTAAATTCCAGCCCCTACTTGCCTATTCTCTGTACCACTAACTGCAGTCATCCCTATCGGAAGAATCTCCTTTCTCTATTCCTGTGTTAGCTTAGTTCTTGGTATATTTTCTACTTCATGAATATAACATTCTGTACATTTGACTTGAGGATCAACATCCAAAATCCCATTCTTCCCTTATTTCTTGAGTTATCCCCATTTCATCATTATCCCTTTCCATTCTGAACTGTAGCTTTCAGCTTGTGTTACGTATAAGAGCCTTATCTGTGCAGCTGTAAAATATCCCTTCAAATCAGGTAATCCTAAACCTACTTCTATTGGGAGGATCAACTTATAGGACTTGACTCTTGCACTCATCCCCTCCCAAATAAACTCTTCCAACACTTTACTATCCACAACTTCTCCTCTGTTTGATAAAAATATTCCTGACCCATGAGTAAAGCTAAAGGGGGCTAAAACATTTTCACTGCTTGAAACTTGCTGTCCATTTGCCTTTGTTTCATCTTCATTCACTTTTCCCAAAAACCCCAGCATTATCTCAGATTGTAGACGGCACAGTGGTGCAGCAGTTGCGTTGTTGCCTCACAGCAAGAGGTTCTCCAGTTTGATTCTCTGCTGGGGTGCCTTGTGCACGGAGTCTGCATGTCCTCCCTACATTCATGTGGGTTTCCTCCAGTGTTACAAAGACATGCGTCTGCAGCATTTCTCACCGGGCCTACACTGAAAATTGGCTTCATTCCAAGTCGGACTTTCCCGGTAAGCAATGTTAAATAAGTAAAAATGTTCCACAAAACTGAGATATCCTTTGCTGCTTCCATCAGGTACAAAATAAAATCATCCGCAAATAAAGCCAACTTTTCTTGACCATCATACTAATTACATCCTTAAATTTCTAAACCCCTCATTTTCTTTGCCAATGGTCCTAAGAATAATGCAAACAACAAATCTACTTGGTTGAATGCTTTTTCTGCATCACGACTCACCAATAATGGTGGTATTTTCTTATATTGTACTTCCCTCTGGATTACCATTTTTATATTAATGTCAAATGTTTGTCTCCCCTCCACAAAACCACAATGGTCTATTATCTATCAATTTTGGCATCACCCTTCCCATTTTTTAACCATTACAGACAAACACTTTATAATCACAGTTTAAAATGGGTCTATATGAAGCTAGTTAATAACTGTCTAACTTCTTTAGATATTACAGCCACCATAGCTTTTTTTCCAGGATGTTGGTACCTCTTCTCCTTTTAAAATACTGTTGAACAAAACCTTCCACATTCCTATCACTTTCTTCTCTTCTAGCTTCCAAACTTCTACCAGAATATCATCTATTCCTGGAGACCTTCCTGCAGATTTGGTTATACATCACCATTTTTATCTTATCTCTTCCTATCTTAACCATTAGTTGTTTAACCTCATCTACTTCTAACCATGGCATATTTAAGTCTTCCATAAATATTTCCATTTGTACTCTCTCTTGATTTCCCCACGTCTCTGTTTTATACAAATTTTTAAAATTTGTAAAATATCTTTAATAACTCTACTGGATCCCTGGTTATTTTTCTTGTTATACGCTCCAAGTTTAGCAACAACTCTTTCTGTTGCCTCAGTTGTTGTGCTAAAAGTTTTACTGCTCTAGAGTTATTATAAAAAAACAGTTCCTTAACAGCAATCTTTCTAAACTCGCGCATATTATCCAGGTACTCCCTTTTCTCGTTAGCACTTTGCAAATGCATCTCTTCCTGCTCTGTGAGACTCCTCTTATTTTGTATTACTTTAACCTTTGTCAACCCCTCTGAACAATTCTTATTACTTCTTAACCAGATCTTTTTTTTTTCTTTTATTTCTACCCCATTATTAAACTCCACTTTCATTTTATCCTACTAACTAGCTATAACTTCTGGAGCACTTTCTATCTTCCATAATAACTCTTGGATAATTTCCACTACCCATTCCTTAAAGGCTCTCCTTTTTAACAGTTAGGTGGGGAAGTGCCAGTGCCTCATCTTTACTTCATTACCCTACAATTTTATCTTAGTAATTGCTGGTGCATGATCTAAAATATTTACTGGATGTATGTCAAAGTTCTCAAAGGGTGGGAGGTTGGCATAGTGGTTAAGGTGTTCACCTGATAGGAATAATTTGCAGGGGTTGATTTTCACAAGGGGTAATTGCCTGGGCTTGGAATGGCCTACAAGGGTAGTTAGACTACTACTAATTTAAAAGGTTGGCATAAATGGTTAAGGTGTCTACCTTATAGACATAAGGTGCAGGTTTTGATTTTCGCTTGGCGTAATTGTCTAGGCTTAAAAGGGCCCACAGGGGCAGTTAGCCTAGTACTAGTTATGAAATTAACCAAAATGCTGTGTTTCTGTAAAACAACTTCTGTCTATTCTATTTTGGGAATAATATGCAAATTCTCTCAGTTCCTACTACTGAATTCATGTCTTTCATACTAAATGTTGTTGTTGTCTTTTGGCTTTTCCCGGTTAGGAGTCGCCACAGCGAAACTCCGGTCCGCTAATGACTGGCAGTAGATTTTCGTGGTGCCGAGTTGCCAGCTTGATGCCCAACCTTCAATGAAGGCACGCCCATTCACGCATGTCTTTCGGAACGCCACTCGACCCAGGGGGAGGACATGCAGACTCCACACAGAAGGCACTCCCCGCACACTAGCTGAGAATTGAACGGGAGAACCTCTTGCTGTGAGGCAACAACACTACCACTACATATGCTTTTGTTACATTTTCACTTCTAGGCCCCCAAATACAGCTTCATTGTTGCAAATCTAACACCAGCCCCCAGCTATAAGTAATACTCATTGTTAAAAGCTTATTACTTCTTCCAAAAAAATTTAAAGCTCCATTAACTCCAGTTTTTGGTGAAATATATATACATACCAGCATAATCCTCATCTCTTGCCAGTAGTACCTTACTACCAAAATTTGCCATTATCATCTTTTTTACCCTCTTCTATTACTACTGGAGCTCTTCCACCAATTACTCCTGTTTTCCTTTATCTGTGATATTCTGCAAAAGACACATCCTGAAATTCATTATCAAACTCAAATGGTCAATTCTAAATGCATCTCCTGTAGCACTGCTATTTGTACTTTGCATTTCTTAACATAATCAAGTATTCTTTCCTTTCTGTCTATACCTGTGAGACCATTCACATTCCAAGATAATATGGAAAGTGTTACCATTATAGTAAGAACCCATTATTCCCACGTATTATATATAGCAGCTGTTTGAAATGTCTATTTCTAGCTTTTGTGATACATAGGTAGGTACTAGGCTATCGGCCCTAGTGCCTATACAAGCCTAGCCAAAATGGTACCCTGGCTTTCGCCACCCAAGAAAATAATTTTCCTGTGCCCCTGTTGAGCAGAGCCACAGAGGTGATCCCTGGGGTGAATTTCCTATTTCCCATCCAATCATCAAGATTTTTCTTGAAGAGTGCTAAAGAGGAGCTTTGTTTGATATAGATAGGTAGTTTGTTCCAGAGTATGGGAAGTCTCTGGGACAGGAATCTATCCCTCCAGCAAGCTCTGTTTATTGTGGTGACAAGGTTTAGGTCCCCAGACTGTGTAGCTCGGAAGGATTGGGATTTCTTTAAGTGGAGTATGTCCAACAGCTCTGGATTTGACACAGCTTTGTATGTTAGGCAGAGATCGCTCTGAGTAAGCAATATGTGACGGAGTAAAGCTGGAGTTTTTTGAGATGGTCTGCGTAGGGCATCTGTTTGAGGCCAGTAATCCTCTGTGAGGTATTTCTGCAGCCTTTCCAGTTGGTGTAGATGTCTTGTACATACCAAAAGGGGCATTGTACTCTATAATGGGTCTAACAAGTGATGTGTAGAGAGGAACAATGACCTATTTTTCCCTGGATGAGAAACCTTTTGTGATGAGGTGTGCCACGTAGGAGGATTTCCTGACAACTGTGGCGATGTCATTATCAAAGGAGACACTACTGTCCACCTGTGTCCCAAGGTCTCTTATCACACTTTCAGTGTTAAGTAGATTACCACCTATGTGGTAGCTCATGGGTACAGAGTTTTTACCAAAGGGGGTGATATATGCACTTTTTGGCATTGAGCTTGAGGCCATGGCTTTGACACCAGGCATCTGTCTCAGTGAGGCCCTTTTGTAGGATGTCCACATCATTAGGAGTTTCAATTATGGCTCCTAGTTTGTAGTCATCTGTGAACTTCGTTAGCCAAAGACCTTCTGTGTTAGCCTGTACTTCAGAAAAGTAGATACCAAACAGGAGAGGACCCAGGACTGAACCCTGTGGTACTCCACTTGTCACTGGTCTGAAGTCGGATTTGGAGTCTGCTTTCACAGTGTGGGTTCTGTCAGTAAGCCAGTTAGCAACCCATCTTGTGACATAGTGATTTATACCTAGTTTAGTGAGTTTATCTATAATTCCAGAGTGGGGGATGGTGTAAAAACTCTTGGCGAGATCTAGACAGGGTGTGTGAACCACCTTACCCTCGTCTACGGCTCTGGTGACTGCTTCAAAGAAGTCAATCAGGTTTAGGAGACATGATCTGCCTTTTACAAACCCGAACTGGGTGGGGTCCAGAGTTTGGAGATTACCAATGTCTTTGTTTATATGTTCCATGATGACACTTTCCATGGCTTTGCAGACCAGGCTCATCAGGCTAATGGGGCGGTAGTTCACAAGGTCAGTGGTGGCTCCCCCTTTGTGGAGGGAGATAACCGTCGCTGTGTGCCATTCAGTGGGCACAAAGCCTAAGATGAGGCTATGATTGAACATGATGCTTAGGTGGGGTGCCAGTTCATTCTGTAGTACATGCAGAACGCAGCCTGGGATATTCTCAGGTCCCATGGATCCTGTGTTCTTAGGTTTGGAGAGTGTGGTTTTTACTTGTGCAGCCATGATTACAGGAACTTTGCACTCTTCCGGTATAGAGATGGGCCCTTTAGGGGGTGGGAGTGGGGTAAAGTTAGCATTAAACCCATCTGCCAGGGTGCTGGCAATATCAGTTGGTTCTGTATATTTCGTGTCATTGTGCTGTAACTCAGACCAGATCTGACTGTTGCCATTGAGATTCCTGACATAGCTATAGAATGCCTTGTGACTGTCTTTAGAATCAGTGGCGATTTTGTTTTCATAACTAACTTTGGAGGATTTTATGAGGGATTTCAGCTTCTTACTGAGGCTGACCAGGGAGTTCTTCCACTCATGGGATTTTACTCTTTTTTGCAACAGTTTCTTTCTTCTGTTGTAGAGTTTATTTATGGCAGGGGACCACCAGATTTGGCTTCCTTTTTTGGAGGATAGCATCTTGGTTCTGTTAGGGATAGCACGATCCATGCACTCATGTAAGTGATTATAAAAGTACATTTGTGTAGGATTCAGCAGTCGTACCTCTATTGTCCATCTGCATTGGTGTCGTGAAGTTTGCCACTTCTGTCTTAAGAAGTGTGAAGTTGGCTTTGGAGAAATTTTTTATGGTGGTTACCCTAATGGGGGTGGGGGCGGGATGTGGATGTCTAGGCTGATTAGCTTGTGGTCGGATCTGACGAATGAGGAATTGACCTCTGGTTTGGAACACCGGTCGCCCATGTTGGTAATGACCAGGTCTAGGATATTGCTGCTCCTGGTCGGGGTGTGGATAAGTTGATCCAAAGCATTGGAATTTAAGAATTCCAGAAATAGTTGAGCAAAAGAGTTGGTACATGAGTAGTTTTCCAAGTTAATGGTGGGGTAGTTGAAATCGCCCATTATTAGGGTGTTGGGTTGTACCCAATATTTTCCAGTGTATCAAGAAATGATGAGTGGGAATAGTGGAGTATGGTGGGGGATCTGTAGCAAATTGCAATTTGGATTGCGGTCTTGCCCAGAGTTAGCTGCACTTGGATAATCTTGGATGCATTATGCTGAGCAACTAGCCTGGAGGTGTGGCTATCCTTAATGAATATGGACACGCCTCCACCTTTAGTGTTTCGATCCAGGTTAGGTGGCTGAAAGTTGTGGTTTGAACTATAGCCTGGTAATGCAGGGGTGCTCTCTGGAGCCTCGAACCAGGTCTCTGTCGCTGCACAGATGTCGATGTTCTCCATTTTAAGGAGTGCCTCAAGTGAATGCATTTTGAGGTTTAGACTTCTAGCATTGAGTAGCATTACCCTCAGATTTTGCTTATTTGCACCTGTTACGGTGGTAAATTTGTCATTTGAACCTTGCCTAAAAAAGGCACTATAGGAGTGGCAAAAGCCTTAGCCAGTATCCAGAATCCCAAGGGCGACAGGTGCAGGCCATCTCTGGCAAACATCGTGGTCTGACGATCATGTCATCCCAGGCAGACATATACTGGATCCCCTTAGAATGACACCAGAAGCTTAGCCAATTGTTCAAGTCAATCATTTTGTCCTTGTACTGTGGTATCATTCTGGGTGATGGCAGGATGCTACTCAGGGCTAGGGTCATGCCTGCCTGGGCTACAAGATTGGAGAGCTCCTCTATGTCTCTTTTCATATAGTCCAGGGAGGGACATCTCAGGACATTCACACCAACATGGACAATGGTAGAGTCATATTTGTGCTTGTTGTGGAGTGACCTGAGTGCGTGTGTTATGTGGCGGATCCTGGCAGCTGACAGGAAGCTGATAGTAACTTTCTCTTTCTTTAGCCTGGTGAGTGGAACATCAGTGTACCTGACTATAGAGTCACCTATGATTAGAGTGTTGGGGTATGTTGTTATGCCTTATGGGCTGTGGTTGAGTGGCACACTGAGTTTGTGGGCTGTGTCATTTGGGTTGTGTTTGGGGGGGTGGAGTTTGCATATGTTTCTGCTTTGCATGTCTCTGTTGCGTAAGCAGATTTTTATTGAGAGCCTCTGCAAATGTAGGTGTGTGTTTTGGTGGTGTAGGTTTTGAGGGACTATGTGATGAGTGTGGTGTGATGCAAGTGTTTACCTTCTCCTCTTGACTATCTAGTCCAGTCTTAGGTGAAGACAGCTTTGCTTTCAGTTTGGCTATATAAGTGCATCTCTCTCATGTTGTAATGTTGGGTGGTAGGAGGAGAGGGTTGTCTGTGTACATGAGGCAATTGCTGCATTTCCCCAAGATACCCAGATTCATTAGGGAGACAGGAGAAAACACCGGGAGCTAACCCTTAGACATGCCTGGATAGGTACTTATTTACTAAGTACTAAAAACTGTTTTACTCTAGACAAGTGAGGAAAGTTGAGTGCTGTAGTATTTTGTAGCTTATTTAGTGCTTACAATGATTTCTGAATAAGTGCTGAGCTCAAAGAAACATATTGGAGTAATAAAACTAAAAAACTGTCTAGTTCAAAGGGAAAATTTGAAGAGCAGACTTTATGGCGCCAGTTATAGTTTAACCCTTGCTAAGCGGCAATGCATAAAGTGTATTTTTTTAATATAACAGTAGCAAATGAGCAAACTAACAAACAAATTAACAAATAAAAAGCTAAAAATTGAGCCCTGTTCTAGCAGTCTTCGATCAGACAAGTTCTAATTGCACACTCCTGCCACTAGGGTACAGGGGAACCTTCTCCACAAAAGATGGTTTGGATTAGTGCTCACATAATGCAAACAAAGCTAGATTCAGCAGGTCTGAATTTAGTCTATGCTACAGCAAACAAGGCGCACCAATTTCAGAAAGAAACGGTTCAAATAAGCTGGCACAATAAGCCTTTAACCAGAAACTCCCAGCTCATAAGGGCAGAATCTACCCTCTCCTCACAAGAGACCAGACCACACCTTCTTAATGTAAAATAACTGGCCTGAAGCTTAAGTGGTTAAACCAGAACTAATGCACTCTTAGAATAACAGACACTAAGCCTTCAATCAGCAACTTCCAACTTAGAAGGATGTAAGCTACCTGTCCTGCCACAACAGTGCAGACCACAAACCTTAATGTAAAACAACTGGTCTGAAGCCCAAGTGCTTCAATCAAAGGTTTAGAATAGCAGGTACAATTTAATCAGGCTACTAACAAACAGTAATAAATGCAGCAGAATAAATGCAATAAAGTAGGAAGAAACACAAACACATTAAAAGCATCCATTATTTGCCAGGTTGATCCTTTATACACTTTTCTATCAACATTATAATGCACGTCACATTTTACAAGACTTTTTTTGAAAAAAAAAAACAAAACACCCCCAGAACCTGTTAACACAAACACGCAAGACTATGTACATCTTCAAATAATGAAGTCGAACCCTCCTAATACGAGTATTTGTGCCATACAGTTGCTGACACAGGCCCTAATTAACCTACAACTGAGGTTATCCATGCTAAGACATATGTTATTTCCTGGGCGTCTACTTACACTAATTGGTGTCTGCTCTTTACCATTTCTACGCCCCCCCCCCACCTCCCATGTGAAAACAACTTGCATGCTTTCAGAAATCATTAACCTTTAGCCATGAAACAACAATGTTATGTCTTTTATGGTCCTATTACCAGTTTGTCTCCATGAAAATTTAGGAGAAATAAGAAAAATGTAGTCATCTGCTGCAGCCTGAAGGACAAGCTGAAACATTAATGAAGGAAAACCTTTAAGTATATTCAGTGTTCTCATATTAACTTGTTCACACTTTAAATTTACTAGATTAAGCCAAGGGTCCTAATCCATACATTCACCTATTCACCTATAGAAAAGTAAAAAACATATCAGATCTACAAATACTGTGATTTGTGTACTTATACACCCCACCCCCACCACAACAACCCAAGATTAAGGCCTATTAACACAAAACTGCCTCTGTCTAGCTTTTCTTCTCTTTTTGGAGGGAGAAGGAGATAAGGGCATCTGCTTACTTTAGTAACATTATCACATACAACAACTAAAAACTTTACTATACAAATTAAATTCTTATTGTAAAAACTTTCATAGAAATACTGTTAAGAGCAGAAATTGTTTTACTTACAGTTACCCTTTTCATTCTTCTTCTTCCCCTCCCCTCAAAGTCCTTCCAACTATTAATGACTAACTGAGGAAGATGCGTTTCAGTTCCCCACAAGTTTAACAAAGTCAACCAGAGACAACTCATTCCACTTATTCTTATATAGCTGTACTTCACAAATGTGACTGACATTTGCGGTCTCACATCTATTCACTAATTTCTGTGCTTATCTTTGTCTTACTGCTCATCTCCATCTCCCAACTCTAGATTCATGTTCAATTCCAAGGAACTCCCAATTCTTTTGGTCAGTTTCTGTGCTTTTGTCTATCAAGCATCTTCCTTTGGAACTGTGGAAAAGGTTCATAGGTTCATAGGTTCATACTAGGCTATCTGCCCGAGGGCATTTACAAGCCTAGCCCATAGTTTTGTGGCTTACGCCACCCCTTTAGTATGGGGAACTATACCCATTATTTTGCTGTGCCTCTGTTGAGCAGTGACACTGAGGTAATCCCTGGGGTATATCTGCGATCTCCCATCCATTGGTCAAGATTTCTCTTGAACAAGGCCAGCGAGGTGCTCTGCCTCACATATACCGGGATTTTATTCCACAGCATAGGGAGTCTTTGGGTGATGAATCTATCCCTCCAGCAAGTCCTATTAATAGCCATGTCGAGGTTTAGGTCTCCCGCCCTTGTGGCTCTGACGGATCTAGATTTTTTGAGGTGAAGCATATTCATCAAATCTGGGTTTGACATGGCCTTGTATGTTAGGCAAAGGTCACCTCTGAGCAAGCGGTAAGCGACTGAATAGAGCTGGAGTTCTTTCAGTCGGGCAGCATAGGACAGATGTTTGAGACCCTTTATCCTTTTGGTGAGGAACTTTTGTGGCCTCTCCAGCTGCTGCAAGTGTCGGGTCAGATACATTCCGAATGGGGCATTGTACTCAATCATTGGTCTGATGAGTGATGAGTATAGGGAGACTATGACCTCCCTTGATCTAGATGAGAATCCCTTCATGATAAGGTGGGCAATGTAGAAGGTCTTCCTAACTACTTTAGCTACATGGGTGTCGAATGACAGACTACTATCAACCTGGGTCCCCAGGTCCCTGATAACTTCTTCTGTGCTCAGTGGATTGCCACCTATTTGGTAGCTAGGGGTAACCCTGTTTTTCCCGAAGGGTATGACTATGCATTTTTTGGCATTTAACTTTAGGCCATGGCTCTGGCACCAGTTATCCGTTTCTGTGAGACCCTTCTGAAGGATATCTGTGTCAGATGTGTTTTCTACTATGGCGCCCAGTTTGCAGTCATCTGCAAACTTTGCCAGCCATAACCCTCCTGTGTTTGCTTGTACTTCAGAAAAGTAGATGCCAAACAAGAGTGGGCCCAGGACTGAGCCCTGTGGTACACCACTTGTGACAGGCTTTGAGTCTGACATGGCGCCAGCAACTCTGACCCTGTGGGTTCTGTCACTCAGCCAGTTTGCAACCCATCTTGTGATGTATGGGTTAACATTTAAGCTGATGAGTTTTTCAAGGATACCCGAGTGGGGTATTGTATCGAAGGCCTTCGCCAGATCGAGGTAGGCTGTATGGACTGCCTTTCCTCATCAATGGCTTTGGTGACTGTTTCGAAAAAGTCAACCAAGTTTAGAAGGCATGATCTGCCTTTGACAAAGCCAAACTGGGATGGATCCAAAGTCTGCAAATTCCCTATGTCTTTATTTATGAGGTCCATTATGATCCTCTCCATGGCTTTGCAGATAAGGCTTGTCAAGCTAATGGGCCGGTAATTTCCAGGGTCGGTGGAGGCACCGCCTTTGTGAAGTGGGACCACAGTTGCAGTGCGCCACTTCCTGGGTACGTATCCAGAGGTAAGACTATGATTAAACAGCTGTCCTAGCTGTGGGTTTAAATGTTGAAGTCTCTCTGGGTGCTTTATCATCAGAAGAATGAGAACAAGAAACCCCCTTCTGCTTGATGGCTCACTTTCTGTTGGACAAATTTTGCATTTCCTCCTTAGTCTGTTCTGCATCACAAAATGACTAATACTTCACGAAATAATATTCTGAAGACAGCTGGATACAGCGGCTTGAATCTCACACCAACCTCTTGATATTCCCTGATTACTGGAATACATTTCCCTTGTGCCTGGTGTACAGTAAATAATTATTTTCCACAATCTATCTCCAACTTTTAATACTTTGCCCTTTTGCCCCAATTTTGTCAGGATCAACTCATTCTTGCTAGCAGGTTTGCATCTTTTACTAATGTAGATTTTGGCTGTTTTCTCATGGCCAGATTTGGGGCATACAGTGTGCCCTTTCAATTAACAGTTTCTGCAGTGGAAAATTAGTCCAGCTGCTTACTTCTGCCTTCACAAAATTAATACAGTCAGTTCCATCTAGTTTCTCTGGTACAGCTGAAAATCTCAGCTTTTCCCTATATGACATGTCTTCTCTAATTCTACCAGTTTTTGAAACATCTTTTCTTGAGCAGTCTCATACCCAGCCAGCCTTTTCTTCACTTCAGCCTCTGATTTTTGCAGTTTTGTCAGCTCATCTTAAAGCTTCTTCCATTTTTCCTGTTTTTTTTTGAGTTGATATAATCCTTACATGTTTCATTTATTTTAATCAATAATGAGCACATTCGACTTATTATTCCTCTAGATTATAGGAAGCATGTCTTGCACTAAAGCTGGAACTTGAACTCCTTTTTGCTAAACAGGTACAGCGTTCTTCCCAGTGTTTTCTCTTTATATTTTCTAGTTGGTTTTCTTTAAGGATATCTTAGTTTCTTCTTTACTGGTTTCCAGGCAGTGTACTTATTAGCCAGTAACTGAACTTTACTCAAGCTGACAATATCACTGGTTGTTGCTTCTCAGTTTTTATTTTCACAATGGGAGAGCTGAAGTTAAGCTGCTGATCTGTGCACAGCCATCTTGGAAGTGTTGACCATACCTGTCACCCTCTTAAAAGAAATCTGGTCAAAGCCCAACATAATGGGGGGGACTAAGGCTCAAAAATAGGGACAGATTTTAAATATTGCTCTTATAAACTTGGCTCATGGCTTGATACATAACCCATAATGCATTGGTGTAAACCCCAGATCTTATTTGCTGCTAGCCATAAACGGAATGTATATTACTATTTACATAACATGAAAAAATATATATACATATATATATACACACATACATACAATACATATAAGAGGGAAAACAAGCATTTTCAGAGTAACTGTAAAAACATGTCTTTTGTAATTTGTGTGTATACTGATCATGTCTAAATGTATCTGTAATTTTTTCTTTGTGGAGCTTTTCTCCATGGGCCTCTGCTGAAAAAGGACCTTTTTGGCTCAGTCAGACACCCCCGGTTAACAAATGTAAAATAAAATAAACTCTCTCAGTAGGAGGAAAGAAAAACTCTCATCTGAGTCCTCTAGAAGCCTTGGTTAGGGAAAGGAGGGAGGGATGTAAGAAGGGCGAGAGAGGACAACAAACATGGAAGGTTATGGTAAGTACATAACTTCTTTATGTTACGTTTTCCCTCTCGCCTTCTTTTTTACCGGATGGGACAGCGTCCCTAGCACCATTTTCCTCGGTGGCTCATGGTAGTACACCTTTGAACACTGTGGACCCAAAAGAAGCTCTGTCCCTGGAGGCCAAATCTACCTTGTAATGAGTAATGAAAGTATGGGGTTTGGCCCATGTAGCAGATGCACAAATGCTGTCCAAAGATACTCTAGCATAGTAAACAGAGGATGTTGCTAGAGCTCTAGCTGAATGGCCTTTGATTTTGAAAGGTAAACCTCTATTGTTTGAAGTGTATATAAAGGTAATACAACTGGTAAGCCAATTTGAAAGTGTAACTTTTGAGACTGGTTTGCCTCGTTTTGCTTGAGAGAAGGAAATAAATAGCTGATCTGTTTTCCAGAAATCTTTGGTTCTATGTAAATAAAACCTCAGTTGCCTATGTATATCCAACTGATATAGTTTATATTCTGCCTTGTTGGTACGATTAGGAAAAAACATTGGAAGTTCAATAGACTGGTTCAAACTGGCTTAACAGCAGACTTCTGGCATGAAAGATGGATTAGTCCTCAAAGATACTCTAGCCTTAGAAAGATTAGGTATGGTGGGTTAATTGCTAGAGCTTGCAACTCCGAGACTCTTCGTGCAGATGTAATGGCCACTAACAAGATGGTCTTCCAGGAGATAAGCTTTAGATTGCATGAAGAAGCAGGCTCAAAAGGGGGTAAGTTAGATAAGTAAGAATGAAATTTAGGTCCCAATGTGAGAGAGGTTCTTTAATGGGAGGTCTCAACAAACAAGTTCCTTTTAAAAATGCTTTACACAGCATGTGTGACATGAGATTAGGAGTGTATTCATCCATGTGATAATTGGAAATTGCAGCTAATTGGACTTTAATTGTAGTGGCAGCAGAGCCTTGCTGAAAAAGTTCTGCCAGTAATTCTAAAATTGAACTAATAGAGGCATAAAAGGGATCTGTGTCTCTCGCTCTTGCCCAGTAGGAGAATCTCTTCCAATTACCGGAATACAATTTTCTGGTGGAAGCCTTAAGAGAAGAGACCAAAATATGTTTGACTGCTGGAGTAAAATTTTGAAGCCCGAGTATGTTTGGAAGTGGAGCAACCAAGCTGTCAAATTGAGGATCTGGAGAGAAGAATGAAGCCCACCTGACATACGAGTCAGAAGGTCTGGGACTAGGTCCAGAGCCCATGGCTTCTCCTGAAGATGAGGCCAGAGGAAGGGAAACCAAATCTGATGAGGCCAATATAGAGCAATGAGAATTAGCCTGCCTCCCAAGAGCATAGCTTTCTGAATGACTTTGGGAATTAGCGGGAAGGTATACAGTAGTCCCGAGGGCCAATCGTGGAAAAGTGAGTCTCTCGGTGTCTCACCCACTAGGGGGATTACGGCAAAGTAGCTGCTGCATTTTGGTATTCAGAGAGGTTGCAAATAGGTCGCAGCAAGGCTGGCCCCAAGTTCGGAAAATCTTGTCCGCTATGCTCTGTTTCAGAGACCACTCATGAGGCATCAAAATCACCCTGCTGAGCTTGTCGGCTATCACGTTGGATTTCCCCGGGATATGTATTGTTACCAGAAAACATTGGGAAGAGATTGCCAATTGCCATACTCTCAGTGCCTCTCGACAAAGGGGGTATTGATTTGGTTCCTCCTTGCTCATTTATGTACCAGACTACCGACATGTTGTCTGACTGGATTGCAATTGTTCCTAGTAGAAGAGAGTCCTGAAGTGCTTGCAATGCCAGAAGCACTGCTCTCAAATCTAAAACACTGATGTGCAACTGAGCCTTGTGTTCTTGGCATGTGCCTAGGGCTATCCTTCCCTGATAATGCCTCCTCACCCTAAGAAGCATCTGTGGTCACCATACCAACAGGTTGTTGTGGAACAAAGGGTCTTCCAATAGTCACATGATCGGACTGAAGCCACCATCGGAGATCTCTCTTGCATGAATCCATCATCATTACCTGATGGGACATAGGGAGTTCATGAAGAGAACATTGAGCAAATTGAAGCCACTGAAGGATTCTCATGTGCATCCTGGCTAGAGGAACAAAAGTAATGGTTGATGCCATGGTTCCAAGAGGTGTTAGGACTACTTTTGCTTTTACTTTGCTCCTGGGAAGAAGGTTGATTATTTGCTGTCTCAGGGTAGAGACTCTTGTCTGGCGGAGGGTGAGCCATCATAGAAATAGTGTCTAGATCTGCACCGATAAATATAATACGTTGACAAGGCAACAAGGCAGATTTTTGAAAATTCACTGTTATGCCTGCCTAACTGAGCACGAAGTTCCACTGTAGTATCCCTGGCCTGTACAAGTAGATGCTTGGTGGTGGCAGTTAGGAGCCAGTCATCCAGGTATGGAAACACTTGGAATCCCAGGCGTTTCAGGTGAACTGTTACTACTGCCATGTATTTGGCCTACTGTCTAGGGGCTGTAGTGAGACCAAAGGACAAAGCTCGAAACTGATAATGCCTGGCTCCCAGCTGGAAGCATAGATGACTCCTTGATGATCTGTCCATTTTTATGTGGTAGTACGCATCTTGGAGGTCTATTGAGCACATCCAATCATCTTTCCCTAAAAATGGAAGAATATACTGCAGTGTCACCATTCAGAATTTGGACTTCTTTACAAATTCGTTCAACTTGCTGAGATCTATAAAGAATCTGGAGTAAGTTTCAAATCCTATTTGGTCTGCAGGGACTTCTTGGATGACTCTTCTGTTTAGCAACTCTTGGATTGCTATGGTTGCTTGTTCCCTATGACTGAGTGGAACATCCGGGATTCTTCTGACCTGTG
The DNA here is from genome assembly GCF_019279795.1 of Protopterus annectens. Classification (NCBI taxonomy): domain Eukaryota; kingdom Metazoa; phylum Chordata; order Ceratodontiformes; family Protopteridae; genus Protopterus; species Protopterus annectens. Next base: position 158,300,341 of record NC_056747.1, read on the forward strand.
GAAAGGACTGGCAAAAGGGAATGGAATATCATCTGGATATTATTACTTGGTTCCCACTTGTCTCTTGTGATATTTCGCCAGGCTTCTGGGTACAAAGTTAATCATCCCCTGACTGCAGGCAGGCCTCCTTTCAGGAGCGCTGATAGGGTCGGCCGTGAAAGAAATCACTGTCACCCTGGTTTTGCAGGCCCCCCCCGCCACATGGGCGATGTCTACCATTATCGCCTCCCCCTCTTCTTCTGGCGAAGGGTTCACCTCATGCATCTTGAAAAACTCCCTGGGATCTTTTGAACCACATCTTTCCACTCTTCTGGCCTTTAGGATAAGGTCTTGAAGGTACGGAACAATGTACTCCAACAGCAGAGAGAGTTTTCCCTCCCTGCTCGCATCTGGTGAGTGTGTCCTTCACTTCTGGTCCAAAAAGAGAGGAACCATCAAAAGGGGCATTGGTAAAGGTAGACTTGAAGTGCTCCACAAAGTTGCACACGTGCATCCAGGAGTGCCTCCTCAGGGAAACTCCGGAACCTGATGCCCTGCTCGCTCCATCTGTAGCATAAGATATTAGCCTCATGGAGGAGTTGACTATGGAATTTAAAGTGGACAGCTGAGCGGTCACTTTTTCTGAGACCCCCCCCCCCCCCCCGCAGCTAATGAACCTTGTAGAGCATCACCAAACTCCTTCAGATCATCTCTATGAAATTTTGGAAAATGTGTGAGATAGTTCAGCGATCTGAGGCTAAAAGTCACTGATGAGAAAACACACTTCCCATATCTGTCCATTGTTTGAGAAACTTTATTTAATGGATTGACAGATGATGATGTCTCAGAGAGTTCCTTCTTGCTGGCTGCTGCCACCACCATAGCATCTACAGGTACACTTTTTAAGAGAAATTCCTTATCCAAATGAGCTGACAGGAATATATTTGGCCTCTGAGGGACTGGCTCCATAGTGTCTGGTGACTCCCATGCCTTTTGACTAACCAAATCCATAAGCTCATTGAAAGGTGGAGAAATCCAAGAGAGCTAAAGATCCGAAGGCCTTCAGGTACACTGACTCCTCATCAGTAGGGTTGATGGGTATCCAGCCACCTCTGTTTTAGGATCTCTAGGATATCTGAGAAAGAGATATCTTCAGAGGATGACCATGGGAACACTTCTGCTTCCTCAAGGTCAGTGTCAGAAGTGATGGACTCATCAGGGGAGTCTACATACTTACTCTTGCATGTCCTCTTCCGAGGTGGCTTCTCAGACGAATAAGTCTGGGGAGGTCTCGGAAGAGTGGGGGTCACCCGATGGAGATTCCTGAGGCCCTGAATCTCTGTTGTCCTGTGGATGAGATGGTGCTGAAGCAGACGCCAATGCCCGAGGTGGAAGAATGCCAGTATCCCTGAGTAGAGCTGCAGGGGGGACAGCACACTCATCACCTCAAAGGCCGACCCCCCTGGCTCTGAGGAAGTGGAGGAAATCCCCGGCACCAAGGAGATCAGCTCTGAGGCCGATGTAGGAGCCGAGCTCACCTACACAGACACACCAAGGGGCAGACTCAGAACCGAAGAAACTCGGGTCCGAGACCCCCCTGCCAGAGCTAACCGGAGAACTATGGCTCCTAGACATTCCAGACGGCATTGAAATTGTCAGAGCAGGCAACAGTTCCGATGAGTCTTGAAGGGGTTTCGGAACCAAAGGGTCTACTGCAAGAGGTATCTGGCTTTCCGGCTCCGAAGATCCAACTTGGCTCAGAGGAGGAAAGTACAGTTGTGTACCTACCATAAATGTAGATGTTCGAGTGTATTCACTGTTGCAGTCATTACAATTGGGTTATCCTGCTGGCAGGCTACCCGCAGCTGGCCTGAATTACAAAGTCCTGGTTCGGCGTCAGTTGCTGTCACCTCCTCCCTGACGTCAGTGTGCCAGGGGTATAAAAGATGCAGCCGATGCCATTTTCTTCAGTTTTTCTTACCTCAGATGTCAGGTGCCACCAAAAGGATAGGCTAATTTATGCCAATAAACATGCATGCAGTAAAGTAAAACTCTACCTTCATCTACAAGCAAATACACCACATAGGTTGCATAGAATTGAGAGGCACAAATAAGACCCAGCAAAGGAAAGGGGGATGGTGGGTGGGTAACCTGGACTGCAACAGTGAATACACTCGAACATCTACATTTATGGTAGGTACACAACAGTACTATGTTCATCATGTTTCACTGTTGCAGTCATTACAATTGGGTTGAATCCCAAAGCTAAGGTTGGGCGGCTAGGGCTAAAGAGGATTAGGAGAGGCTATGAGGCCATGCAAAACTGCAGTGGCAAAGCCTGCTCTGGATTTAGAGTAGAGAGGTAAGTGATCGTGCTTTGTAAAAGTGTGCACTTAACTCCAAGTTGCAGCCTCTAAGATGTCTTTGGTTGGTACTCCTCTGAGGAAGGCTGCTGAAGTGGCTGCTGCTCTGGTTGAATGTGGCCCAATGCCCTTAGGCACTGATTTGCCTTGCTGTGAATAGCAGAAACAAATGCAGTGGCCTATCCATTTTGAAATAGTCTGCTTTGAGATGGCCTTTCCTTGTGATCCTGCAGCATATGCCACTAGAAGTTGTTCAGTCTTTCTGAAAGCTTTTGTTCTGTCCAAGTAGAAGCGTAGCTGCCTGTGAATGTCCAAAGAATGCAGAAGTCTCTCACCCTTATTCTGTGGGGTTGGATAAAAGGTAGGCAAATGAATTGTTTGATTCAGGGCCACCCTGGACACTACCTTAGGCATAAATGTCGGGTTTGTCCTTAGAGAAACCCTGTCCTGATGGAACATGATGAAAGGTTCCACAGCCGTGAGTGCCTGTAACTCTGAGACTCGTCTTGCAGAGGTTATTGCTAGGAGCAGAGCTGTTTTCCAGGTTAAGAATTTTATATCAGCAGTAGAGGCTGGCTCAAAAGGAGGCAGTGTCAGCTTTCCCAAGGCATAATTTAGGTCCCATGCAGGTATTGGTGCTCTCCTTGGAGGTCTTATGTTTTTGGCCCCTCTGAGGTACTGCCTTAGTAATGGATGTGAAAAAAAGGTGGTTCTGCATTGTAGTGAGCTGAAATGGCAGAGGCATGAATCTTAATTGATAAAAAGGATATTCCTTTGTCCAGCATCTCAGTTAAGTATTGCAAAATCTGAGGAATATTTGGTACAATCGTGTCAATTCCTTGTGCCTGGTTCCAAGCACAGAATCTCTTCCATTTTTCTGCATAAGATTTTCTGGTGCTAGGCCTCCTGGCCTCCAAATAACATCCATCACCACTTTAGAGAGAGGCGTGTTTTGAATGGTTACATTATCCGCCATGCTGCCAGATTTAAGGTCCTGAGTTGGCTGTGCAGGATCTGACTGTTTTGTTGGGTCAATAAGTGAAATATGAGGCAATGTCCAGGCTGGGCATTGAGACAAGCTCTTTAGGATTGGGTACCAGTGCTGGCGGGGCCAGTCTGGGGCAATCGGTATCATTTTTGGCTTCTCTTGTCTGACCTTTAGGAGTACCTTGGGGAGGAGAGGTAGAGGAGGAAAGGCATATACTGTTTAAGTTCTTCCAGCTGAAAGATAGAGCATCCAATTTCCATGCTTGCTTGTGATAAGTCCTTATGCAGAATCTCTGTAGTTGGCAGTTGTGAGGATAGGCAAATAGGTCTATGTCTGGGCATCCCCAGTTACTTGTTATCATGCTGAAGACTTGTGGATCCAATTTCCACTTGTGGGGATCCATTAGGTTTCTGCTTAGTTCGTCTGCCAGAGAATTTATCTTTCCTGCCAGGTATTGTGCTTGCAGATGTACTTGGTAAGTCAATGCTGTGTCCCACAAAGTCATGGCTAGTCTGCAGAGGGGGTAGGAATGTGTACCTCCCTGCTTGTTTATGTACCACATGACTGTAGTATTGTCCGTCTTCATCAGTAGTTGTCCTGGATGAAGTAGATCCTTGAAGGCCGTCAAGGACATTTTGAACAGCTAGCATCTCTTTTTGATTGCTATGTAGATGCATTTGGCTTGCGAGCCATGTGCCCTGAATACATCTCCCTGCCATATGGGCCCCCCAGGCATAATCTGATGCATCTGTTGTTAATGTCTGCCTGGCTGTGCGTAAAGTGAAAGGCTGTCCTTTGTTGTGGTGACAGGCCTTTGCCCACCATCGAAACTCCTGTTGCAGGCAGGGAATGAGGGTAATTATTGTCTCCAGGCTGTGGCAATGTTGAGTCCAAACACTTTTTAGATACCATTGTAGTTTCCTCATATGCAGTTTTGCATATGGAATTAGCAGAATGCAGGATGCCATGAAGCCCAAAGCCTACAGAATTTTTCTTGCAGATAACTGGGTCTTTGTTGCCATCATTTTAAAATAAGTAGTCAGTTGTCTTTGTTTACCTAGTGTGAGATAAGCCATCTGGGCAGTTGTATTTAAGCTTGCACCCAGGAATATTATCTCTTGTGAGGGTACTAGTTTTGATTTCTTTTCGTTTACTGTGTACCCTAGGGATGTTAGAAATATTTTTACAAATGCCAGATGCTGTAGCAGAATGTCTTTGTTCTCTGCTTGAATAAGGCAGTCGTCCAAGTAAGGATATATTTGTATTCCTCTTTGTCTGCAAAATGCAATTACTGGTGCCAGGCATTTTGTGAAGATCCTGGGCACAGTAGATAAGCCAAAGGGCAGTGCAGGGAATTGGTAGTGCATTGAGCCAGCTATAAATCTGAGGTATCTTCTGCATGAATGTCTGATTGGAACATGCAAGTATGCCTCTTTTACGTCTAAAGTCACAAGCCATGCCTTCTTGCCCAGTCATGGGCAGAAGATGCTGCAGAGTCAACATTTTGAATTATCCAGAAATGTGTTTAGAATAGACAGGTCCAGTATTGGTCTACAGGCCTTGTCCTTTCTGGGCATCAAGAACAGTTGAGTAAAATCCTAGTCCCTGCTCTTGCTGTGGTACTCGCTGAATGGCCCTCATGTCCGTGAGAGATGAAACTTGTTTTTGTGCTTCTGCCCATTAATTGTGTGGCAGGTCTGGCATTCCATTTGCCCTTGGCAGGGTGTGAAAATGGAACCTGTAGCCTTGTGAAACTATATTCAGGACCCATTTGTCCTGGGTGATCATGTGCCAGTTTTGTGAAAAAAAAAAGTGCTAGTTTTCCCCCTAAAGGGGCTGCCAGAAGATAAGTGCTTGGTGCTGGCAGGGGAAAGTCATTGAGACTGTTTTCTGTATGGCTGTGATTTATCTTCTCCGGTTTTGGAGATAGGAGCACCCCATTCTTTAGACCTGTATGAGCCTTGAGGCTGGGATCTGCCTCTGAGGCATCTGTACCTGCCTCTTTGTGGCCTGTCTGACACTGGAAAGGATTAATTCTTTGCAGGCCAGTTCCTGCTAAATCTGAGAGGTTGTACCTGTAAGAAATCCTTGACTGTTTGCACAGATTTAGCTTTGTCCTCCATTTTCTTCAACACCTCTTCTGCTTTAACACCAAACAAGGTATCATGCTGTAATGGAGCATCTAATAATTTTGCTTTAACATGGTCAGGCAGACTCTGTTCCTTTAACCAAGCATGCCTCCTAATGACAGAACCTGTAACAGCGGCCCTGCAGGAGGCCCCCAGAGAATCAAAACCACATTCCAAAGTATGCTTTCCCACTTGTTCAGCTGCATGCAATAAATCCTGCATTTCTTTGTTTTCTGCACATTCAGAATTTGTCAACATTTTCTGTTTAAGTAGTGACATAAGATATTGTTGATATTTAAGCATATGAAGCAGACAATTTAAGGCCCTTACAGCCAAGGTAGCAGAAGTGTAAATCTTTTTCCCCCATCTGTCCAGGGCCCTTGAATCCCTATCAGAGGAGATAGGGTTTTTTGCAGTGGACGCCTTGACCCCCTTGGGACCCTGAGATATAGTTTCTGGGTCAGCAGCAGGGTTTTTATAAAGAAATTTGTGTGAATCAGGAACCCTGCAGTATTTGTCTGGCTTAACAGGAGCTGGTGGTAAAGAGTCAGGAGTGAGACTGGACTCTGTAAATACATCATCTACAATGTCTAAAACATGAGGAATAGCAAGGGGCCTGTGCTGAGGTAGTAAAAGAAAATCTCTGAACCTTTTCTTAGATTCTGAGTAATCTTGGCTCTCCCAATGAAAATGCTCCCTCACAGAATGCAGGGTCTCTCCAAAAGAATAATCTTCAGGAGGAGAGGCTGAAGGGATAGATTCTTCAGCATCAGAATCCTCATAGGGAGGAAGAGAGTATCCCTGTTCAGAAGAGGAATCAGAGGAAATGGAAACCTGATCTGAAGATTCATATTCTGTCTCTTATCAGGAGGGGGATGGGAACCCCTGATCAAAGTAATGAGGTCTTCGGCAATTTTAAGCATCTGTGTTTTAGGCATGGAGGCCTGTCCAGGGGAATGTTGTACTTGTTTCTTTGTCTTTAGAAGTGCTTTAGTCTTTGCCTTTGAAGCTGAAGTCGTTTTCACATATAACTGTGTAGGCCTGAAAACACCCTCATAAGCCGATGCCTGCTCAGCGGCTCCGGGCCCATCTGAGGGAATAGTTTCCAGCGGCCTAGTCATCTCCATGTGGGAGTCAGAAGCGGCCTGTGGCTCTGAGGTAGTGGGCATCAGGGGATGCGAAAGCGCCTCACTGAGAACCGGCGAACCGGTGACTGGCCTAGCCGAGGCCTCGTCATTGGTTTTGGACCTCGGATGCCTGTGCTCTTCTTTGTCTTTGCGCGTTTTATAAATTCCGGTAGTCATCTGTTCCAACGGCATTATATAATTAAATCTTCTGCCAAAATAATGAAATGCAAAATTGTACTGATGCTTAATAGTGCGTTGGTTAAATAGAGCACAAAACCGACAACTAGCAATGTCGCGGTCAGGGCCTAGGCAAGGAATTCAGTAAGAATGAAAATCCTTATGAGGTATTTGCTTCCCACAAGAAATACAATTGTTAACTTTTTCTGACATCGGTCTGGAGCAAGAAAAGTTTCCCCAATGGAGTACTTAGCTTTAATGAAGACTGCGGATCTGAAATTCGAACTTGAAAATCTCAGGAGTCGGCCGACCGGCACTTGCGAACTGCTTTTGCTTTGGGCACCGCGCGGCTAGAAAGACTGAAGAAAATGGAGTCGGCTGCATCTTTTATACCCCTGGTGCACTGACGTCAGGGAGGGGACGACAGCAACCGACGCTGTACTAGGACTTTGGAATTCAGGCCGACTGCGGGTACCCTGCCAGCAGGAGAACCCAATTGTAATGACTGCAACAGTGAAACACGATGAACATCAGTGGATGTAGTCATCTTGGATGTCTCCGGGAAACGTGGGGTCAGAGCCGAGAAGAATTCTGCCAGTGATTGCGACTTCAAAAGCCTACACACCACTCTGCCCATGTCATCATCTGATAAGCTCCTAGAGGACCTGGATGAAAGAGTTGGGGATCGAGATCTTTGAAGAATAGAGGATCTCAAAGTCGGAGATACTAGTTCTAATTCAAAGGATCGGCTCCGAGAAGTAGTCTATCGTTTCCGAAGTCTTTGGAACTGATGAGCTCAATCTGTCCTCACCGATCATCTCCCTCAGTTCTGAAGACAGTGGAACTGAGGAGATAGATTTTTCAGTCAATTTATGCATTTTCTTTGGAGGCTCTAAATGAGCTGAGGAAGAGGATGAAGAGGAAGGTCCCTTGGACTTGTCACTAGTAGCTGGAGAAGTTTGTAAAGCGTCATCAAAAGAAGGCTTTACTAAACCTCGTAAAATCAGTTTCTTTTTCCTCTCATGTAACACTTGAGAGCTGAAGGAGTGACAAAAACTGCAGGATTCCTGCAAGTGAATAGCATCTAAGCAGTACACGCACACACTGTGCCCATCCCATTATAGACATTTTTTGGGAGCATTGCTGCCATTTCTTGATCCCAGAGACCTTGGGTTCTTTATCTCTGGACTCTTTAGATATGCTGAACTGCAATAAAATATTACACCAAAAATAAGCTAAAATAAATACACAGCAAAAAACGGTACAGGAAAGTAACAGCTCTAGCCTCTAAATTAAATGGGTGCTAGGCCCTCTAACTTAAATGGACCTAGCCAAGCTGAAAGGGAAAACACAACACAAACCCTCTAATAAAAAATGGGTTACTATTAGCTCTGTAACTCAAATGAGCTAAAAGGGAAATACACAATTACCACAAGACTGACAGGGATAGGACAGGCCTAGTGAGTAAACGACGACCAATAAACAAAAACACAACAGGCGATAAATAAATTATACCAAAAACCTACAGAAAGGATAAACTGCCTAAACTAAGATCTACAATAACTCTAATAATAAAAAAAATTGTCTAAAAACAGCTATCAATAATGCAATTGAAAAACACTTACCACGGCCAAGAAGAGAGCATCCGAACTCATCAAGCAGCCAACGAGATCTGGGGGTTACACCAATGCATTATGGGATAGGTATTGCGCCACAAGCCAAGTCAGAGACTTCGAGCTAGTGTATTGGCTGAGTTGGAGCAGAGTATCATTTCTGAACCCATCAAGTAAGAAAGAAGGCGAGAGGGACAACATAACATTCATTTTTATGAGGAACAGACCAAAAATATGAGGCAAAAATCTGGACGTTCTGCGAAAATCTGTACAGCTGAAACGTATGACGTTCTTCATGTTTCACTGTTGCAGTCATCACATTTGGGTTATCTGCCTGCAGGTAGCCCTCAGCTGGCCTGAATACCAGAGTCGTCGGATGCTGTATCTTCTTCCATGACTTCAAGTCATCAGGGGTATAAAACATGCAGCCGATGCCATTACATCAGTCTTTCTTGTCATGCAGTGCCCAAAGCAGAAGAAGTTTGCAAGTGCCGGTTGGCCGTCTCCTGAAATTTTCATTTCTGAGTTTCAGACCCGAAGTCTTCAAAAAAAGATAAGTACCCCATTGGGGATTCTTTTTCTTGCTCTAACCCATGTCAGTAAAAGTTAACAATTGTCTTACCTGTGGAAAGCAAATACCTCACAGAGATCTTCATTCGTACTGCATCCCCTGTTCAGGCCTAGACCACGACGTCCCCTCACTGTCAGTTTTGTGCCTTGTTCAACACCCAAAATATTCGTCACTGGGCTATTTTTGCAGCCAATTACTTTCGTACTCGATCTGTGTACTCCAAAATGGCTTCATTAAGCCATCCGACTACCAATCTTCTGAAAAAACGTAAGGATAAAGACAGAAACAGACTGCACAGGTCCAAAACTGTTGACGACGCTTCTGTTAAGCTAGTCGCCAGTCCACCGGTACTCAGTGAGGCGCTTTCGCAGCCCCTGGATACCCGCTACTTCAGATTCACAGGCCTCTACTGAGTCCCATTCGGAGACTGCACAGGTCCAAAACTGCTGAAGACGCTTCTGTTAAGCTAGTCGCCAGTCCACCGGTACTCAGTGAGGTGCTTTCGCAGCCCCTGGATACCCGCTACTTCAGATTCACAGGCCTCTACTGAGTCCCATTCGGAGTCCGGTATCCCGCAAGATGCTTCTTCGACTATGAAACCTGCGGATGTCTCTACCTTGGATGGGTCTGGAGCCACTGTTCAGGCACTGGCTTCTGAGGGTATATTCAGGCCTACAGACATTCATATTAAACCGACACCATTGTTTTCATCCAGGCCAAAAACTCGCACTATGCCTAGAAAACCGACGACCAAACCGCAGGCTCAGGCCCATATGCCTCAAAAACAAATGTTAGAATGTCTGAAGACCTTATTACCTTAATTAGGGGAAGCCAGCTGTCCCCCTCTAAGAGACCTAGAACTGATTTTCTTTCTGATTCTTCTGATCAGGAATCAGATATTTCTGCTCCTTCTGATTACCAGGATTTGCCCTTATCTACTTATGAGGATTCTGATGCAGAGGATTCCGTTCCCTCTACTTCCCCTCCAGAAGATCTTTCTTTCGGTGAAACCTTGCATACTCTTAGGGAGCATTTCTGCTGTGAAAGCCAGGATTACTCAGAGTCCAAAAAGTGACTTAGGGAATTCTACTCCTGCCTCAACACAGGCCTTTAGCTATCCCTCCTGTTCTGGACATTGTAGATGATGCTTTCTTGGAATCTAGCCTTACCACAGACACTTTACCTCCAGCTCCCAGAAAACCTAACAGGTACTACAGAGTACCTGACTCTCACAAGTTCCTCTTCAAGAATCCTTCTGTGGATCCAGAGACCACTTCCCAAGGACCAAAAGGCATTAAAGCTACTGCTGCCAAAAATCCTACCCCTTCTGATATTCTAGAACCTTAGACAGATGGGGTAAGAAGGTATACACTTCTGCTACTTTGGCCATTAGGGCTTTAAATTGCCAGTTTCATATGTTAAAGTATCAGCAGCATATTATGGGACTACTTAAACAGAAAATGATGTTGATTCCTGACTGTGCTGAACACAAAGAATTGCAAGATTTAATGCATTCTGCAGCACAAGTTGGTAAACATACTTTGCAATGTGGTTTTGACGCTTTAGAAGCATCTTGCAGGGCTGCTGTCACTGGGTCTGTACTTAGAAGGCATGCTTGGCTTCAGGAACAAAACTTGCCAGATCATGTTAAAGCTAAATTATTGGATGCTCCCTTAAACCAAGACTGACTTTTTGGCAACAAAGCAGAAAAAGTCCTCAAAAGGATGGAAGAAAAAGCTAAATCTATGCAAACTGTTAAAGATTTCCTACAAGTACAGCCTCCCAGATTCAGTAGGCATTGGCCTTCAAAGAACTGGTCCTTTCCAGTCCCTTCCAGGCCTCCTCAGTCCAAACTCAGGAACAGCAGACCACCAAGGCTACAGTCTCAGGCTACACACAGACCTAAAGCAGTGGGGTCTCCCACTTCCAAAGCGGGGAGTAGTAAGCCACCCCCCCTACAGAAAAATGGCACAAAGACTTAACCTTAACCCTTCCAAGCCCTGCTCAACTACCTGCTCCCTTAGGAGGAAAGCTCGCCCTGCATGCAAAAACAAAACAAAACTAGGAACTCATTATCCAGGACAAATGGGTTTTGAACAGTCTCCCAAGGATACAGATTCCACTTCCACACACTACCAACCCCAAATGGTTGACCAGACCTACCCCCAAATCAATGGGTGGAGGCCCAACAGCAGGTTCTCGCTCTTCTCAGTATCAGGGCTATTCAACCTGTCCCAGAAGAACAAATGGGACAATGATTTTATTCAAGACCCAGGAGAACAAAGAGAACAAGGTTTTTATTCAAGACTTATTCTGGTACCCAGAAAAGACAACTCCTGGCTTCCTATCCTGGACCTCTCTATTCTCAACACCTTTCTGGTAGTTCCAAAATTCAAAATGCTAACTCTTCAATAGCTTCTTCCTATGTTAGCCAAGGATGCCTTGCTGACAACCCTAGACTTAAAGGAAGCTTACCTGCACATCCCAATAAGGGAATCTTGCAGGAAATACCTACGCTTCAGGGCAGGGTCCATGCACTATCAGTTCTCTGCACTTCCCTTTGGCTTATCTACTGTGCCCAGGGTATTCACAAAGTGTCTAGCTCCAGCCATTGCATTTTGCAGGCAGAGAAATATTCAAATTTACCCATACTTGGACGATTGTCTGATTCAGGCAGAAAGCCAGGACGTGCTATTATAACACCTGGCATTCATAAAGAAACTTCTAACCTCACTGGGGTACACCATCAATGAAAGGAAATCTCACCTAGTACCCTGCCAACAGATTGTATTCCTGGGAGCAGGCTTGAACACAACTTCCCAGATGGCATTCCTCACTCCAGAGAAACAAGTTTATTTGATAACCTACTTCAAACTATTGGCCACAAAACCCCAGCTATCTGCAAGGAAAATACTGCAAGCCCTGGGGTTCATGGCCTCTTGCACTCTACTAATTCCATATGCAAAACTGCATATGAAGAAACTCCAATGGTATCTATAAAGCCTATGGTGTCAACATTCTCAGGACCTGGAAACAATGATTTCCATCATTCCTTGTATGACGACAGAGTTCCTTTGGTGGGCAGACGCCTGCTACCACAACAAGGGAATCCCTTTCACTCTACCCCCTGCCGCCCGAACCCTAACAACAGACGCATCAGGTTATGCATGGCGGGGGCTCACATGGCAGGGCAGGGTAGTGCATTCAGGGCAAATTGAACCAGAGACAGATGCACCTGCATATCAATCAAAAAGAAATGTTAGCTGTACAGAATGCTCTGACAGACTTCAAAGACTGTATTCTTCCAAGACAACTATTGGTAAAGACAGACAACACCACAGCTATGTGGTACATAAACAAGCAGGGGGGAACCCACTCATACCCTCTCTGAAGACTAGCCTTGGCTCTGTGGAACATAGCCTTGAGCTACCAAGTACACCTACAAGCTCAATTCCTGCTAAGCAAACTAAATTCACTGGCAGATGACTTAAGTAGAAATCTCATGGACCCACACAAATGGAAACTAGAACCCAAAATATTCAACCTCTTGAGGAACAAATGGGAGACTCCGGAGGTAGACCTGTTTGCCTCCCCTCAGAACTACCAATTGAACAAATTCTGCACAAGAACTCCCCACAGTCAAGCTTGGACAGTGGATGCCCTGTCCTTTACCTGGGAAAGCCTCTCAGTTTATGCCTTTCCCCCTCTGCCTCTCCTCTCGATGGTTCTACTAAAGATCAAACAGGACAAGCCAAGGACAATACTAACCACACCAGACTGGCCACACCAGCACTTGTACCCCCGCTTGCACAGTATGACACTGCTGCAACCATGGCACCTGCCTCAGACCCCTTCCCTGCTGTCCCTGCAGGCGGGCCAGATTCTGCATCCTCAGCTTCAAACCCTGAACCTTGCAGCCTGGTTAATTCCTTGAGCTCTCCCTCTAGCATCCCTCAGTAAGCAGGTGCTGGATGTCATTCTGTAGGCAAGGAGGCCTCGTACTAGAAAATCCTATGCACTCTCTGGATGTGCACAGACAACTTAGATTTTATTTGGACAGGACTAAGCCTCTCAGAAAATCTGAACAGCTGCTAGTTGGCTTTGCTGCAGGGGCAGAGGGGAAGGCCATTTCAAAGCAAACCATTTCCAAATGGATAGCCCATTGCATTCATTTCTGCTACAAGCACCATTGAAAACCTACCCCACAGGGGATAAGATCACATTCCACAAAGGCTGCATCTACCTCTGCGGCCTTTCTCATAGGAGTCCCTACCAGGGACATCCTAGAAGCTGCTACCTGGAGCTCTGTACATAACTTCACCAAGCATTACCACATGCCTATATTTTCTAAATCCATTGCAGTCTTGCAGGGCTTAATAGCTGGCCCTAATGCTCTTTAACTTCCTCCTCCCTTCCTTAGCTTTGGGAATCAACCCAAATGTGATGACTGCAACAGTGAAACATGAAGAACATAGTACAGCTGTGTACACTTACCACAAATGTAGATGTTAGAGTGTATTCACTGTTGCAGTCCTGGTTACCCTCTCTCCAGCCCCATGACTTCTCTTGGCTCTACCTTTCCTTCTTGTTTGGTATATTTATTTTTTCTGATGTATTTGCTTTTTGATGGGGGTGTACCACACCATATAATTGCTTCCTATTGTGGGAGCACCTGACATCTGGGGCAAGAAAAACTAATGTAATGTTATCAGCTGCATGTTTTATACCCTTGATGACCTGACATCATGGAAGAAGAGACAGCATCCGACACAGAAATCCAAAGACTCTGGTATTCAGGCCGGCTGAGGGCTACCTGCAGGCAGATAACTCAAATGTGATGACTGCAACAGTGAATACACTCTAACATCTACATTTATGGTAAGTGTACACAACTCTACTGTCTCAACTGCTTGGCTATTCTGATGCTATAGTAGGCATCATGTAGCCTGACCATGCACATCCATTCATCCTTTCTCAGAAGACGCAATACAGACTGTTCCATGACCATCAGTAAAGATGTCTTCTGACAAACTATATATAAGGTAGGCCTTATGTCTCCATTCTTTTTCAGTACTAAAAATAATTTTGAGTAGCCTCCACACCCTCACTGGTCTGGTGGGACCCTCCTGGTTATCTTGCTTTGATGTCTCTTACATGCTGTCTCTTTTCATTGTCATGGTGGAATGTCAGGAAGGGTCTTGTATTCCAATTTTGGGAAAAATGTGGAATGGATACAATAGTCTCTGGCTATCACTCTCAACACCTAGTTGTTGTATGCGGTGACATGTCAGGTGTGGGAGTAGAGAGATAAGCCCCTCCCCAACTGTCTCCTGAGTAGAATAGTTAGCCAATACTTCAGGAGTGCTTGAAGGGTTTTGTCAGTGAAACCCTTGGTTTTGCAGTCCACTTGTGCCACTCAAGGTCCACTGAAGTTTCTCCATCTGCTCCTAGACAAATCTCTAGGACTTTCAGAACTAGAATTGTTTCTCACCCTACTGGTTATGCAAAAAGGACCTCTGAGGTGTGGAGAAAAAGATTACAATGGCAAACAGGGACATGTTGTCCTGCTCACTCCTGGTTAGGGTGTCCTTGATCCTGAAACCAAACAATGTGGTCCCATCAAATGGGGGCATTCAGGAAAGATGGCTTAAAGCCTTCTACAAAGTCAAGCAAATACATCCAGGCATCATTGAGAATGTTAAGGCCAGTACCTGCTGCTCTCATTGTGCCATCCACCACATTTGATAATAGGTGCATGGACACATTAGTAATGCATGCATGGTGGCCAGCTGTGAATCTATTGCTCACTGGTAATCAACTTTCATGGCATCTGAAAGGGATTTTTACAGCTCCTAATTCAAGCAGCTTTGCAGTCAAGCCAAGTGAACCATGTAGTCCAGCACTTGAAGGGCAAAGGTTGTTGAAGCATACAGTCACTTCAAAAATCTATCTTAAGCCCGATGCTCCCTATTTGGGGGGGATAAACAGAAGCACTTTTCTGAACATGGCTCTTCTAGTGGCTGCCAACACCATAACATCATCCACTGCAGGCCCCTTTACTCCAGTGCACTCAGTCTCTACATTTTTTTTTAGTCCCCTTGAAATTCATTCTACAGCCTCAGCCCACAGAGCCTCATGTCCACACCAGGTCTACAAGCCATCCTCCTACTCCTTGGACTACTCTGGTATTGCTGGGCTAGTCATGGTTCCTAAGGGTATGTTGGGGACACAGTCTGTGCTTCCATCTGGGGGTTTCTTTTTTATAAGCCCTACCCACTTCCTTTCCCAATCCATATTACTCATCAATTATCCCGGAGGGCAACTCCACTATTTGGACCTACTTCCTCTTAGGAAAGCATCATCGAGAGCCGCCCTACTGCTCTATCAGTTGAGTAAACTGCTAATCAAACCTAGGCTGCCTGGGCAGTGGTCAGGGCTTTATCCCTCTATGCTACCAGAGAGGCTAGGGGAGACCAAGCTCTTATTTGGCTTTCAAGGAATAGGTTCCACATCTGGCTCCTTCCACACTTACTGGTGCACACTCAACTAAGCTGTCCACAGAGGAAACCACCCAAGATACAGATGGGCCTGGACCAAAGACTCAAGAAACACTGACTCCTCCAGGGAAACTGCACTGGTCGACCAACCTCCTCTCTAAGGTATTTAAGGAGCTCTCCCTTTACCTTTGTGTTTCCTATGCTCATCTGCTGGGGGGATTGGAAGCAGTAGGGAAACCTCAAAATATGGGTTTGCTCAAAGCAAGCTGGTGCAGACTGTCCCACGGATAAGTGATGATGGACCAAAGCCTTAGAAACTGCAAGAGTTCTAGGTGGATCTGAAAATGTAAACATCATCCCCTCTCGTGAATGGGAAAGGACCTTCTCAAAGGCCTTGAATTCTGAAGCCAAAGATGGACATGAAGGGGATTTCCTTGGTCCAAGGATGACAAAGAAGCTGCTCTCACAATGCAGACCAGCTTGAATCCAAGGTCAGCATCTGTCTGTCAAGGGCTGAGGCCCTGAGGAGCAGGAAAGGCATCAACAGACATGAGTCAATCATGAGCCCAGGGCCCCTGATGCTGACTTCTAGGTTCTGGGGTCCACTCAGACCTGAAGCCAACTTTTTGGCTCCATGACCTATCCAGATCAAATGCCAGAGTTGAGCTAGTGAAAGCAACTGTCGGAGAAGATGCTGAGGTCATTAGTTCAAACAGGGGAATTATGGGGAAACTTGGATCCAGAACCACCTGATCCAAAGCAGAGATCTGAAAAGAAAAAAACAATATGGGGTAGTGGGGTTTAGTCTCTCCAACCCTGATATGAAAGGAGCAGAAAGACCCCCAACTAAATGTGGGTCTTCAAAAAGATCCTCCTCATCCTATCCACATTAACTTCAGCCAAGTTTTCTGAAGACCAAACTCACCTAAAAAGTCTGGAGGACTGCTGCCCATGCCTTTCCAGTGGGTGAGCTGCAGACCAGATCCATGGGGGAGATGGCTCCAGTGAAAACACTGGCTCCGGTATACAAGAAGCAACTGGGGACAAGATCACAGCCAGATCTGACACCAGAGTTGATGCAGGTAGATGTTGAATTAAAAGGAACTTTCAGAGTGGGACCATTTCATTGATTCCCAGAATCAGTCTTTGGAGGGATTTCTGTCCTTATCTTTCTCTCTAGGCTTGTCCCTCTTAGACTTATCAGAAGACATTTTAAGAACAGGGGACCTGTAAGAAAAAAAAAACCTGCCAGATTTGCCACATGGGCAGGGAAAAAGTCCTTCTTCCCTCTTGTTGTGGTGGTCAGAAAGGGCTTGAGGTCCAAATGACAGAGGATTCGTACAAATGCTCCAACCCCAAGCAATGCACACATTTCTTGTACAAGTACTGAGTGCGAATCTTGTTAAAGCATGTAGCCTTGTTAGCCATAATGAAAGCTGAACAAAGAGAAGGAAAGAAATCAAAGACCTGAGCGGTCCAAATCGCAACCACAAAACTATCCGAGAGATCACTAATTTCTTTTTCTTTAACAAAAAAAAAAAAAAAAAAAAAACAAACAAACAAAAAAAAAACCAGAATAAACACCTTCTATGAGAGAAGAAAGGCAAGCAGAAGGTGCTAAAGCCCATCAGGCAATGCCTTTCAAAAGCTAGAGTAAGTAAAAGTCATGAAAAAAGAAAAAAAAAATAACAGTCACCTAAATTTAGTAGTACTACACCAGAAAACCCAGTGCTGAGCCTTAGCAACCACCACCTTCTCTTAGCGCAACAAACAAGATCTGGGGGCTGTTAGGGTGGTGGTGCACTACAGGAGGGGGAGGAGCTTGAACTTTGAAGCTGAGAGTCTGAATTGCTGGCCTCAGATCCAATATGTCCACTTGTTGAGGTGGATGGAAAAGACAATATCAAATTATACTATAACAGCAGCCACTCCCATTCTCCCCTACTGTTCTCATCTTCAAAGGTATTGCATTCTAACTCATTTCTTTTTTTTTTTTCTTCAATAATATTTTTATTATTTTTCCATTCATAACACAACATTTCACAAGAGTAAGTACAGGTTTTATACAGTTGGTATAAACATTAACAACACTTGCATCATATTTACACTATTTACAAGAATGCTTTCAACATTTAGTGGTATTCCAAAAGATAAAACTTCCTTTTTTTTTTTTTTTTTTTTTTTTTTTTTTGTTTTTTTGTATTACCCTTCCTATCAAGTACTACTACATCTTGTTGTGGGTGATAATTGTGTGTATTATCAGTGTAACCCCTATTCGATGATTCATGCAAGTATAATGTTGAAAATTTGTTCCCAAAGTTTCAAACTCATATGTTTTTTGGCTATGTTTATTTAATATGTATTTGTGAGCTAAAATATGTTTTATCGCTAAAGTCCTAAAGCTGTTCCATGAAAGCGTAGATGGTGTTAATCAGTTGGTTGCTGTGTAAAGTTTTATTAATAAGAAAATATTTATGAGAGTGGATTTCTGGATTTTTGATAAATTATTTGGCGATATATGTAAAATTGTAAATTCCCAATTGAGTGTTGACATTTGGTATCCCATTTTTTGAAGTTGTAATTTCAGTGAATTCCAAAGTTTGAAAACACATTTACAACTCCAGAACATGTGCAGAAGGTCAGCTGTTTCATTTTTACAAAGTGGACACATTTGTGAGTTCTTGGGGTTAATTTTATGTAGTCTAAGACGTGTGTAGTAAGCATTATTATATATCATGAGTTGGGTAAATGTTAGTTTTTGAAGTGTTGTGTATTTTATAGTTAAATTAATCGCTTGCTCTATTCTGTAATTGTCTAACGCTGGTAGTTTATCTCTCCAATATTTAGATATGAGTATATCATCTTGAAATTTCAGTTCTTTTATTAGTTTGTATGAGTATGATATAAATTTCTTATTTTGTAAAAGAGTTTGCCATAGTAGGTTGCAATTCCTCAGATCATCTTTATTAATCTTAGTATCATTTAAGTAACCTATACATAATTCTTTAATCTGTTTTAGGATTGTCAGATACATCTTTGGAAGGCCCAACTGAGTTCTTATTTCTTGAGCTGAACAATTTAAATATGGGTGTAAATCTTGAATCGTGATATGAGATAATAGTGGAAATTTTTCCAGGTCTATTATTTTATTATTAATTTTCAGATTAGGGTTTTTATGAATGGGCTGTAGAATCATCATATGTTGAAAAAGACCCATTATTTTGAATAGGTTCTGTGTTAGTAAAACAGAGTTTTTGAGGAGTTCCATTAAGTTATGTGTTTTGATATTTTCACTATTTAAGAAAGGTAGCGTTTTAGGGTTTATATTCAAACTTTGAATATATTTAAAGTTTAGTTTTACCCAGTGTGGAGACAGTACAGTTTTGTACCTACCATAAATGTAGATGTTCGAAGATCCACATTGCTGCAGTCCTTACACTTGGGTAGTGCGCTGTCCTCGGTCGGCCCGAATATCAAAGTATTAGGCTGACGTCGGTCAAGGCGCTTTAGACTGACATCAGGACGTCAGGGTACAAATGCGCATGACCGACGTCATATCCTCAGTCTTTTCTTGCCCCAGATGTCAGAAGACCCTAAACAGAAAGGTCAAAACCAAAAGACAGCAAAAAACAACCAACCACCCTTGCACTAAACATATGTACAATATATACAATATCCACAATATTTACTACCCAACCCACACAACCGCCTCTAACTACAGAGGGGAAGGAGGGAGGGTAAATTGGACTGCAGCAATGTGGATCTTCGAACATCTACATTTATGGTAGGTACAAAACTGTACTATGTTCTTCATCTCACATTGCTGCAGTCCTTACACTTGGGTAGAATCCCAAAGCAGAGATAAGGGAGGATGGTAAAACTATAAAGCAGTAGGAGCTGCCAAAATGCCCTGTAAAATTGCAGTGGCAAAACCAGCCCTAGATTTAGAGTAAAGTGGAAGGTGATAATGCTTACAGAAAGTATGCACTGAACTCCAAGTAGCCGCCTCCAAAATATCTTTAGTTGCCACCCCCCTTAAAAAAGCTGTAGAAGTGGCAGTAGCCCTAGTGGAATGAGGCCTAATCCCAGCTGGAATCTCCTTACCATGATGGGAATAACAGAAAGCAATACAAAACCCAATCCACTTAGAAATAGTTTGTTTTGACACAGGCTTGCCCTGAGAACCCAAAGCAAATGAAACAAATAACTGCTGAGACTGCCTGAACCCTTTAGTTCTGCTCAAATAATATCGCAACTGCCTATGTACATCCAAAGTGTGCAAAATCTTTTCCCCTTTATTTTGGGGGTTTGCATAAAAAGTAGGCAAATGAATAGTTTGGTTTAAAGCCACACTAGAAACCACTTTAGGCATAAAGGAAGGATTAGTACGCAAAGATACCCTATCCTTATGGAAAATTAAGAAAGGCTCAACTGCCATAAGGGCCTGTAATTCAGAAACCCTTCTTGCAGAGGTGATGGCCAACAAAAAAGCAGTCTTCCATGATAAATATTTCAACTCGGCAGTAGCTGCAGGCTCAAAAGGTTGTAGAGTGAGTTTTTCCAACACAAAATTGACATCCCAAGCAGGAGTAGGAGCTCTACGTGGGGGTCTTATATTCTTTGCCCCTCTAAGGAATTGCTTAAACAAAGGATGAGAAAACAATGGTGGGTCACAGTCATAGTGAGCAGAAATTGCTGCAGCATGAACCTTAATAGAAGAGAAGGACAAACCTTTGTCCAGTAACTCAGTAAGATATTGAAGAGCCACACTTAAATTAGGCTCAGAAACATCAAAATCCTTTGCTGTACTCCAAAATAAAAATCTCTTCCATTTATCTGCGTACACTTTCCTTGTACTAGGCCTTCTGGCCACCAAAATAACATTCAAAACTTGCTGTGGAAGCTGAGACCCTCCAGGGTTCAAAACAGAATATGCCAGGCTGTTAGGTGAAGAGAGTGAAGTTTGACATTGAGTAAATGACTGTTCTCCTGAGACAGCAGGTGTGGAATCGAAGGTAAAGGCCATGGAGGCTCCGTACCAGACTTCTCAGTAATGGGTACCAGTGCTGTCGAGGCCAATCTGGAGCTATTAAAATCATCTTTGGCTTGTCCTGTCTGACCTTCAGGAGTACCTTTGGGAGGAGAGGCAGAGGTGGAAAGGCATACACATGAAGCTTGCTCCAATTGAATGAAAGAGCATCCACTTTCCAAGCTGTGGGATGAAACCTTTTGTGCAAAACTTTGGCAGCTGGTAGTTTAGTGGAGAAGCGAACAGATCTATGTCTGGAGTTCCCCATAACACTGTCAATTTCTGAAATACATGAGGATCCAATTTCCACTCGTGGGGATCCATAATTTGTCTGCTCAACACATCTGCTAAGGAGTTCTGTGCTCCGGCAGAAACCTTGCCTGAAGATTTAGCTGTAAACTGAGAGCAGTCTCCCACAAAATCATTGCTTGTCTGCATAGAGGATAAGAATGTGTTCCCCTTGCTTGTTGATGTACCACATGACAGTTGTGTTGTCTGTTAGAACCAACACCTGCCCTGGAAGAAGTAAATCCTTGAAAGCTATTAATGCAAATTGGACTGCTAACATCTCCTTCAAGTTGATATGTAGATGCTGAAGTCTGGCAGGCCACGTGTCTTGTACCCACTTTCCATTTAGATGAGCTCCCCAAGCTTTGTCTGAGGCATCTGTCGTTAGAATCTGACTCGCCTCTGGCCGGGTCACAGAGAGTCCCTTGTTTAGGTGACATTCCTGAGCCCACCACAAAAATTCCTTTTGAATGCAAGGTATTATCTGAATGACAGTGTCCATATCTTGGCAGTGCTGTGTCCATACATTTTTGAGATACCATTGTAGCTTCCTCATATGCAGTTTGGCATTGGGAAGCACCAGAATACAAGATGCCATGAACCCCAAGGCTTGAAGGACTGTCCTTGCAGTCAGCCTGGACTGATGAGACAATTGATGGAAGTACAGAGAAAGATTCTTTTGTTTGTCCGGGGTCAAGAAGGCCATCTGGGATGCTGTATTCAGTCTCACACCCAGAAAGCACATGTCCTGAGAGGGTACTAGACTGGACTTTATTTCGTTCACAGAATACCCCAGGCATCTTAGCACTGCTATCACATATTGTAAATGATGAAGAAGTTCGTCCTTTCCTTGGGCCAGAATCAGGCAATCGTCCAAATAAGGATAAATCTGTATTCCTCTTAGCCTGAAGAAAGCTATCACTGGAGCCAGAACCGTGAACACTCTGGGCAGTAGATAAGCCAAAGGGCAATGCAGAGAACTGATAATGAGAAGTCCCAGCCAACGCAGATACTTCCTGCAACTTAGCCTGATAGGAACATGAAGGTAAGCCTCCTTGAGATCCAGAGTCACCATCCAGTGATCTTTGCCCAGCAGAGGTAAAAGCTGTTGTAACGTCAACATTTTGAACTTGGGAATGTCCAGATAAGTGTTGAGGATAGATAAATCCAAAATTGGTCTCCACGTGTTCCCCTTCTTTGGTACTAGGAACAGGCGAGAATAAAATCCTAGGCCCACTTCTGGCAGAGGGACCGGTTGTATGGCCCCTATTTGAAGCAGCAGAGAAATTTGTTTGTGAGCCTCTAGTCTTTGCTGAGGAGGAACGTCCGGCATGCCTTTGAAAGGAGGCAAGGTATGGAAATAAAACCTGTAACCTTGGTGTATGATATCCAATACCCATCTGTCTTGGGTAATCAAACTCCAATTTTCCTTGAAGAGTGCCAACCTTCCTCCCAAAGGTGCTGCCAGGCAAGAAGGATCTGGCAGCTGAAAAGGTAGGTCATTGGGCCTGTTTACGAAAGGACTGGCCCCTGCCCTCACCCGAAGATTGTGCAGGTGAACTCCCTGTTCTAGGTCTGAAGGAGCTCTAAGCTCTGCCCCTACCACGTCTAGATCTACCCCTAGACTGTGAATCATAAGAAGGGTACGTCCACCCCTTAGCAGGCCAATTCCTACTAAACTTCGGAGGCTGAACTTGCAAAAAATCTTTAACAGCCTGCATAGACTTAGCCTTGTCTTCCATTTTCTTCAAGACTGACTCCACAGGAGAACTTTTAGTTATGTACTCACCATAACTTCAGATGTTTGGTATCCATCTCACCTACATTCTGAATGATGGGTTCGGAGCCGATCCCTCGGCTCTGACTCGGCACGCTTATGCCAAAGAGCGAAGTCTCTTACTGGCTGAGCTTACCATATCCCAGGATGCACCACTATCAGTCCCCCAGATCTAGTTTGTCCGCATACATGCACACATGCATACCCTGCTTATATAACATCGTCAGATGAAACAAGATAAAACAGTAGAACTCAAAACCGTTCAATCTCTTCTGATCTCCAAGGCAGGGGGAAGGAGGGTGGGTATTAGGAATGTAGGCGAGATGGATCCCAAACATCTGAAGTTATGGTGAGTACATAACTAAAAGATGTTATGTGATCCTATCTCGCCTACATTCTGAATGATGGGACAGCGTCCTAGCACCTGAATCCTGGGTGGCTCACTGGAAAACACTCCTGAGTACCGTGGAACCAAATGAAGCTCGTCCTCTAGATGCCACATCCAATTTGTAGTGGGAAATGAAAGTGTGCGGATTGGACCAAGTAGCCGCAGCACAGATTTCCGATATAGCGAGCTTGGAATGAAAAGCTATAGAAGTAGCCATAGCTCTGGTAGAATGAGCCTTGATAGATGTTGTAAGTTGCTTATTCAAGAAGAATAAGTCTGAGTTATGCAATCTCTGATCCATTTTGAGATAGTAGCTTTTGTGATGGTTTGGCCCAGTTTATTATCTGAGAAGGACACAAACAACTGGTCTGACTTACGAAGTTGCTGAGTCCTGTCTAAATAGAAGCGTAACTGCCTGTGAACATCCAATTTATGAAGAGTGTATTCTGCTTCATTGGAGAATTTTGGGAAGAAAACCGGTAGCTCTAGAGATTGTTGTAGGCAGAAACTAGAACAGACCTTTGGGACAAAGGATGGATTAGGCCTAAGTGATACTCTATCCTTGTGGAAAATCAAGTACGGTGGCTTAATAGACAGGGCTTGAAGCTCTGAAACTCTTCTTGCCGAAGTAATTGCAACTAAGAAGGCAGTTTTCCAAGACAGATATTTTAACTCGCATGTAGCAGCCGGTTCGAAAGGGGGAGATGTTAATGCGCGAAGCACCAAATCAAGATCCCACGGAGGTGCAGGATGAAAAATTGGTGGTCTTAATAGGTTCGCACCTTTAATGAAAGTTTTGCATAGTCTGCTGCTCATCAAAGGAGGATCCATGGATTCGTGGAATTTAGAAATAGCCGCTAGTTGGACTTTAATAGTTGAGACGGAAGATCCCTGATTAAACAAGGATGTTAAAAATTTCAAGACCTCTGGGACAGGAGCAGTGATAGGGTCTAAGCCCTTGAGTTGAGCCCAGATAGCAAACCTCTTCCACTTACTAAGGTACAATTTGTTAGTGGTGGGTTTGTGGGCCGAAGATAAAATGTGAACCACTTCCGGGTCTAGAGTGTGCCTTCTAACTAAAGTCGGAAGTGGAGGAGCCAAGCTGTCAATTTCAAAGATTGAAGGGACTGATGTCGAAGTCCCGACTGATGGATTAGCAAGTCCGAATCAGGTCTAAAGTCCACGGATCGTCCACTGCATGCTTCTTCAGGTAGGGAAACCACACCTGACGAGGCCAGTCCGGGCAATCAGAATCATTGAAGACCCCAGTTGAGAGGCTTTTTGAATAACTCTGGGAAGAAGCGGAATGGGAGGAAAGGCATAAAGTAGCCCTGTTGGCCAAGGTTGTGCTAGAGCATCCATGGCTGGTACTCCCTGATGTGGGATCAAGGAGAAGAACCTTTGGCACTTGGTGTTTAATGGAGTTGCAAATAGGTCGCAGCACAGCGTCCCCATCTCCTGAAAACCTGAGCTGCTACGGTGTGGTTTAGAGACCACTCGTGAGGAGAGAGAATTGTCCTGCTCAATTTGTCTGCCAATATATTTGACTTTCCGGGATGTGGGTCGCTACCAAGAAGCGGTTGGTAGCTACAGCCCATTCCCACACTCTCATGGCCTCTCTGCAAAGGGGTATGATCTGGTCCCTCCTTGTTTGTTCAGATACCAAACCACCGACATGTTGTCTGTGTGGATGGCGATGATGCCCTGAGGAAGAAACTTGTGTAAGGCTTGTAGGGATAGAAGTACAGCCCTCATCTCCAACACATTGATGTGGAGAAGAGCTTCGTCTGGAAGCCAGGAGCCCTGAACTAGCCTGCCCAGACAATGCCCCCACCCTATCTGGGAGGCATCTGTCGTCAGGGTAACCACTGGAGAGGGAAGAACAAAGGGGTTTCCTTGATCCAAATTGGATGTCTGAAGCCACCAGCGAAGGTCCCTTTTGCATATATCCGTAATCATGATGTGGTGATTGAGGGGAAGATCCTGAAAGGACCATTGCGTTGACAATAGCCACTGAAGAATCCTCATGTGCAATCTTGCCAGAGGGACTAAAAGAACCGTGGCAGACATTGAGCCTAGAACTTGTAGAACCATCCTGGCTGGGGCTTTGGATCTCGAGATCAGAGCTTGAACTTGGCCCTGTAAAGTTTGGATCCTTTCGGCAGGAAGAAAGACGCGCATCAATCTTGAGTCTATCTCTGCTCCTATGAACTTTATGCGTTGAGAGGGCAGCAAGACAGACTTTGACCAACTGAATGTAATCCCCAGGGTAACACCCAGGGAGATGGTGGCTTTGAGGTTGTCCATTAGTAGATGCCTGGTGGTGGCAGTCAGGAGCCAGTCGTCCAGATAGGGAAACACTTGGAATCCAAGACTTCTCAGGTGAGCCGTCACTACTGCCAAACACTTGGTGAACACCCTGGGGGCTGTGGTGAGACCAAAGGGCAGAGCAAAATTGGTAATGACTGACTCCCAGGCTGAAGCGCAGATACCTCCTGGACGCCTGATGTATCGGTATGTGATAATAGGCGTCCTTGAGGTCTATGGAGCACATCCAAACATCCTTCTCCAACAATGGGAGAATGGATTGTAACGTGACCATTGAATTTGGATTTCGTGGGATTGGTTCAGTCTGCTGAGATCCAATATTGGTCTCAGGTCCCCTGTCTTTTTGGCACTAAAAGAACCTGGAGTAATTTCCTGATCCGATCTGGTCTGTGGGGACCGGTTGGATGACTCCTTTTCTAGCAGCTTTAAAGCTTCTGCGGCTGCCATTTCCCTTTGACTGGGTGGTGGGTCCGGGATTCTTTTGGACGGTGGGGCGAGTATGTGAATGGGATGGTGTAACCTCCGGCAATGATCCGAAGCACCCATCTGTCCTGAGTGATTGACTCCCAGGCTTTTAGGTGCTTGGCAAGCGACACCCGACTGGCTCGAGCAGCACAGCCGGGCAATCCTGCATAACGTGTGGGAGGCTGAAGAGCCTCGAAAGGACTCGCGGTCTCCAGAATTGCGGGGCCCTCTGCCGCCTCTGGGACGGCGTCTCCTGAAAAATTTCCCGTCCTCTGCCTCTGGAAGGGATTCTTCCTGCTGTTGGGAGAAAACTTACGGATTTGCGGAACCACATTTTCCCCCTCCTTTAGCCTTGGGGTAAGGCCGAAGGGAGTGGAATAACGGCACCTACGGCAGATAAAGTTTTTCCCTCTTGCTCACAGCGGTAAGGGTGTCTTTAACCTTGGGTCCAAACAAGGAGGACCCATCAAAGGGAGCGTCGGCGAAGGAAGACTTGAAGGCCTCCGCAACTGACACAAGCGGAGCCAGGCTTGTCTCCATAGAGCCACGCCTGTGCCTGCGCTCTACCCGCCTTCGGCCGCATAGGAAATGAGCCTCATGGACGAGTTAGAAATTGGCGTAAGGATAGCCAACTGAGAGCTAACCGACTGGGCTAGCTGCTCAGGTAGGTTACCGAGAGGGAATCTGACAACTCCTTGACCAGATCCCTCTGAAGCCTGGTAAAATGTGCCAAATAATTCAGAGACCTTAAAGTAAAGGCCGCTGAAGTCAGGGTGCGCTTCCGTACCTGTCCATACTCCTAGACTCCTTATTAGGAGGATGGATGGACGTTGAAGCCTCTGCCACGTCCTGTTGTGTAGCAGATGCCACCACCATGGCATCTACAGCCACGCCTTTAGTAAGGAACTCCTTCTCGGGGAGCAGACAAAAATTTATTTGGACGAGAAGGGACTGGTTCCACGGTATCCGGATGTTCCCGCCCGACAAACTAAATCCAGAAGCTCGTCGAAGGGCGGAGACACCCAGGAGGCGGAGGGCTGAGCCCCAAAGGCCTTGAGGAGCACTGACTCGTCAGTAGAGGGGGTTTTGGATATCCAGCCGCCTCGTTGTTTGAGGATCTCTAAGATGTCTGCAAAGGAGACATCATCCGAGGACGACTTGGGGACCCCTCTGCATCATCCAGATCAGTGTCTGAAGTAATAGACTCGGGGAGTCCACGTGCTTCCTCTTGCACGATCTCTTCCTTGGGGTTCCTCCGAAGACAGCTCAGAAGAACCCTCAGGAGGAGGGAACCCCACTGGGGTAACCTCAGGCCCGGGCTCCACTGACTACGGACAGGGAACTGCCAAAGACCCAGTCTCCACTCCTAGGGAAGGTGCGGTAAAGCCAGGAGATGGCGAAGAGGACTTGGCCAAGGCACTCCTCATGGCTCTGAAAGCCGGACCCCAGAATCCTGGGAGTGTCCGGTCCCTGAGCCGTGATAGCCGACGGAAGACCCGCAGAAGCACCGAGGGGAGGCTCGGAACCCAGCATAGGTCCCAAACATCACCCCGGGTCCAGCCGAAGGCGTCCAGCGTACCAAACTCGGACCCGAAGGCCGGGTTGGAGTAAGGGTCGGAGCCGACCCTGAGCTCTCCATCGGCTCCAACAGCACCTGCTCCATGGGGGCCGAAGCAGTCGGAGGAGGAATGGCAATGGGGTGGGCCAAGGTCATCGGCTCGAAGCCAACTGGGTCGGAACCAAACAAATTTTGGAAGACTGGGGACTGGAACAGTCTTTGGAGCACCCTGTCTATATCAGAATCTGACATCCTCGAAGACCGAGAGGAAACAGAACGGGTCCGAGATGGCCTCTCCAACGGCCCCAAAGGGCTAGGGGACCGGCTCCGAGGTGACTCGATGAGTATCGGCGCCGAGGGAATACACACACCAGATTCCATCGGTGCCGAGGTGGACTTGGCGCCGAGGAGGAAGTGTCTGAGCGGGCAACCTTTGTCGGCTCCGAGCAGTGGAGCCGGCGAAGATGACCCGCTCTCGATGCCCCAGCTATCGGCTCCGAAGCCAGAGGAGTCGATACTGGTGGCATCGAGGCAGACCGTTCGACCTCGGCTCCGAAGTCCTTGGAGCCGAAGGAGAGGCCTGCCTTTGTTTCTTAGCGATCGGATCCGACGGACTGGTCGGAGCCGGCGCCTTTCTTTGGCTGGAGAAGGAGAGGATGCCAAAGCTTCTTCGAAAGAAGGTTTAATTAATCCCTTAAGAATTAATTTATTTTTCCTCTCCTGGAGGACCCTTGAGGAAAAAGCGTGACATACACTTCATGATTCCTGTAAATGCTTTGCCCCTAAGCAATACACACATAGCGAGTGATCGTCCGTGATGGACATTTTGAAGCTACATTTTACACATTTCTTGAAGCCCGAAGGCCTAGGATTCTGAGACATTATAGAAATTTTCAGAAAGTAACTGTAAAGAACACTGGTGACAGACCTATAATAGGCTTACAGTTTACACTCGCAATACTCTGAGTTAGTTAAACACAGCACAAACTCTGTAAATGTAATAATTTCTCTCAGTAGTTCCTCTTTAAGGAAGAGAAATATAAGTGAAACAGAACCGAAGTCACCTACAAATAAAAAGACAGGTACAAGCGTTTCCAGACAAGAGGTACTCCTAGTCCACACTCACAACACAAGAATTCACCAAGTGAATTTTGTCAAACACACTCAAAACACAAGAATAGCTGTTAAAACAGCTTTTTGTAGAGAATGAAGAAAATCCTGACAGAAAAACTAGTGAAATAATCACTACTTAACTCAGCCAGCTCGAGACCACGTCTTCACTTGTTAGCGGCAAACGAGATCTGGGGGACTGGTAGTGGTGCATCCTGGGATATGGTAAGCTCAGCCAGTAAGAGACTTCGCTCTTTGGCATAAGCGTGCCGAGTCGGAGCCGAGGGATCGGCTCCGAACCCATCATTCAGAATGTAGGCGAGATAGGATCACATAACATCCAAACAACACAGACTGTAAAGGAGCATCCAAAATCCTTGTCTTAACATGGTCAGATAAATTCTGATCCCTCAGCCAGGCGTGCCTGCGAAGAACTGACCCAGTGGCAGCCACCCTAGACGAGGCCTGTACAGCATCAAAACCACATTGTAAAGAATGCTTACCCACCTGTTCAGAGACATGTACCAAATCTTGTAATTCCTTACACTCAATGCCTTCCGCCAGAGCATCTACCTTAGACTTCAACTGAGTAAGAAGATAATTTTGATACTTCAACATGTGAAACTGACAATTCAAAGCCCTCATAGCTAAGGTTGAAGAAGTATAGACTTTCTTTCCCCATCTATCCAAAGCTCTGGCCTCTTTATCTGGAGGAACCGGATTTTTTACAACAGAGGCCTTGACACCCTTAGGTCCCTGACTAACAGTTTCTGGGTCCGCCCTAGGACTCTTATAAAGATATTTATGAGCCTCAGGCACCCTGTAATACCTATCCGGTTTAACAGGAGCAGGAGGCAAGGAATCAGGATTAAGTGAAGCCTCTGCAAACACATCTTCCACAACATCCAGAACAGGTGGTATAGCCAAAGGCCTATGCTGGGGTAAAAGCAAAAATTCCCTAAGCCTTTTCCTGGAGTCAGAGAAGTCCTGACCTTCCCACTTAAAATGTTCCCTCATGGAATGAAGAGTCTCTGAAAAAGAAAAATCCTCTGGAGGAGAGGCAGAAGGAGTCGAATCATCTGCATCAGAATCAGAATAAGGAGAGTACTCCTGCAAGTCTTCAGCCGAAGACTCTGAAACATCCAAAGCCTGCTCAAAACTCCCCAACTCTGGCTCCACCCTAGGCCTCTTATCAGGAGGGGGCAAAGAACCTCTAATCAAAGTAATTAAATCTTCTGCCATTTTAAGCATGTGCTTCTTGGGCACAGATCCTGTAGAACTAGGAGTGACACCAACAGAAGTTAAACCTGGCCTGCCTCTGGGAGAAGCCTTGGAAACAGAAGGAGAGGGCCTAACCACCCTAGGAAGGGAGGGGAGTACAGTAACTTGAGAAGCCCCTTCAGCCTGACCTGCCTCCTGAGAGGCCACATCCTGCAATATCAAAGTCTCTCCCTGGGATTCCAGAGAAGCCTCCGGTGGAACCACCGGTTCCACTGACTCCTCTAAAGAACCGGCGTCCGGTACGGATGACTCTTCTTGCCTGGGCTTAGTAGCTTTGTCTTTGCGCTTCTTCGAAGAAGCGGGCGTCGGAGCATCCGACGGCATATTGTAATTGCACCGCATCCCGAAGACCAACCTGGCACAATCTAACCTTCGCTTAATAGTGCGTTTATTGAACCTAGCACAAAAGCGACACCCAACAACGTCGTGCTCAGGCCCCAAACAAGGAATACACAAAGTATGATAGTCCCTATGCGGTATCTGCTTCCCACAAGAAATACAGTTATTCACTTTTTCTGACATCCGGTAAACCACTGAGGCAAGAAAAAACTAAAATATTCCCCAACGGGGTACTTAGCCAACTTTGACTCGGTCTGAAACTCCGAATTCGAAAAATTCCAGAACGCCGAACGGCACTTGCAACGCTGCTTCTGCATCGGACCATGCGGCAAAAAAGACTGAGGATATGACGTCGGTCATGCGCATTTGTACCCTGACGTCCTGATGTCAGTCTAAAGCGCCTTGACCGACGTCAGCCTAATACTTTGATATTCGGGCCGACCGAGGACAGCGGACTACCCAAGTGTAAGGACTGCAGCAATGTGAGATGAAGAACATCAACTAATTTCTTGTGAATTGAAATTTGCAATTCTTAGTGTTCTATTTGCATTAATAATCAAGTAGTAATATTCAAAATTTGGAAGGTCTAAACCACCTTTACTTTTTGGTGTCATCAGTGTGTCATATGAAATTTTACATTTTTTCGGGTCCCAAATGAATCTAGCGAATTCCATGTGAATTTGCTTAAAAAAAATCTTGGGAATTAGTAACTGTGAAGACATAAAAATGTATAATAATCTAGGCAAAATATTAATTTTGATAATTGAAACTTTTGATAATACTGGTAATTTCAGATTTATCCATCTCTTTAGATCCAGTAGAATGTGGTTCCACTTTTGTTTAATGTTATTAAGATAGAAATTTTTGTTATCTGTGGAGAATATAATTCCTAAATATTTAATTCTTTCTTCAGATTTTATTTGTCCTATCAGTGGTAAAAGTGAGAAGGGTTTTGGTGATTTTAACAGAAAAATTTTGTTTTTTTTTATATTTATTTTATAGTTTGATATTGAAGAAAAGTCTTTAATAGCCAACATTATTTTCTCAGTGTCTGAGACTGGTGTTGTGCAATATATATTAAGATCATCAGCGAAAGCTGACAAGGATATTGTTGTGTTAAATAATATTGGAGCATTATGGTATATGTTTTGTTTGATATGTAAGAATAAGGGTTCTAAATATAAGTTAAACAATAAGGGAGATAGAGGGCATCCTTGTCTAGTACCATTTTTAATTTGTATTCTATTAGACCAGGTTTTATTTATATATAGAGCTGTATAAGGATTGTTATATAGTACTTGTAGGGTTAGAATAAATTCTTGAGGAATATTAAAGTATGGTAAAATTTGTAGTAAAAATTTTGTTAACTCTATCAAAGGCCTTCTGTGCATCTATAATCAGTGCATATATATTTAGGTTACATTGATTAGCACAGGAAATTAATGTGTGTAGTGTTAGTGTATTGTCAGTGGTTTGTCTAGTTGTTAAGAAACCAGATTGTTCATCTGAGATGATATCTGTAATTTTTTTCAGTCTGTTGGCCATAATAGATGTTAGGATTTTGGTATCTAAGTTAAGTAGTGATATGGGTCTGTAGTTGTCCGGGTTCTGTAGATCAGTTTTTTCCTTAGGTATGAATATTGTTTTGGATGCAGCAAAGTGAATGTCGTTAATTTTGTTGTTCATAATATAGTTTAGTGTATGAGCTAAGATTTGTGCCAATGCACTATGAAATGTTTTATAGAATTCTGTTGTGAGCCCATCAGGGCCTGGAGATTTATGTGGTTTTAGTTTTTTAATTGTAGTTATTATTTCGTCAATGGTTATTGGTTCTATTAGTTCTCTTTTCTGTTCTTCATTAATTCTCGGGAAATTAAGTTTTTGAAGAAAATTTCCCCCAATATCGCTTATGTTTAAGTGTTCTTGTTCTCCATATATTTGTGAGTATATGGTTTCAAAAATGCTGATAATATCCTCAGTTTTTGTATAACTTTTGTTTTTGTATAGTATTTCAGTAATTTGAGAAGGTGTCTTGGATTGATTAATCATTCTTGCTAGCGCCCGTGATGGCGTTTGAATATGGTTAGCATAGTTTGCCATAATTTTAGATTCCTGAAATGATAGGTTGTTGTTGTGAATCATAAAAAGGTCTTTCTGACATTTCAATAGATCCTTTTCCATTTGAATGTTATAGTTTTTAATTGGATCCTGTTCTAATGATTTACTTTTAGCCTCCAGTTGCTGGATTTTACTAGTTTGAATCTTGTTATAAGAGGCTTTTTGGAGAAAAATACCTCTTATTTGAGTTTTGATTGATGCCCATTCCATGTCAGGAGGGTGTTTTTGTTTTCCTAAGTTGGCTGTAGCTATTTTAAGTATGTCTTGAACTTCCTGGATTATATCCCTTTTAATTAAAATATTAGGGTTTAACGACCAATTATAACCCCTTATAGGTATGCTACTTTTGGTGTTTTTAGTAATGTTCAAGGTTATTTTGGAGTGATTAGATAGAAACCGAGTGTGCACTGATACTGAGGGGTCAAAATTTTTCAGATTTTCCTGAAATAAGAAAAAAGTCAATTCTCGACCACATTTTATGGCAACTTGAGTAAAATGTAAAGTTATTTGGATTATCTGGGTTGTTACCGTAGGTGAAAGGGTCATATATGTTAAAATCATATTTTAGTTCATTTAATGCAAACACTGCTTGTTTGTTATATACTGCCTGTGGACTTGATTTATCTTTCTTAGGATTTTGATATGCATTCCAGTCACCTCCAATTATTATGTAATGGTTTTTATATTGATTTAAAATAAGATACAATGAGGCAAAAAAACGTGTTGGTTATAACAGGGTGCATATAGATTAAACAGTAGAATAGGTTTATCATAGGTAGGAGTTGATAGGATTACATAGCACCATCTGCCTTCTTTATCTGTTTTGGATTCTAGAATTTTATCTTGATACTGGTCCTTAATGATTATAGCTACTCCTGCGCTATTGGTTCTACCCTCAGAAGCTATAATTTCTCTTATCCATTTCTTCCTTTTTATTTCTGACCATTGCTTTGTAGTTAAATGGGTTTCTTGGATTAATATGCAGCTTGCTCTCGCCTTCAGAACTACATGTAGAAACAGTTTTTTTTTTTTATGTTTTGAAGCCCTTTAATATTCCATGAATCTATTTCCCGCATTCATGAAAATTTTCTTTCTTTTTGTAGTAGTGATCTTGAATGTTTGTGTACCTGTGTTGGGTTGCAATTATTTCTAAGGAGAATATGATACGAAAGCATTCTTTCATTCCCGTCCCGTCCCTGTGCCTACCCACTATACTCCTGGACCAGGAATTAAACAGGGCCTGTCCCAATTTAGATTCTGAAAATATTTGTATTCTTAGTATATGTATACCATAAATGTTAATATTTGAAAGGTAAGGAAAATCTAATAGCCCTGTAACATCTACCCTAATTAATACAAAGTCTAACCCACTCATTCCCCAATAACACTGTTTTAACAATTGCATCTCCTTATATGAGCTTTGAAATGAGTTGTCTAAGATTCCATAACCTTTATAACCCAAACCTGTTCTTAAATTAGTACAGATTACCTCTTTCTAATCTACTTGTTACTAAAAGTAACTGAACTTCTTACAACTGTTTATCTCATTACTCTAGGTTATTAACTGATTATGTCTCATATTAACACTAAGAGTCTTAACATCTCTTCATTTTCCATCCATTCTATACTTAACAATTGTTTTTAATTACCTATAAGACTCTGATGTATTTTATAGTGTGCCCTATAAGCATACAATCCTGTGTGATCACGTATCTCCATTTGTACAAACATTTAGGTGGGTACCAAAAAAGATATGTACATTTTACAATACTGGAAGCGATACTTTCTGATCATAGATTTTTAGTTTATGCACCCACTTTTGTAATTACTGGTGTTCTTTTCATCTCATGATGTTACATAATTCAGCAAATCACTGTTTTTGTAACTCTCTAGTGAAAATATGAAATTGATAAGCTTAGAACTATTTGGAGATAGTTATATACAAGATACTCTCCACTAATAAACAGACCAGTTAGAAGTTTAAC
The DNA here is from genome assembly GCF_019279795.1 of Protopterus annectens. Taxonomy (NCBI): domain Eukaryota; kingdom Metazoa; phylum Chordata; order Ceratodontiformes; family Protopteridae; genus Protopterus; species Protopterus annectens. The sequence continues at coordinate 158,334,451 of NC_056747.1, forward strand.
ATTACTAGAACATTTTAATTTATTCCACCAAACTGATTTTAGTATAATTATGTGTAAAAAACAAACTTTAAGCTGTGATGCTAATCACCATTTATAAAGCTCTGCAAAAAATAGGTAATTGAGTTTGGAGAGTTTAAATGTATATGAAGTGCCAGTATTGTTTCAAAATTGTTTTGTAAGTATTTTGATTACTTGGCACCTTTATGCTTAAAAACAATATATTGGTGTATACATTTGCCACAATGATAGTATTGAAGAAATCCACTGTAAATGGAGTTTTGGTTACCAACAGCGAATTACCTCAGAATTTTATACCATTATTTGCTTATTGGAATGAAGGGATAATATAATTGATGCATCTGATACATTTAGCACTGAGGGAGGTTGGTGTCTGGTCTTGTATGTTTGTGAGTAGCTTGAATTGTTTCAAGTGTAAATGATTTATTGTACGAGTCACTTTAGTTAAAGGGAGTCTACAGGAAAAGTTAGAAAACAAGTCTGCTAGTTGTAATGTTAACTACCTGAATAACTGAAATGATTTTTTCTTTTATTTACAGTTTCTTCAGCTTTTATGTTCTTCAACACAGCTAAGCCGGTTGCTTAGCTTCTCGACGGGGGATTAATTCTGTTGTCGGACTTCCGGGAGCGCCACCTCCTCAGAGAGCCCTCAAAAGCCGGAAATCAGTTTACAGTTCCTCGCGTGGGAACACTGGACAGACCTCGATGCTGTAATTTTCTTAGCGAGGTTCACATAACTCGCATAGCGAGATTTCAGTTCACGCCACTTTAAAAGTGAGGCCTTGAAGCTGGACAAGGTAAATTCAGGGAAAAGTAAGTCCTCGACTGTTTCCACGATATGAAACGGAGTTTGGAAGCCATGCCAGGTCCATTGGAGGGTGCACTCAGCTGTCCAGGTCGGGAACTTTCTTGAAAACCTTCAAAAAGGTAGATTTTGCTTCTTTTCTGTTAGTGACTGTGTATTTAATCCCCCCCACATAGAATATTAGAGAATTTGGGTATTTCATTTGAAATTTTTGTTTTCTGTCTATCAGAAACTTACAATAGGGGGATAGCAGCAGTCTAGCCTGTCTAACTTGAAGAGGCAGGTCTTGGGTTAGGAAGATTCTGTTATTATTCCATAGGATAGACCCCCCATGTTTCTTTGTGTTTGTTAATATTTTGTTAACATCTTGGAAGTTCAGCAACTTGACATATATTGGTCTTGGTGTATTAGTAGTTTGCGTTTCTCTCAGGGCTCTGTGCGCTCTCTCAATTACTATTTGGTGTGCTGTTTTGTGGTCATTTAAAAGTGCTGCAAACACATCAGTTATGGAATGGATCAGGTCATTGTGCTGTATATTTTCCGGCATGCCTCTTATGATTATATTATTCCTTCTGGATTCTTGCCTCGAGGTCTATGATTTTTGCCTGCATGGTTGGTATGTCTGCTTCATGGGATTCCAATTTTTTGGATAGTAAGGCTATTCTTTCCTCATTTTCCACTAGTTTGGCTTCAGAGTTATCCATTCTTTGCAAGATTTGATTAAAGGAAGATCCAAAAGTCTGCAGTTGAATAGACAGGTCTTTAATTGCCTCTTGAATAGGTAGTAAAGCTATTTTTAAATCATCCATGTTTGCCAGTTGATCTGTTTTATTTATTGTCCCAGATTTTGCAGCATCTTGTTGTCTTGCTGTTTTCTGTTTTTTAGCATTTAAATCTTTTTCCGGTGATAGTAACTCAGAGAGTTTGGTTTCTGTTGTTGTGAAGTCCATTTTTTTTTTTATCTTCTTTGGACATTTGGTGATGGTAAAGCGTCTCAATTTGAAGCTGGATTTGCAGTAAGCTCTGAGCACACGGTTCCCTTCCTTTGTTTCTCAGTTCCAGTTAATCCTCTACAATCCTGGTGTAATTGATGCTTCTTTTATTTTAATTTATCCTTCTTAGGGTATCTGGAGGTTAATTGTAGTTGTTCACTCAGAGTATTTATTTTGAAAAGGCGCAGGTCTTCCTTCTAGGTTGATTATTAATCAATAAGTTTTGGAGAGCTATGCAGTAGCAGTGTTTACAGAACAGCGGCCATCTTTGCAGTCCCCACATTCTAACTCATTTCAATCAGTCTAAATGAATCCTACTTTTTCAGATATCTTCTTTTGCTATAGCTCTATTGGATGCTTTTGGGATTACAATTTCTCTCTGCTTACTTTGATTCATAACTGGTGACAGCAATACCTGGAAATAGTTTAACAGATGTTCTTCTATTGTGGTACTAACAAAATCCATATTCAAAGACTGTTTAACTTAGTTAACCTTATAATGTTTTTGACTTTCAAAAGTAAAAGTAATAATGTGTGTTTGTGCTATATATATATATATATATATATATATATATATATATACACACACACAATCACACGTACATGTATGTGTGTGCACCTGTACATAATATTTATGCAGACTATATATTTCTAATATATATTCTGTATGCAGTGGGGGTAAATATTTTGGCAGACTATACTGCAATGCTTAGTGCAGAAAGATAGGAGAAAGCAAAGTACAGTTTTGTACCTACCATAAATGTAGATGTCCGATAGGTATGCATCTGCAGTCCTTACATATGGGTTGTCCTGCCTCGGGCAGCCCTTCGGTCGGCCGGATTCCAAAGTCTGGGTCCGGTGTCGGCTGATGTCGCCCATTTCCCCGTCAGAGCGCCTGGGGTATAAAAGCGTCAGCCGACGCCATCTTCCTCAGTTTTTCTTGCCCCAGATGCCAGGTGCCCTCTAAGGAAGGCTAAATTTGGAGAGATGCAAAAAATTCCAAACATGCACAGCAATGTAAAACAAATACACCATAATAGATAACCCCAGCTAGCTAGAATGAGGGATAAATACCCAAGGAATACCACAGAGGGGTAGGAGGGAGGGAAAACCTGACTGCAGATGCATACCTATCGGACATCTACATTTATGGTAGGTACAAAACTGTACTATGTCCTTCAAGGATGCATCTGCAGTCTTTACATATGGGTAGAATACCACAGCCAAGCTGGGGGTGGTAGGACCTAAGAAAAGGATGGTGTAGCTAAAATGCCCTGCAGGACTGCAGTAGCAAAGCCTGCTCTGGATCTGGAATATAAAGGTAAGTTGTAATGCTTGGAAAATGTATGCACGGAGCTCCATGTAGCAGCTTCTAAGATGTCTTTTGTAGCCACTCCTCTTAAGAAGGCTGTGGAGGTGGCTGTGGCTCTGGTGGAATGAGGTCTAATGGTAGCTGGTACAGGTTTGCCATGAAAAGAGTAACAGAATCGAATGCAATTCCCTATCCATTTTGAAATTGTCTGTTTGGAAATTGCTTTTCCTTGCACACCAGCAGCATATGCTACAAAGAGCTGGTCAGTTTTTCTGTAAGTCTTAGTTCTGTCCAAGTAGTAGCACAACTGCCTGTGAATGTCCAGGGTATGCAGAAGCTTCTCTCCTTTGTTTTGTGGATTTGGAAAGAAGGTAGGCAGGTGAATAGCTTGGTTCAGTGAAACACTGGATACCACCTTTGGCATAAATGAAGGATTGGTTCTCAATGAGACTCTGTCCTGATGAAAAGTAAGAAATGGTTGTACTGCCATGAGGGCCTGTAACTCTGATACTCTTCTTGCTGAGGTTATGGCCAGAAGGAAGACAGTCTTCCAAGACAGGAACTGTAGTTCTGAAGATGCTGCTGGTTCAAAGGGAGGTAGAGTTAATTTTTCCAACATGAAGTTAAGGTCCCATGTAGGCACTGGTGGTCTCCTTGGGGGGGTTGATGTTTTTTATCCCTCTTAGAAACTGCCTTAGCAGAGGATGAGAAAATACAGGTGGATCAGTGTTGTACTCTGCTGAAATTGCTGAAGCATGAATTTTTATGGAAGAGTAAGAAAGGCCATTATGGAGCATTTCTGCCAAGTATTCCAGGATATGTGGAATGCTCATCAATGCCGGATCATGGCCCTTTGTGGTGTTCCAAGTGCGAAATCTTTTCCATTTTGCTGAATATGCCTTTCTTGTGGAAGGCCGCCGAGCTTCCATGATGATATCCCTTTACTCTCTTGGATAGTTTGTCCTGGCTAGGAGTCATGGTATCTTCCAGGCTGTCAGCTGCAAGGTTTTTAGGCTGGAGTGCAGAGTTTTGTAATTGTACTGTGTCAGAAGTAGTGGCCATTGTGGTAGAGGCCATGGTTTCGTGTGTGACATGCTCCTTAACAGTGGGTACCAGTGTTGTCTTGGCCAGTCCGGAGCTATCAGAATCACTTTTGGCTGTTCTGTCCTGATCTTCAGTAAGACCTTGGTCATTAATGGAAGAGGTGGGAATGCATATACCGTTAGAGTATTCCAGCTGAAAGAGAGGGCGTCCACTTTCCATGCTTGTGGATGGTATGTCCTTGTACAAAATTTCTTCAGTTAATGGTTGTGGTGGGAGGCAAAAAGATCTATGTCCGGCCTTCCCCATGATTGTGTTATCTGAAGAAAGGTGTCTGGGTGCAGCATCCATTCATGTGGATCCATGGTATTTCTGCTTAGGCTGTCTGCCAGTACATTGTCTTTTCCTGGTACAAACTGGGATTGCAGCTCTATATTGAGTTTTAGGGGAAGTTCCCAAAGATTCATTGCCAGCCTGCAAAGAGGGTAAGAATGGGTACCTCCTTGCTTGTTTATGTACCACATAACTGTGGTATTGTCTGTCTTTATTAGCAGGTGGCCTTGATGCAGGAAGTGTTCGAAGGCCTCGATTGAATGCATCACTGCCAGCATTTCCTTTTGGTTTATGTGCAGGCGCAATTCTTTTTGTGTCCACTGTCCTTCAATGCATCTGCCCTCCATGTGCGCTCCCCATCCATGGTCTGAGGTGTCCGTTGTAATGGTTTGGTTGATATTTGGTTTGCTGAAAGGCAGACCCATGTTTGACTGGCTTGCTTGAGCCCACCACAGAAATTCCTTTTGAAGGCATGGAATGAGGGGGATCAAAGTTTCTAGGCTATGACTGTGCTGAGACCATAGACTCCTTAGGTACCATTGCAGTTTCCTCATATGCAGCCTTGCTTGTGGAATCAGAAGAATGCAAGATGCCATGAAACCCAGGGCCTGCAGGATTTTCCTTGCAGTCAGCTGGGTATGTTTTGTCAGATTTCTGAAATAATCCGGTGGTTGTTCTTGTTTTTCTTCTGTGAGAAAAGCCATTTGGGTGGTTGTATCTAGTTTTGCACCCAGAAAAATTATTCTTTGGGATGGCACAAGTCTTGATTTCCTGAATGATGACTGTGTATCCCAAGGCCTGAAGTACGCGGATGGCATAATTCAAGTGTTTTTCCAATGTTTGTTGGTTGTCCGCTTGTATAAGGCAGTCGTCCAGGTATGGGTATATTTGAATCCCCTGAAGTCTGCAGTGTGCAATTACTGATGCCAGGCATTTCGTGAATACTCTGGGCGCAGTAGATAAGCCAAAGGGCAATGCTAAGAATTGATAATGCTCTGAACCTGCAAGAAATCTGAGGTGTCTTCTGTAACTTTGTCTGATAGGGACATGCAGGTATGCCTCCTTGAGGTCTAGAGTTACCAGCCAGGACCCCTTGCCCAGCATGGGAAGGAGTTGCTGTAGGGTCAGCATTTTGAATTTTGGCACAATGAGATAAGTATTCAGTGCGGACAAGTCCAGAATAGGCCTCCATTGCTTTTCTTTTCTTGGGACAAGGAATAGTCTGGAATAAAATCCTTGGCCTTGTTCTGTGAGAGGAACCTTTTCTATAGCTTTCATTTGCAGTAGGTTGGTAATTTGTTTGTAAGCCTCTGCCCTTTGATTCGGTGGCAGGTTTGGCATGCCTTGTCTTTTTGGTAATGTATGAAAATGGAATCTGTATCCTTTGTCTATTATTTGCAGTGTCCATTTGTCCCTTGTAATACTGTGCCAATTTTCTGAGAATAAAGATAGCTTTCCGCCCAAAGGTGCTTCCAAATGAGCCCTGGTTGGCGGGGTCAAAGTCAATTCATTGAGTTTGTCCTTGTGCAGCAGTTGCAGGTCCTGCACTACCTCTCTGGTTAGGAGGCTGCCATTGACGTCCTCTGTAGGAGCCTCTAGCTTGCCCTCTACCTCTGGCACACCTGTTTTTGCCTCTCTGAAATCTGTCTGTGTCTGGAAAGGACCAATTCTTAGAAGGCCAATTTCTGCTGAATCTTGGTGGTTGGACCTGGAGAAAATCTTTGACTGTCTGTACTGATTTAGCCTTTTCCTCAAATTTCTTTAAGACCTCTTGAGCTGTGGAACCAAATAACTTTTGTTTTTCCAGTGGTGCATCTGGAAGCTTTGCTTTAACATGATCTGGCAGTGTTTGTTCCTTCAGCCAAGCATGTCTACGTATAACTGCACCTGTCATTGCTGACCTACATGAAGCTTCCAATGCATCATAACCACACTGTAAGAAATGGTTGCTAACCTGCTGGGAGTTATGCACCAGATCCTGAAGCACCTTGCGGTCTATGAGTTTAGGAGAGGTTAGTTTTTTATGCAATTCATCTAACAGATATTCTTGATACTGTATCATATGGAATTGACAATTCAATGCTCTCAGAAAGAGTGGAAGAAGTGTAAACTTTTTTACCCCATCTCTCTAAAGCCCTAGATTCCCTTTCAGAAGGAAGAGGGTTCTTAGTAGTGGTGGTTGCAACCCATTTAGGCCCCTGAGAAATAGTTTCTGGGTCAGCCGAGTGGCCCTTGTAAGGGAATAGATGTGTGTCCGGGACCCTGTAGTACCTGTCGGGTTTGACAGGAGCCGGAGGAAGGGAGTCTGGGGAAATACTAGACTCGGAGTACACATCTTCTATAACATTTAAAACAGGAGGAATAGCCAAAGGTCTATGCTGAGGTAGATGCAAAAAAGTCCTTAACCTCTTCCTGGAATCAGAGAATTCCTGGCCTTGCCATTTGAAATGCTCTCTCATGGAGTGAAGGGTCTCCCCGAAGGACAACTCTTCAGGGGGGGAGGCCGAGGGAATAGTTTCCTCTGCATCAGAATCCTCGTAGGCCGGAAAGGCCTCCTCCTGGTAATCTGACAGGGCAGAGTCATCTGAGGCCTCATCAGAGGACTGGGGATCTGTCTGCTCAACCCTGGGCCTTTTGCCTGGAGGTGGTTGAGAGCCCCTGTCTGGGTGTGGCTGAGAGCCCCTGATTAAGGAAATAAGGTCCTCAGCTAAGCTCAAAATTTGTGAACCTGTAGAGGATCCCTGAGGAATAGCCTTGGGAGGGAGGGATTTTGGTTGTTTTGCAGCTTTAGCACGAGTAAAAGCCTTAATGGACATGGATACAGAAGGCCTGGCTGCCCCACGTGCTGGAGTAGTTTTATCCACAGAAATGGTGTCGGATATCTCCGGAGCACCGGTTTCAGACGGTAATTCTAAGACCGACCCCGTGGAGGCCTCGGGTACCGAAGGTACCGGCTGTACAGTGTCGTCGGTCGGAACCGGTAGAGATTCGGTTTCAGCAAAGACGAGACACTAGCGGTAGGCCTGGGCGTGGAGTCGGCCGACACCGCGGACCACGTGTGTCAGTCCTTCTCCTTACGTTTTTTGGGTAAATGAGCTGTCGGAAGTTCCGACGGCATTTTATAACAGTAAATTTGCCCAAAATAATCCTCTGCAAACTCTGCCCGACGCCTAAGAGTGCGTTTATTGAAAGAGGCACAGGCTGTACAGGCTGAGACGTCATGGTCTGGGCCTAGGCAAGGTAAGCAGTAAGAGTGGAAATCCTTATGAGGTATTTGTTTCCCACAATTTAAACAATTATTAACTTTAAACGTTTGATCTGACATCGGCTGAGGCAAGAAAGAGTCCCCAACGGGGTACTTAGCTTTTTTGAAGACTTCGGTATCTGAAATCACAGGAGCTGGCCGACTGGCACTTGCGAACTGCTTCTGCTTCGGGCACTGCGCGGCAGGAAAGACTGAGGAAGATGGCGTCGGCTGATGCTTTTATACCCCAGGCGCTCTGACTTTGGGGAAATGGGCGACATCAGCCGATGCTGGACCCAGACTTTGGAATCCGGCCGACCGAAGGGCTGCCTGAGGCAGGACAACCCATATGTAAGGACTGCAGATGCATCCTTGAAGGACATCTATAATGTATGGATAGAAATTTTGTTTGGGATGGTTTTCATTGTAGCAGGGAGAATCCAAGGCAAACACTATGGTGGGTTAATGCAGTGGGCTGTAGGTGAGAAGGGCCTGGGTTCTAAACTTGGCAGAGGTGTTCATTTTTTAAAAGGAAGCTGGACAACTGGATGGGAAACAGAAAATACACCCCTAGAATCCTACCTGTGTCCCTGGTGGACAAGGGAAAAAGGTGATGACTTTGTGGGAACATGGGCAAAATTCTTAGCTAGACTTATAACGGCATCCGGGCCAATAGCCTAGTATCATCCTATGAACACTAGATGGATGTTTTTTTCCCCTCTACTTCTTGTCTATTTCTTGTGCTAACACACAGTTACTTTACTTCTGTTTTCACATAGTGTAATTGCATGAATAATCTGTTCACTTGGATGCATTCTCTATCCCAGTCAACAAATGGCAAAAACTAAGTAAATAAATGTGTATCATTTCTGTGATATCAATTTTATAAGGCAACCATGAATGCACTTAGTTATGCCATATGGCATAATTTTATTTTCATTTTGCATATGTACTACCATTCTCTGTTCAGGGCACATTTGTGGAACAATCTTCTCTATATGTGATGGAAATTTGAATTATCAGACAGGTTCCTAGTGTGCTTGTGTGTGTAAACCTACTAGACTTAAATAAAAAATAAATAAATCTTATTTTATTTTATTCTTGTTTACTGGGAATGTCCAACTGGGCAAGAAACCTGTTTGCAGTAGAGGTCTAGGGAGAAGAGCTCCATTACATCTAAACAAACATACTGCAGTCATTATACACTAGAGAATTAAGTAAAGTTAAGAGAATAATGTTAATTTACATATAGTACAAGGAAAGCTGCATTACAGAACACAAAAATAAAACATAACATACCAAACTGAAGACATGGCTGTGTACAGTATTAAATGACTATTACTGTAAAACATAATAATTGTTAGTGATATTTTACTTGGCATTCTTTGATACATTTCTCAAAGAACTGCATTATCCTATTGTACACCCAATTTTCAAAGATATCATTTGCTAGTTAGTAGATTCCTTCTATTACTATAGCTATTAAGTTTTACAGGTTAAGAGTAGCACTTTTATAAGTGCCTTTTTATCAACAAGTTTTGCACTGTGATTTCATTTGTACAGCCTATTAAAATACCTGCAAAGAATACCTGGGTTTACACATACTTAACTGTTTCTTATACGTGGTTATCTCACAGGATGTACAGATGTGTTACCCTTTCTCTTGTATGTTTTCCCCTATTCTCTCCCACATGGCAATAAAACGCTGCAGTAATACATTACACTTTGAAAATTCGTGCTCCTAGATTGTACTACGTGATAATGCACTTCTAATTTAGACAATGAAACGCAGCAGTCTCATTTTAGTCTATGTTTGCCTTATTTATTTTCTTCCTTTCAGTACCATCCCACCCCCTGTAGTGAATCACTCAAATGCCTTGTATGCCACTAAAGACTTGCACCTGGAATGTACTTCAAGATGCTTCCCATTTACAACAGAGAAAATATTTCACTGTTGGTGTTAATACCTCTACTTTTTGCACTGACCTTTGTTCTTTGTGACAATTATTGTGTTTGTCCAGAACAGCTGCTATCTTCTTTGTCTAATTTTGTCTAATTGTGCAGCAATTATGCTTCAGGTAGCACTACCAGGAAAATGCTCAGATTCTCTGTGCTGTAGCAGTCACGGCTTGCCTGGTGCTGGATGCAGCAGTCACACTATGTAGAGTAGGTATACAGATGTGTGTTAATGTGCATCTATTTATACAACTATGAATACATTTAAGTGTATCCAATATATATATATGCACATATACACATTGTAGACACAGCTGAGTCCCCCCCCCTAGATATATCAAGAGGTAGGGAGGGGACAGCATGCATGCACACACCCAACTACACACACACAAACATTATGTACACACTGGGAATATGCGTTTCTGCTCCTAATTGGTCATTGTTTTCTTGGTTTTCTGTGGGTATTGTGTGCGTTCACAGATCTGCACTTCTAAGATTTAGACATTATAAAGTATTCAAATGGTACTGAAGATGCAGTGGAGTCAAAATGTTCTTAGTTTTCATAAGCTGGAGTGTGTGCATATACAGAAATATGTGCTTATATATAGTTCTTGTATTTTTGAGTGAAATGCTCAAATACCAACATCTATTGGGTTGATACGCTTTGGTCAATAGGTGTGCAAGATCGAAAATCCCTGAGAAGAGGAATATTCTCCTTCCTTAGGGACTGTACAATGTTGGAGGTAGTATATATAGTAAGGAAGGGGAGTGGGGGAGGGTGCAAGAGGCTTGCTCCCTCCAAAAACACTTGCTTTTTATTTTTCATGCACTGAGGTTAATCCCGGGAGCATATGCAGTAGCTTGTTGATGTTTCAGACATTGATATTTCTGGAAGACTATATCCATGTGTGTGTTTTGAGCATGGTAATACATTTTATAGATCCAATTTTGTATGCACTTCAGTATTGCACTTCATTGCTTAGATAGGAAAATGCACTTGACACTTTAAATGTTAGTAGTTAGGGGTTCACAGATTAATTGGTTAATTACATGTATAATTACTTGTAGGTGAGGCTTTATATTGTGCTTTTTTACTTTGATGTGTTATTCCGAAGAAGTCATTGTGAAAGAACTGACGAAAGCGCTTAATCCATTAAATATTTTGTTCAGCTCTTAGTGCTTCCTTTCCACTGTTTTTTTATTTATATCTTTTGACTACACTTTGGACACCTTTTGAAACCCAAAGGCTTCACCTCTTTTCCTTGCTTAGACATTTAAACAGATGCAATACAGTCCAAACAAGCAATAACTATCCCTACAGCTCTCTAATTTAAATGGGTTGGGTATAACTATATAAAGATTGAAGAAATAAGCACCAAAGAAAAAAACACACACAATCACAACTTCGGTTCTATATATCTAACTATTAATACATTTTTTTAAACTATCAGAACTAACAAAGAGGAGAAAAGAAAGGAGCCCTCTGACTTAAACAGGCTGTGCTCTAATTAAAAATGTGAGCTACTAAACAGGAGATCGCAACAGCAGCACAATTCTAATGTATTTAAGGCAAAAGCAATTATAACCATCTATAACAGAGCCAACAAAGTCATCTCAAGCACACTGAGAAAAACTGACGCAAACTGACAGAAAGATAAAATCCTATCTAATATTTCTTCTTTAAACAGAAATCCTAAACCTTAAGTCAGAAAAAACAAGTAAACCTACTTGTCTATAAAAAACGGGATAGGGAGAATGCAGGCCCAAACACAACGCAGGCAGAAAAAATATTTAATTTTATACTAAATATTAAATTGAAAGCTACTAAATGTACCGAAGAGCAAACACACCACACTCAGTTATAAAAGTTATACATTTTAAAGGTAGCACCGAAAAACTCAAATAAGAAAAAACGTATTCAGCTTAGCCAGAGCCAGAAGAATCACTTGATCTCTTTCAGCGGCAAACGAGATCTGGGGAACGCACTAGAGCATTATGGGATTGGGAATAAGCCACGAGCTAGCTGAAGACATCAAGCTTGTAAAAACAGCCATGTCGGAACTGAGGAAGTACTGAACCCATCAGTAAAGAATGAAGGTGAGATAGGACAACTTGACATATATATTTATACATGAGACACAATATCGACTCAGGCCACTGTGTTTCAGCTTTTTATTATTTGATCATACATGTGTGTATATTTATAGGATCATAGGTTAGTACTAGGCTAACTGCCATTGTGAGCCATTGTAAGCCTAGCCAATTATCCCTTGTGAGACTCAAACCCTGCACCTTGTGTTTGTAAGGCAAACACCTTAACCATTAGGTCATCCTCCCATTTGTATAACACATTTATATGTGCACACACGTTTTAAATATATATATATATATATACACATACATATATATATATATATATATATATATATACACAAATGCACTTGCACACATTTTTATGTGTGCGTGTGTGTGTGCGCTTGTGTATTGTAACATGAGGGATAGTGTCCTTAAAGTGTGCTGCAGTATTGACTATGGGAAGATTTTCACAATACATAAGCAGACACTAAGCTTAACTGCTACCAAATATGGTGATTCAAAGTAAGTTGCCTAGAGGGATAGAATGAGAAAGTTTGCTCCTAAACTGGAGTTTCCGAGTAGGAAAGCTGGAGCTTGCCTAGGAAACACCCTGGGAGTGCTGTGTGTGACAACCCAGTTGGGACTAACTTGTGGAATTATACTTGAAAGAAACATATGAAGATTAAGCCCAGCTGAGTCATACATCCTAAAACTTTTTAAGATCGCCTGCATTTGCAAAGCTGAGAGAGATTTAGTACTGCTGATGGACAAATAATCCAAACTGCCATTTTATTTAAAGTTAAGTGAGTTAGCCATTTATTTATTTTTAACCTTCTTGTGACTTTAAAATAAACCTAGGTTTCATGGAAATCTTGTCTCCAGCGTTTCCACTGATCTTACACTGGTGGCAAATGATGGTAAATGAGAAGAGACTTCCATTTGCAGATCCTCACGGTACCTTTTCTACTAACAGCAATTCATATTTGGACTACTGATTCTTTACACCATTACAATGGCATAATTTCCTGATTTCCTGGTAACTTCGACCATGGAGGAACTACAAAGACTTGTGGACTCACAGGTGGAGAGTCACCAAAACCTGGTACAACTACTGCAAAGAACAGTTGTGTGAGAACTTACTGTAACAGTAGACATTTAACTAGATCACTGCTGCAGTGATGCTAACTGATAGGACAAATTATCCTAAAGATACCATATGTCCTACCAGTCTTCAAAACCTTAGGAGTACCTTCGTCTCATACTGTACCTCTGACCTAACACATATACACAAGACTATGTGCTGACACTTGACATATGAGCATGAAAATCCTCAGAGCTTTCTTGACCTATTAAAATTGAAGCCAATGCTGTAAAACATAGATTCAGATAAGAATAAGAGTATAGTAGTGGAAAGGAAAAATTATTCCACCTTGGTGTCGCTTTTGTATTAGGATACGAATAAACGAGTCTTCATGGGTTCTGTTCAGGCAGCTTTATTACATGCAAACACATTACAACTGTTGACTACAGACTCAAACTTAAAAAACTTATATACAAGTAACGGCTATGCTTCTACTAAATGGCACTAAGGCTGTGCATGCGTGTGGGTTTTATACATGCACGTACAGCCTCGCATGCTTCTTAAAGATACAAGCACACACACTTTACACTCTGATCTACATCCTCCCTCTTTGAGAAATACACCGTACAATTGTTATGATACTGTTCAGCATGCAGAAATCACAGGTAATCCATAGACATGCATTATACAATATTAAGCAAATATGTGTATACAAATCAAGTCCACGGTACTGCATATTTCACACTTGGTTTAGATGTTCATCCATATTGTGTGACATAAAACTGGGAATTAGACTTAGCAGCTGGGACAGTTTCTGCAAAATGGTTGACCTGTAGAATGTTCAAATCACTTTCTGGAACAGAATCAGACTTTTGAACACATTCTGGTCTGGAAACAGTGTCTGACACAGTTAGATTTAGAGTTTGCATCATAGATACAATGTTATGATTCAATCATGATGATGGTTCTGGTACATGAAGAAGACATCTGCGATTCCTCCTATAGTCCATTCCTTCAGAATTTACCAAGTAAGATCTAGGCTCGGCACAGATATCTGTAATCTGTCCTATTTGATCAAAATCTTTAGTTGTCTGAATTCGTATTCTCTCTCCTTCCCTCAACGGATGAAGTAGTCTGCTTGATCGGTCGTAACTAGATTTCTGGATATTACACTTCTTAAACAACTGAGCCTTGACGGTTTTAGTGTTCTTTGACTTAGGCTTCAACAAACGTGAAGAAATCGGTAGTGTAGTTCTAGTTTGCCTGGAAAGAAGTCTTTGAGCAAGTGAGCCAAGAATATCATTTCAGGGTATGTTTCTGAGATTAAACAAATTCAAGAATATATCTGTATTGTCACGCTTTGACCTTTCAAGTAATTGCTTTGCATTCTGTACTGTTCTTTCAGCTAGACCATTGGATTGAGGATATTCAGGACTACTAGTGACATGTACAAAGTCCCATTTTTTTTTGCAAATTTCAGAAACAGCTGGCTAGTAAATCGAGTGCCATTGTCAGAAAAAAGTTTGTGTGGACTACTATGAACTGAGAAATTATGCTTCAACTTAGTAACAACAGCAGTTGAGGTTATGTTTGGTAGCAGATCAATCTCAAACCAATTTGAATAAGAGTCTGACAAAACTAAGCAGTGTTGACTATTCCACTCAAAACTTCGAATCTGATATGGTCTACACCATATGATCTAAGTTTTAAAGCTTCTAATCTTTTAACAGAGATCTCCGTATAGCAAGGAAAGGGAAGATTTTCCTTTTCTGCACTGTAGTGCGATCTCGGAGTTGGTATATTTAAGTAGCGGGGTGTGAGGGGCGCGGGTGGGGGGTCTTGCTCCCCTGCTTAGAGTGCTTAAAGGAAAACAACAGGATATCAAATTAAAAAGCTCTACCTGCTGTCTCCTTAAGTCCCCGTTATGTGCTACAGCCAAAAAAAAAAAATAACTGCAGCTTTAAAATAAAATCATCAAAAGTGTTTTACAGCTTAGACTTCCTAACTTTCCGTACTATTTCACTTCCCTATTTAAAACCAAAATGAAAACCGTCTAGCCGTCTCTTAAATAATGATGTCACATCTGCCATAGCTCTTCATGTAGATCCCGGGACATTTCCTCCCCCAAAGTGACGTGAACACTGCCTAATTTACATGCTGTATTGAAGCCCCTGTGATCCTCCCACATTGTGATGTCATCTCTGCCTTGCTCAGCCCACTGTTGCTGGTGTGTGGAACTTCTTTTCGGTCGAGGTGAATCCTGTCGGCTCCATTTCGTGCAAAGGAATTCCTAACAGTGTATACTGCTTGCATCTTCACCAGCGTTTCGCTAATTCATAGGTAAGGTAAGTCTATTTTGTGTATGAAAAGGTAATTTTACTGTCCATGCATTCATAGCCCTGATAGTTATTTTTCTGTTTTTAAAGTGCAGAATGGTAGCGTTAGTGTTTGTATAGGTGGCACGTGCTTTTAATTTTTAATAGTTCTGCCGATTTAAGCATTTCAGCTGTTTTTTTTTGTGTGTTCAGTTTTGCTTGTAAATATTCTGTATTTTCGTTGTCGTTCTCCCAAGTTGTGCGCATTAAAAGTTTACAGATAATTAGTTCAGTTGGCTCTGTACTGCGTGTGTGTATAGATCGTGATGGCAACCGATTCTGTGGAAGCAGTTATTCTTGGGTAGCTTGTGCATAAAAGACTTTACAATCAGTTTTACAACAGGCTGCTTCTACAGAATGTAAGTAATAAGAGCATCGTGTTTGATCAAGTTATGGGCGTCTAGTTTTGGAGGCATTTGCAATTAACGGTTGTGGATTTTGCAGCGATTAATGTTTAATTCACCCTAGAAATGGAGTGCAGCTTGTAAGTGAATATTGTACATAAATCTTGATGTATTCTGTTTTTATGTCACGTACATTGCGAGCGTTGTAAATTCGTTTTGCTTTGTTAATTCTTTACATAACCTCATGGCGTCCTTAAGGTCACAGTGAATGCAAACCGGAATATCTTGCACTCAGTTTTTGGTGGAATGCATGTGTTAATGTAATGAAGACAAAGAAGGGCTAGTACATATTGCAGTTTAGGGATTAGCACGCTTTTGATGCTAGCTGCATGTTTTATGGGGGAATAAGGTTTGGGAGATGCTGTAGCAGAGTTTCATTTGGGTAAGTAGCTTAGCAGTAATGTTTTTAGTTTGAAGGGAGAAACTGAATATTAGTTCTAATATGATTCCCAAATACTTGTTTTAATAGGTTAACATTTAGCATGATGTTGTCTTTGTTATGCTTAAGTATTATTGAGAGGCAGGAATTGAAGTGTAGCCAACAGCATTACATTGGTTTTAGCTGAGTTCAATGAGATTGCTGAATAACCAGGAATTTAATTTTAAGAAATTTGCATGAAGCTGAGGTTGCAAGGTTTAGGTTTGCTGGAGTCTATCAGGAGAATATCATATGCATAGACTAAGAGATAAGTCATTCTTGTCAGGTTGAGTATTGTGTGCATTTTAAATGAATTATTAAACTCAGCTAGATGGTTAGTGCCACCACTTCTTTTGTTTTCTTTATAACAAATGTTATCTACAGTTACTTTGCAATAAAGTACATCTGTACTATGAGCTTCTCATCACACAGCATAGTAAAGGGGTCAGGAAAAAAGTACAAAAGTGCACTTAGCTTTTCTGCAGCAACATTAAAGTGCAGAAAGAAGCAATCAATGTTTGTCAGTGATGCCTTTACTGAATTTATCAAAGACAAGGCTGTAGCAATACTGTTTTATTTATTGCTGGTAGGGCAGAAAAAGGAAAGCTAATTTAACTGAACATAATAGTGGCACTAACCATGGTTCACTATGAAATGTAACAAGCTAATTCCTCCAGCAGTTCAAAAGAACAATCCTTCCATTTATTTTTTAAACATAGCCATTGCCCTTTATTTATTTTACTACACTGCCCTAACTCACAAACTCCCTCACAAACTGGCATGTAAGAGCCAATGAGGAGAACACTATAACGAATCAATGGAAACGCGGTCTACTCCACTCCAGCTGCTGCTAGTGTAATGCTTGTTGCAAGAGGAAGTTTCGGAAATTAAAGTCTGTCTTTTTTTTCCCTGACCCATTTATAATGATTTCAGCATCTCAGAGGCTTTTTTTTCCCTGACCCATTTATAATGATTACAGCATCTCAGGGTCTTTGGGTTGAATAACTTAAGCAACAACAAAAAGAGAATGGAGTCATGCTGAAGGCCAGATGCAGTACTTTGCTGGGGCATTTTGTGGTCCCTGGAGCACCTACTGAACTCCTCTACAATAAAGTCCATTTTCCTTTTTTAGGGGATAAGCTCATTGGTGGTATGTTTTAAGACTGATGCAGTCTTTGTGGTCTCTTTGTTAATTATTGTATGCCATATCGATAAGTATTACTTTTGTGCAAGGTATATTCTATTTTATACCCTTTATAATCTGTTAATGTTTTTTTCTATAGCAAGGACAGTTCCTATTTCATTTATTTTTGTTGGTTTGGTTGTGGAGGAGTTCAATCTTTAGCACTCCAAATCCATTATTTCTGTGTGTTTCATCTCATTTTGTCAACAGATCTTCATTAATATTGTTCCAAATGGCTGTTGTAGCGATTCTCAGCTGTATGATATATTAGATTTCTTCCCATTGAAAGAGTATTTTCTTTTTAGCAAACAGATAGTGAATCCTCCTTTATTCCTGTGTTGTATGATACTTCTGACATGATTTGCTTCAAGTGGGGAGAACTGTCACCATAAACCAGTCAGTGAAATTCCTTTGGACCATCCTAGTTGATAGCTCTGTTCTTGTTGGGCATTTCTTGAATTTTCTGTATTACCAGTTAGAATACTTAAATTTCACCCCTCACTGGAGACAAAGATGTTAGTGAACTGATATTAATTTAAAGGCAGAATTTTATGATTTAACCTTTGTCATTTTTAAACAACAACAGTATGCCTGACGTTCACTTACTGTTCACAAATTACAAAGTCACAGGGAATAATGTAATCTGCTATGTAAAGTAAAGGTTTAATAAAATGGAGTTCAGAGTAATTCTGATCTATAGAGTTGTATTTTTTTAAACCATGTACATCTTGTGGTTATAACCAATAGTCAATGTTAAGTACGAAAGGCATCAATGAGCATTGCAGTTAATAATTCCTAGATATCTTCAGATCTAAATACTATTGAAAAACAAAGTTTATAATACAATGGTTCAAATAAACATCTATTGATTTGAAGCCAAGTAAATTATTTTAACTCTTGGGGCACTGAATGTAGTATTATTCTCAAAACAACCATTGATAACAGTGGATCCATTAGAGTCATTCAGAATCTAGATATGGGAGCCTTGTTTTGTATACTGGTTTTAGTTCAAAACATTTAGATGATTCTCCAGCTGTATTAGGAACCATAATACAATCACTGAATAGCTAGCCATGGAGTGGTTCGGTATATTTTGTACCGTTAGGCAACAATTCAGAGCATATCTGGGAGTTTCCGCCCATGTTCCTGACATAACTAAAGAAGGCCTTGTGATTATCTTTAGTGTCTAGCACAATTTTTCTTTCAAAACTGGCCTTTGATGATTTTATGAGAGAACAAAGTTTCTTACTAATACTGATCAGAGATGCCTTCCCTTTTTGGGAATTTGCTCTGTCATGTAGTAGCTTCCTCCAACTCTGTTGTATAGCTTATTTATGGCCGGGGTCCACCAGACCGGTCTCCTGTTTTTGGAACAGTGACTCTTGGTTTTATTTGGGATAGCACAATCCATGCATTCCTGCAGGTGCTCATAGAATGCATTTGTAAAGGATACAGCGGATTGGGCTGTATTATCCTTTGGCCAAGGGGCTTTTAAGGACTCCACCTCAGTCTTGAGAAGTGCAAAGTTGGCTTTTAAGAAATTATTTATAGTGATTTCCTTGGCTGGGGGTGGGGACGGGATATGGATGTCCAGGGAAATTTTTTTATGGTCTGATCTTTCCAATGAGGGGTTTACCTCTGGTGTGGAACATACAGTTCCCATGTTGGTGATGACCAGGTCCAATATGTTCCCTCTTGTGGGAGTGATGACCAGTTGTTCCATTGCATTAGAGTTTATAAATTAAAGGAACCGTTGGGCGAGGATGTTTGGGCTTGTGTAGTTTTAGCAGTCCATGTTTGGGTAGTTGAAGTCACCCAATAACATAGTGTTTGGAGAGACCTTCATATTCTCCAGTGTTCTCAGGAATGCCAAGTGGGGTTCCTGTAATAGGATGGGTGCTCTGTAGCAGGCTACAAACTGAAAGGCAGTTTTGCCTACTGTTAGTTGCACATGGATGGTTTCTGATGCTTCGTGCAGTGCCACCAACCTGGAGGTGTAGGTATCTTTGATGAATATAGATACTCCCCCTCCTTTTGTGCTTCGGTCTGAGTTTTGGGGCCGAAACGCATGGTATGAGTTATAACCTGGCAGTACTGGGGTGCTCTCAGGAGCCTTGAACCATGTTTCTGTTACTGCACAGACATCGATTTTCTCCATGCTTAGGAGAGCCTCGAGTGCGTGCATCTTGAGGTTTAGACTACTGGCATTGAGTAGCATTACCTTTATTTTTTTTATCCTTGGGTTGTCTATGGAGGTGGGTTTGTCCTTTGAGCCTCGACTAAAAAAGGCACTATGGGTGTGGCAAGAGCTTTGGCCAGTATACGGAAGCCTAAGGGTGACAGGTGCAAGGCATCCCTAGCGAAGCAACGTGGCTTGTCGAGCATGTCATCCCAGGCTCAGACATTGGATCCCCTTTGAATGACACCAATACTTTAGCCAATTGTTGAAACTTATCATATTGTCTTTATACTGTGGCATCATTCTTGGTGAGGGCAATATGCTACTCAAGGTCAGGGTCATACCAGCCTGGGTTACATGGTCAGAGAGCTCCTATGTCTCTTTTCATGTAGTCCAGGGATGTACGTCTCAGGTCATTCACACCAGCATGGGAAATGGCTGAGTCATACTTGTACCTGCTTTGGAGTGACCTGAGTGCTTGCAATATGTGGCGGATCCTGGCACCCGATAGGTTACAGTGACCTTCTCCTTTTTCAGTCTGGTGAGCGGGACGTCAGTGTGGAGGACAAGAGTCCCCTATAACAAGTGTATTTGGTGTGTAGTTTGTCCTTAAGGGCTGTGACTGTGAGGCAAACTGATTTTGTGAGATATGTGACTCGTGGGTATTGTTGATGGGTGGCTGTTGCTTGGACAGTAGGTCTTTGCTGTTTTGGCAGATTTTTATTTAGAGCCTCCGAGTATGTTTTTGTGTGTTTATGTGTTGGGTATGCAGATGCAATAGGTCTGTGTGAGATTGGATTTGTGGTGCGGGTGGTTACCTTTTCCTCCTGACTGTGCCAGTCTTGGGTTGAGAGAGCTCTGCCTCCAGTTTGGCTGTGTAACTGCATCTCTCACATGTATT
Organism: Protopterus annectens; assembly: GCF_019279795.1. NCBI lineage: Eukaryota > Metazoa > Chordata > Ceratodontiformes > Protopteridae > Protopterus > Protopterus annectens. The sequence continues at coordinate 158,354,769 of NC_056747.1, forward strand.
AGAGTTTGTTGGAAGGAGGACAGGGTGGTCTATGTATGTAAGGCAATTGTAACATTGCCTCAAAATTCCCTGAATCACCAGCTGGACTGGAGAGTAACCTTGAAACTGACCCTTGGACATACCATATTAGTATAGGGAACTGTTTTTTTACTGATCAGATTAAGGGAAGGGAACTGATTTTTCACTTGATCAGGAAATACTCTTTAGGCTTGTTGACGGAGGTATTTGTGTTTTGTATAAGGCAAATATATAAAATCTACTGCTTTCTGCTGAGAAACTTTACTAGCTTAGTATAGTAAAAACTGGTTGAGTAAAAACATATGTGGAAGTGATTGTGTGAGCAACAGTCTAAGATAATTCCTGGAGAAATGTAGGTGGGCAATGAGTTGGTGATGTAGAATGCAGTGAAAAGAGAGGACAGTAAATATATAGGATAGGCCTGGTTAGGACAGTAAGTACATAGGAAAGACCCAGTCACAGAAGTATTATGTTGATGTGAGGGATGGGGTACAGACAGGACGTTTGGGTATATCTGCAAGGTTGAGGATAGTACTTTTAAAATGTACTAAAGATAGTATTGACTATAAAATTAGACCGATTTTGATTCTTTAAGGATTATCTAGTTTACTGAAAATATGAATAATCATCTTCAGTTACTAACTGTTAACTCACCTAAGAGTACTCCTAGTATTTTGCTCTCCCTTGCCAAGAAATGCTATTCATCACATTCTTTCTTCTATAAGGAGTTACAGGAATTCACCTAAACACTGACAGGATATTTTTACAGTCTTGCCACAAAACCTGGAGGCAAAGGATAACATCCACTTATTATATATCCAATCACAGTCTACCACCTCTACAAGCCAGAGGTTGTTTGGTGGGCGAGGGCTTTGACTTCTTAAAGGAAACCTCATCAGATATTGCCATCTATACAAAAGTTTCACTGGAGGCATGGAGGTGAGATGATAGGATCTTAGGAACAAGTCTTTACTACTTGTTCAAAGCTGGAAGCATTTTTGAAGAATGTTTCTAAAACATGCTATGTGATCTGGTAGGGGACAATAGAGTTCTTAACTCAAATGAAATTATTTACTACTATGTTGGTGCCAAATGTGAAATACACGACTAAATTCAGGATAAGTAGTGTTCTGTTAGCTAGATGATGGAAAGCTATTGTGTTAATTATATTTGTTTAGAAATATTTTTGCTTTTTGGAGATTTAATTCTGAAAGGTACATGGTTATCAGGAGGGCTCTCTGTGGTCACAGTAGGTATACATTTGGTACAGAAGTTTGTTAATCACATGAAACATTTGCTATCAGGCTCTTGGTGAATGAACATTTGGTACAGAATTTTGCTAATCACATGAAACATTTGCTATCTGCCTCTTGGGGAATGATGTAATATGACACAGTACCTAGCACTGGGCATGCTATAATATGACATAGCACCTAGCATGGAGAATAGTATAGTATGACATAATACCTAGCATGGAGAATGGTATAATATGACAGAATACCTAGCATGGAGAGTGGTATAATAGGACATATTACCTAGCATGGAGAGTGGTATAATAGGACATAATACATAGCATGGAGAATGGTATATGACAATACCAATACATTTAAGACTGATGCTTTTTATCCATTTTTGCAAATTATTGGAATTCCTGTTTTTCACTTTTGGTAATATCTGAACAAGCTTACAACTGTCCACAGATTTAAAACACTACCTTATTGTTGCCTTTTACGATTTATATGACAGAGGAACAAAACACTGCAAAATTGACCCCTGTGGTACTCAGAGTGGTATTCCTAGGTAATGATATATTTCGGAATTCTTACTTGTAATAACTTGATAATCAGATGGAAAGCCAAAAGCCAGTTGATGGAGTCATCTGTAAATGACCAAGACCTTTTTTTTACATGAATTTTACATCAGATAGTGTGCATATGTACTGATACTGCTGGACTGTAGATGTTTGAGTAGACTTTTTATGATGGAAATGTTCTGAACTGGGAAGTTTTGTTATTACTGGTGCATGCATTTTGTTTCATTGTTTACTGGAAAATTTTCCAATCAAATTTAAAAGACCCTCAGACTGTACTGTATTGGTGAATATAGTGTACTACAATCAGGAAGGTGCATCAAAGAGCATGTTTCTGTTTCGTATGCAAGGGGCCTGTGATTTGAAAACCGCCCAAACCCAAAGGTAAACTGCCACTGGCAAGATGTATTTTCTGTGAATGTGAGTTTCAATGCTGTTTCAGTGATTGAGTTTTCAAGGGTGGAAACGTTTCAATGCCAAGTCTGTTCTCATTGTGAGATTGCATTGCTTTGTTTAGCAGATATATCTTAGTGTTTGCGCTGTACAATGCAAAATAAAACTTAAGTCCAAATCATCGTGGAAGTAAAGCAGTATGCACATTACTGTTTATGGTAAACTGTGTGAAATAGCCAACTAATGGTTCACTGGAATGGCTGTAGGCCGGGAAGCTCCCTTTGACCATGATGTGAATGGTGGCAGGGCACCAAACTGACAAGACATCCCCGGCTGAACTATACCTCTCAAGTGTCTTGATTTTTGCAGAATGAATCCATTATTGCTTCTTATTTTTGGATTATTCCTCTCAAATTTTGTGGTTTGCTGTCAAATCTTGTCGGAATAAAGTCACTAAATGAGACCATGCGTTTCAGCCTTCATAACCTTCAGAAATATGCATGCTAAAGGAAGACCTGTTATTCGATCAACTGTCTCAGTTTATACGACATCAATTTTTTGATTTCTTGCGCTGAGGTACATAGGTATGACATGTGTCAGGCCATCGCAGTCAGCCATAGACTCTTCAAATTGCGACATACTTGTTGCGTCCAACTACCCCATGTACTGACTTTCTATGTGTCAAAGCAAGGCGAGGAGCAGTTATGCAGTGTAAATGTGCAGAGTGTCCCCCTTCCAAGGCAGACACCAGTAATAGAATGGCTGTTCATCTCTCCTTGATTTTGCAGGATGTTCTGGTTTCTGTCATGTTTTTATACTGTTCATTTATGCTTATTATTCAGAAAGTGCGTGTTGCTCTGTGTTTAAGTAGCAATGCTTTAATGACCATCTGGTAAGACTGGTAAGCTTAGCTGAGATTGTAAAATGCAAGTACGTTGCAATAAGCATACTGTTAAAGAATTGCCAACATTGAAAGCCTTTCTGTTGCCACACAGAGAATACTTACATAACTAGATAACATATAAGCCTGGGGTATTGAAATGCATATGACAGTCTTTGTACTTAAAGACAGGATTACATTATTTTAACAGCTCATTACAGGATTTATCTGCAAACTAAACAGAATGCCAATCTATATCATGTGTGGTCCATATCCTGTGCAGTAATCCCTTAAGCAGTGTATTGTGAGCTTGTTTCCTAATAAATAATCCAGAAACTGCCAAAAACCACAAAATATTCCTCAACCTCAGAAGGAATGGCACCGCAGGAGCAATAATACGTCCTTTATTAAGACCACAGCACGTAAACAAAAATTATAGCAGCATACAGAGAAATATTTATACGCATTAAAAAATTACGTATGGGGAAAGGACAATAGATAAAAATTATAAAGGTACAACTCATAGTAACAATTTGAAAAAGGAAGAGATAGATCTTTTGCAACGAATAACATCTGACCAATCCATACGAATAACGAAACCAGATAAGGGGGGAGGGATTGTTATATATCACCAGGAGGATTATGTTAATAAAATGTATAATATATTAGTAGATTCAGGTAACTACATTACGGTATCCATGAATGAAATTAATATAGGATACAGACGAATAGATATGTTCTTAGAAGACATGTTGTTAGAAGGGAGAATTAATATGGACCTGTACAACTATATGAAAGTGGAAAACCCGATGTTAGCTACCATAATAGGAGTGCCAAAAAATACATAAAAATTACTTGGACCCCCCCTTTTAGACCCATCATAGCTGGGAGTCATTCTAAAACTTTCCCCTTAAGTGTAGTTATTGACACCTGGTTAAAGCATATTTATAATAAAATCCCTCATTTGATAAAGGATTTGTGGATGTTTTTAGGGAATTTAACCCCTGAGTTATGGAAGGAAGATTTAATCTATATATCCATAGATGTTATCGACTTATTTTCCTGTATCCCTAAAGAACAGGGTATGGACAGCTTTTATAATAGTATTAAACAATTTTTAAACTTGAACTGGGAACAATCTTCTGTTGTTATGGAGTTAATGAGCATCATATTAGATTACAATTATATATTTTTTGAAGGGGAGTTTTATAGACAAACCCAAGGTGTGGCCACGGGAACAGCATGTGCCCCATTATATGCTAATCTAGTGATGCTAGAGTGGGAAATGGAAAAAGTCTTCAAGCATCAGTATTTTAAATACATTAGATTTTATACAAGATTTCTTGACAACATTTTTATTTTGTGGGATGGACAAGCAGAAATGACTGATGAATTTATACAGTATCTTAACAACACCAGTCAGTTTTTGAAATTTACATATAATTTTAATGAAAAAAGGCTGTCATATCTGGATACTTATATTTCCAGTAACAAGGAAGGCTTTGAATCACGTATATACAGAAAAAAATACCTTTTCCAATAACTACCTGGAATTTACAAGTAATCACCCGTTTAAAACAAAAAAAAGCATTTTCAAGGGACAGTGCATTCGAGCGGCGTGAATGACATCTAGTTATAAAGATATGTTGCAAGAAATTGACTTCATTAGGTTATTTATGAACAGAGGATATTCACCTCGATTAATTAAGGAAGTAAAAAGTTATGTTATAAAGGAATGGGGGAAGAAATACACACCAGTATTGGGTAAACCATTAAAGAAAGAGGTAGTTATGGAGGAACGGAAGGACTACAAACGAGCATATATTTTAGAATATTCACCTCAAACTGTACATATAAAGGATATATTAAATAAATATTGGAATATTTTTACCATGGATCATGACCTAAGGGAAATAGTCGGTAATGCTCCAATACTTGTTTATAAAACGGGTTTGAAGTTAAAAAATATATTGGAGAGACCTCAGAGAGTGAAAAAGTTAACCTTAAAACAAGTGCAGCGTAAATGTGGTAGATGCACATACTGTCCGTTTATATATGAAGAGGATGGATTAGTATTGGAAAATATTAATAGAACCAAGATAATGTTTAAAAGAGGCAATTGTAACACAAAGAATGTAATATATATGGCAAAATGTTGTACTTGTTCATGTTTTTACATAGGGAAAAACAAACGTATGTTTAAGAAAAGAATATATGAGCATTTATATGCCATAAAGAAGGAAGATAACACCAATGCATTATTTAGGCATATATATAGAACACTGATAATACACATTATTTTAGATTAGGCACAGTCATAATCAGATAAAAATTACATGAAATAAAATGTACATAATAATGAAGGGTAGTAACACAATTTTATATTGTAGACACTAATCACATTTATTAAATAGTAGGAAGCTTAGAATGTAGTGTTTTACTAGGATTTTTAATAGTTTATTATATATTTCATTATATGTACAGCACTTGCCTTTTAAAACTTTATTGTGAATTGGCGCCAAAATGTGTATATATTGTGGTGTGTTTATTGATTAATTGATTCTGATGAAGTCCACATGATGGTGGATGAAAGCGCTTAATTCTACTACTAGTTTTATTTCTCTGTATGCTGCTATAATTTTTGTTTACGCGCTATGGTCTTAATAAAGGACGTATTATTGCTCCTGCGGTGCCATTCCTTCTGAGGTTGAGCTTGTTTCCCGTTTGCTTTTCATTTCTTACTGTGACTGTTTTCCCCTTGAAACAAGTAGATAGTTGTTGACAGGCAGCAGATTTTTTTTTTTTTTTTGGATAAGCAACATTTCTACAAGTGGGGGTATCACAGAGATTGCTAGTTTCAGTACGTTACTTGGTTTGGTTACTTGGTAGTTTAATAAAGCTGAATACAAGTATAATTAGAACTGGAGTACAAGGAGAAGTGGTTTGAGTTTAGGGCTGCTTGTTTTTCTTAGACATGATTTTGACTAGTCTTGTGATGGAAATGTTACAACTTGGGCAGTATTGTCTTTATTGGTGCATGCATTTTGTTTCAATGTTTTCAGGAATGTTTTCAACAAAATTAAAACTGGACTGCATTGTACAAGCACTATATATATATATATATATATATATATATATATATATATATATATATAAAACGTGTGTTTCTTGTCTGTCTGTCTGGACAGCCATCTAGTTGCTGAATATTTGAACTTTATTAAAATGTGAAGTCTATGCAGTTCTGTTTTTTATATATGCACTTTTTACCATTTAGTGAGTGTAGGCATGATTTATGTAAGTAGGGAAGCCCCTAAGGAGTGGGATGCATGCCGGTTCTCTGTGGCTGTTCATCTATATTAGTAGTCTAACTCTACTTGTGATGGAATTCAAAACTGGGCAGCATTGCCATTATTGGTGCATGCATTTAGTTTCACTGCTTTCAGCAAAAAGGTTCAAAATAGTAATTTTAAAACACACAGTACAACTGGACTCCATATTACAAGGAATGTAAATGTATACAGTACAGAGGTGTATTCAAGAACTTGTCATTTATTCCTGTGAAACGCAGCTGTGATTTCAAAATAGCAGAAACTTAAATTTACGTTTACACTGCCAATGGCTACATGTATTATATTCGAAAGTCAGTTTTGTTGCTGTTTCAAAGTCCAGATTCTGATTGCAATAAAGTTCAAAGTGTGCGTTTCAGACTGCAAGCAAGGGTGCAGGTGTGTGTGTGTGACTGCAAGCAAGGGGGCAAGTGTGTGTGTGTGTGTGTGTGACTGCAAGCAAGGGGGCAAGTGTGTGTGTGTGTGTCTGCAAGCAAGGGGGAAAGTGTGTGCGTGTGTGACTGCAAGCAAGGGGGCAAGTGTGTGCGTGTGTGACTGCAAGCAAGGGGGCAAGAGTGTGTGTGTGTGTGTGTGTGTGTGTGTGTGTGTGCGTGCGTGTCTGCAAGCAAGGGGGAAAGTGTGTGCGTGTGTGACTGCAAGCTGCAGTGCTGAGGTTAAAGTCTCTCGAGTGTGTAGCTCGATGGAATTTGGATTTTTTTGAGGTGCAGCATGTCCCTTAATTCCGGGCTGGACATGGCTTTATATGTCAGGCACAGGTCACCCCTGAGCAGGCAGTATGCCACTGAGTAGAGCTGGAGTTTCTTTAACCGGGCAGCATATGGTATCTGTTTGAGCCCTTTGATCCTCTTGGTGAGGTACTTTTGGGGTCTTTCCAGTTGCTGCAGGTGTTTGGTAAGGTACATCCCAAAAGGGGCATTGTACTGGATTATGGGCCTGATGAGGGATGAGTAAAGAGGCACGATGACCTCCCCTAATCTAGATGTGAATCCCTTCATGATTAGGTGGGCTATATAAAATGTTTTCTAACCACTTTGGCCACGTGGTTGTCAAATGAGAGACTGCTATCAACTTGGGTCCCCAGGTCCCTAATTACTTCTTCTGTACTTAATGGATTACCACCTATGTGGTAATTTGTGGGCACTTTGTTTTTGCCAAAGGGGATGACTATACACTTTTTGGCGTTTAGCTTGAGGCCATGGCTCTGGCACCAGTTGTAAACCAAAAGCCAGCTTATCTGTATGTCCTTTATGATGGATCATTTGACTTCTGGTACATTTTGCAAAACTAAATGGTATTTGCTTACTGTAGATTTGTAAGGTCCATAAAGATCATAACTGTTTCACAGGTGTCGGATCTTCATTATGCTGCAGTCTTAATGTATACATGGGGTATATTTATAGAGATAAATGGATAGAGCGCATACTTTGTAAATGGAGATAATGTAATTAAAGCAAAATATGTAGTGAGACCATGCATAATTACCCGTTGAAATTCTGAGTAAGCCAACATATGATGGAGTATGTGTAGTTGATTTGGGTTGTAATTGTAGACCTGGTGGGAAACGCACAATTGCCCGTTGCAGTAACTGAAAATCCAGCAAAAAAAGCAGACTATAATCTCACTATTCTGAAGAACCCTACTGATTCTGAAGAGCCCTACTGATATGTAACAAAGTACTGGCAGAAGTTCAGTAACTGCTACAAAAAGTAAGAGCATAAATTTGTAATGACCATGCATAAACATTAACTGCATGTTTTGGAAATAAGACGAAGTCTGGCACAATTAAACAGTACAACAAATTACAGGTGGTATATGCACTACCATAATTTTTTTTTTTTAAATATCGACTCCAAAAATCATGTGGGTGCTGTCATGCAAGTGTGAAATATTTCATGTTTATAGTGTATCATCTGTTAGCTATTTAAACAAACAGGAAGGGAAAATAAGTGGAAGACTGATGCTTTGCAAAGCAGTGATTATTGCCAGAGCTATGTAGCTTAGTTTTAAATTTGACAGTAGTGCAACAAAAAAAAAAAGGCTCCCACTGTAAGGAGGGAAAGGCTGACAAGCAAACAGTACATTAGTCTGGTCACCTGCTGTGAGCTGTTAATCACATGCAGATTATGGGTCAAATTACCCTTAGCTCTTTGACAGCTAGGGAAGGTAGGTGTGAAGTGGGAGGGGAGATTCCTTGAAGAGCTAGATTTCAGCCTTCACAAAAGAAGGCAACTTAGCATTTCTAAGATGAAAAGAGCTATAAAATGCACTTTTGAGTTTTGTTCTGTAGCATTTTCACTGCTTGTGCTTGAAGTGGTCATTGAAAAAGGATAACATTTTAACCAAAAGTAGGGGATTTTCAGACTGCAGTGAATGCCTGTTAAGTCAATGAAGTGACAACAGCTGAAGGCAAAACGTGGCAGATCTGATGCAATTTTTTGGAGACAAATAATGCATTCTGGGATACTTAGAGGCAGAGTAAACAGTCTGAATTTTTCCAATATGCCAGACCCCATGTGGTCAGAGTCAGAAATTGCATCTAAAAATATCTAAAAAGCTCAAAATAGTCTCAGAGTGCTGTTAAAATGTAGGAAACATCAAACCATGATGAAATTAATATGTTTTTTGAGTCTGAGGGTGCGGTTGTCCTTTAAATGGTTCGTCTGTGTAGGTTGTTGTTTGTATTACATTTTTGAAGTTTCAGAACTTCAGTCATATGGTGTCGACCATATAAGATTCAAAGTTTTGAAACTTCGATCATATAATATAGACCCCACTCAAAGATATCAGTTGCTACAGTAGATCAAGGTAGTTCACTGGACTTAGCTGAAGTGGTTCTCTTTGCAAATGTGATCTGGTACTACTGCATACTGAACAAGTAGAAAGAACTCTATCAATGTCTTTCAATAATGAAGGACAAAATACTAATTCTCGTGCTCTTCTCTTCGTAGATGTGGTTCTTTGGTGACCACAATGCAAAATCTGGATGTATTCTTTTTTAAGGAAGCAGGAACAACAATTTTGGGACCTTTAAAAATAATGCCATCTTCCATCAAAAATTCATCTCTATACAGAAAATACACTTGCACTTCAGGTGATACACTGGATTGTTTTGACGCCATCTGACATTAATATAGTGAATGAGCTTCTGTGAAATTAGATCAGTCGGAGTATGATCTCAACTCAAGTCTAGTGGTGGAAAAATTACACACTGACATCACATCAAAGTCAAACTTCTCTGCATCAAGCTGTTCTGTTGTATTTCTAGGAGATCTGGATAAGGTATCAGCCATATAAAGAAATTTACCTTTAGTGTAGACCAAGTGGAAATTGTAGTTCTGCAATTTGAGCATCATTCTTTGTAATCTCGCTGGAGTTGCATAGACTTCTTTAGAACAGTAACCAAAGGTTGATCAGTTTCAATCTGAATAGCTCGACCACAAATACAATCATAAAACTTGGAGCATGCAAATACTATTGCCAAAAGCTCTTTTTCAATTTGAGCATATTGAATCTCCATTTGCGTTAGTGTTCTAGATGCACAGGCTGCTGGTCTGCCCTCTTGAAGTATAACTGCACCTAAACCGAATTCTGAAGTATCACAGGAAAGAATAACTGTTTTGATCACATCATAGTATCTTAACGTAGGTGGGGTGGCAATTTTCTGCTTAAGGTCTTCAAATGCTTTCTAGTGATGTTCTAACCATAACCATGCAAGATTTTTGCATGTTAGCTCTCTTAAAGATGCTGTCAGCTAGCTTAAATCTGGTATAAATTATTTAACTGACCATGCCCAGAAATGCTGCAAACTTTGTACATTATCTGGTGCTGACATTTCCAGAAATGCTGCTTGTTTGGGCGGGTCTAGTCTCAAGTGAGTACTCATAAACAAATGTCCTATGTATGTAACTTCTGGAAGTCTGAATTTGCACTTTCAAAGTTTTGAGCTTTAAGTTCACTTCACATGCTGTGTCTAAAACTTTCTTTAGGTTTCTGTCATGCTCTGCTTCGCCATTGCCTCCAAACAACAGATCGTCTACTATTATGGTTCATAGGTTGGTACTAGGCTATCGGCCCTAGGGCCTATACAAGCCTAGCCATAACAATTCCCTGGCTATTTCTTCCCACAGTATTTTCTTCCCTGGACCCCTGACTAGCAGGGCAACTGACGTGATCCTTGGGGTGAATTTCCTATCTCCCATCCAATCATCAAGGTTCCTTCTGAAGAGGGCCAAAGAGGCACTCTGCTTGACATGTATGGGTAGTCTATTCCAGAGTCTGGGGAGTCTCTGGGTCAGGAACCTATCCCTCCAGCATGTTTTGTTCATTGTGATGACACTGGAGTGTACGTCTCGGAGGGATTGGGATTTCTTTAAGTGGAGCATGTCCAACAGCTCTGGGTTTGACATGTCCTTGTATGTTAAATAGAGATCGCCTCTGAGTAGACAATATGAGACACAGTATAGGTGGGAGTTTTTTTAGATGGTCAGCATAGAGCATCTGCTTTAGGCCTGTGATTCTTTTAGTGAGGTATTTCTGCGGGCTTTCCAGTTGTTGCAGATGTCTTGAGAGGTACATACCAAACGGGGGGGGGGGGGGGGGTTGTATTCTATAATGGGTCTAATGAGGGATGAGTACAGTGGGACAATGACCTTCTTTTTTCTGGATGAAAAGCCTTTAGTGATGACGTGTGTCACATAGGATTTCCTAACTGTTGTGGCAATGTGGTTATTGAAGGTGAGACCACTGTCCACCTGTGTCCCTAAGTCTCTTATCCCACTTTTGGTGTTTAGTGTACTGCCATCTATGTGGTAATTCACGGGTACATGTTTTTTCCCAAATGGGATAACTATACATTTCTTGGCATTGAGCTTGAGCCCATGGCTCTGGCACCAAGCATCTGTTTCTGTAAGACCTTTTGTAGAATATCCACATCATTTGGGGATTCAATAATGGCTCCCAGTTTGCAGTCATCTGCAAACTTTGTTAGCCAGAGTCCCTTAGTGTTGGCCTATACTTCAGCGAAGTAGATGCCAAACAAGAGCGGTCCCAGGACTGAAATCTGAGGTAATCCACTTGTCTGGAGCTGGATTTGGAGTTGGCTACTTTTACAGTCTGGGTTCTGTCAATAAGCCAGCTGGCAACAGATCGAGTGATGTAGGATTAATGCCCATCTTAGTAAGTTTATCTATGATTCCAGAGTGGAGGATGGTGTCAAAGACCTTGGCGAGGTCCAGATAGGTTGTGTGGACCACCTTACCCTTGTCCACGGCTTGCGTCGGCCCGGGCTCTGGAGACTGATTCAAAGGAGTCAATCAGGTTCAGGAGACATGATCGGCCCTTCAAAAACCCAAACTGCGTGGGGTCCAATGTTCGAAGGCTGCCAATGTCTTTGTTTAGAAGTTCCATGATAATAAGTTCCATGGCCTTGCAGATCAGGCTCATCAGACTGATGGGACGGTAGTTCCCAGGATCCAAGGTGGATCCCCCCTTGGGGAGTGGGATAACTGTAGCTGTGCACCACTCAGTGGGCACAAAGCCTGAGGTGAGGCTATGATTAAACATGGCACTTGGGTGAGGTGCCAGTTCATTTTGTAGTTCATGTAGTACACAGTCTGGGAAGTCATCTGGTCCCATGGATGCTGTATTCTTAGTTTTGGAGAGTGCGTTTTTTTATGTATGTGGCCGTTATTAATGGAATTTGTCAATCTTTCAGTATTGAGCTGGGCCCTTAAGGGGGTGAAGTTTGCAATAAATCGATCTGCCAGGATATTGGCAATATCCTTGGGATCAGTATATTTAATGCCATTCTGTTGTAGCTCAGAGCAGATCTGAGCATTGCCATTTAGATTCTTGACATAGCTATAGAATGCCTTCTGGTTATCTTTGGAATCTTTGGCAATTTTATGGATAACCTGAAAAAGTTGCTCCATTGCAAGCTGGAAGACTTCACTTGGAGAATTCACTCCAAATGGCATCCTTAGGAATCTGTATCTGACAAAGGGAGTACCAAAAGTAGTTAGAAATGAGGATTTGCAATATAACATCACTTGCCAAAATGAACTCTGCATCCAAAACAAAAAATACAGTGACATTCGGTATTAGAGCTGCAACTTCTTCAACTGTGGGCATTGAATGATACGGTCTTTTTAATGCTTTGTTCAAATCTTTTGGGTCAATACATATTCTGATTTTGTTTGAGCCTTTCTTGTGAGCAGCTACTATGGACAACACACATTCCATTGGTTCTATGACTGGACAAATCACACCTTGCTGCCCATTTTATCCAACTAAGGTTTAACTTTATCTTGCATAGCTATTGGAACTCTTCTTCCTGGTCTGAATACTGGTGTGATCTCTAGGTCTAACTTCATGGAATACACAACTGGAAGTTTGGCTAACTTGTCATCGAAAACATCAGCAAACTATGAGAAAATGGCTTCTGAAAAACTGGAACTCGAAACTGCATTTACATGATGAACTTCTTTAGCAAGAGAGAGCAGGTTCATTTTAAACCATCTTTGAGACCCAATAAAGATTGCATTGCTCTTCAGACTACATGGAACAAGTTGTAACTGTTCTCAGCTAAATAACATGGAAGTATCACGGAACCTTCAGTCTGAATTGCCTCACCTCCATAAGCAATAAGTCTCACACTACTGGTTATTGAGCTGGTCTTTAATTCTCACTCTTGCAAATGCGTCTGCTGATATAACCATTGTCTACTTTGAGCACTGTGGCTTTTCCATTAATCTGGACAGTACAAAATACTGCACCAATTATTTCACCATCTACACAGAAAGCTGACTGCTTTGGCTCTACTTGATCAACCCTGCTTTTTTTGTGCAACCTTTCTTTACAATTGTGCGAGGTTTACTTGATTTGCAAAACATTTGGAAATTATTACATTTTTTACACTTGTGACATTGCTGACTATATGCTAAGAACTTCTCCCCTTTATTTATTAATTTAATTTATTTATTTTATTTTTATTTTACATTTGTTGATCGGGATTGTCCGACTGAGCTGAAGTGCCCTTTTTCAGCACAGGCTCGGGGAGAAAAGCTCCAACATGTTAAACAATTTTCATTATAAATTAGCATTAAACAGCAATGTTACATGACTATTACAAGACATTAAGTAGCAATAAAGAAGTTACGTCTTACCATAATGTTCCATTTGTATTGTTGATCTTCGTTCATTCATTACTGATGGGTTATCGGTTCAGTCCTCAGAACCGAGCCGGCCTTATATCAAGCTCGCGTCTGCCAAAAACTCTCGAGCCAAGATCGTACCCAGAATGCACTGCTCCCTGTTACCTCAGATCAAGTTTGGAAGTTGATAGACAAAAGTAGAGGCTACTTCTGGTCATAACAGACCTACAATAAAGGAGTATATAAGATCAATCGGGAACCTCTGGAGGGGGACGGAGGGTGGGGAGTAATGAATGAATGAAGATCATCAACACAGATGGAACATTATGGTAAGACATAACTTCTTTATCTGATGTTGTTAATCTTCGTTCATTCTTTACTGATGAGACAGAATCCCCAGCTACCTGTATCCCTGGGTGGCCCTCATGTAAGGACGTTCCTGAGCACCATGGAGCCAAAAGAAGCTCTACCTCTGGAGACCAAATCCAATTTGTAATGAAGAATAAAAGTGTGAGGTTTGGTCCAAGTTGCAGCTGAGCAAATATCATTGAGGGAAGCCCTAGCATGGAAAGCTGCTGAAGATGCCATAGACCTTATAGAATGTGCTTTCACTCTGTGAGGTAAGGTGATATTGTTCCTGTTGTAGATAAAGGTAATGCAATTTCTCAACCATGATGCCAATGTAACTTTTGAGACAGGGTGACCTAGTTTTGGTCCAGAAAAGGCCAGAAATAGTTGGTCTGATTTACAGTTAGATTTTGTTCTGTCCAGATAGAATCGTATTTGCCTATGAACATCCAGGGAGTGCAGGCAATACTCTCCCTTGTTAGAATGATAAGGAAAAAAATACTGGAAGGTCAATAGAGTGGTTCATAGACCGCTCTGACACCACGTTTGGTAAAAAGGAAGAATTAGTTCTCCGTGATACTTTATCCTTATGGAAGACAAGGTAGGGACGTTTGATGCATAAGGCTTGAAGTTCTGACAATTGTCTGGCCGATGTGATTGCAACCAGAAACAAAGTTTTCCAAGAGAGATGCTTTAAATCACATGAAGACGCAGGTTAAAAGGGGGAGCTGTTAGGGCTTGTAGGACTAAGGCCAAATCCCAAGGTTGCAGTGGTTCTCTAAAGGGAGGTTTAAGGTGAAGAACCCCCTTCAAGAAAGTTTTACAGAGTCTATGTGACATGAGTAAAGAATCCTGAAAACCAATGTGGAAATAAGAAATGGCAGCTAAATGAACACAAATAGTAGAGGCAGACACCCCAGAGTGGAAAAGATGTGATAAGTAATCCAGAACCACAGAAACTGGGGCTGACAAGGGGTCTAATAGTTATCTGCTGCCCAGAGAGAAAACCTTTTCCATTTACTGAGGTAGATAAGTCTGGTGGATGATTTATGAGATGCAATAAGAATATTGCGCACTGGGAACGACAGGTTATCTTGCCTGGCAATCAATGGAAGTGGTGAAACCAAGTTGTCAGCTTCAGGGTTGTTCGAGTGGGGTGAGTCAGATCCTGCGGATGGGAGATCACCTTTGGGATGGCTTGAGGATCCATGGTTGATCTAGCAGATGAGGCTAGAGGAAGGGGAACCAGACTTGTCAAGGCCAATATGGAGCAATGAAGATCACATTGCTTTTCAACTGCCATGCTTTCTTCAGAAATTGGGAGATGAGGGGAAGAGGAGAATAAGCATAAAGTAGACTTGAGGGCCAAGCGTGGACTACAGCGCGTCTCTCGGTGAGTGTCCCTGAGGGGGGATCAGGGCAAAATAGTTGCTGCACTTGTAGTTGGTTGGGGAGGCGAACAGATCGCAGCAAGGCTGATCCTAGCAGTTGAAAATATTTGCTGCTATCACAGGGTGAGGGACCACTCGTGAAGTTGTAGAATGCACCTGCTCAAGTTGGAGCTCACAGGAATGTGCATTGCAACTAGAAAGCAGTTGGAAGCTATCGCCCATTGCCATATTCTCAAGGCCTCTCGGCATAATGGATAAGATCTGGTGCCCCCTTGCTTGTTGATGTACCACACCACTGACATGTTGTCTGATTGGATTGCAATAGTCCCTGATGGAAGGATGGAATGGAATGCTTGCAACGCTAGTAGCAGCTCCCTCAGTTCCAGGACACTGATATGCAAAAGGACCTCTGTCTCCGACCAGGTGCCTTAGACAGAGTTCCCTGACATAGTCCCCACCCCACTCCATCAGGGAGGCGTCCTGGGCACTGTGGCTTTTTGTTGATGGGGGATGAAGGGCAAGACCAATGTTGGGAGTTTTGAGAGGTCCACCAAAGCAAATCTTGCTTGCATCTCCGAGTTGCACTTATCTGAAAAGACGAGGGGTGTTTTGAAGAGAGTACCACTGAGTGAGGAGCAACCACTGGAGAAGTCACTTGTGGAATATGGACAAAGGAAAAATGGTGATAGAGGCTGCCATTGACCCCAAGAGTTGGAGTATGAACCTAGCAGGAGATTTGTGGTGACAGAGCAGTGGTCGAACCTGTTGTCTTATTCTTTGAAGTCTGTGATCCGGAAGAGATGCTGTGCAATTCCTCATGTCCAACAGTACCCCAATGAATTCTAAAGACTGTGCTGGGGTCGTGTTGGACTTCTCCCAGTTTACAGTGATTCCCAGGCATTTTGCTGTGAGGAGAGTGTAGTCTAGGGCTTCTTCCATTAGACGCTTGGTGGGAGCAGTAAGGAGCCAGTCATCTAGATATGGAAATGCCTGGAAACCTTGAAGTCGCAAGTGAGTGATGACCACTGTCATGCATTTTGTGAACACTCTGGGTGCTGTAGAGTGACCGAAGGGCAGTACTCGAAATTGGTAGTGACTGTATCCTATGCGGAGGCGGAGGTATCTTCCTGAATGCTTGTCCATTTTTATATGGTAATATGCATCTTGAAGATCTACAAACCATATCCAATCATCTTCTTTCAGAAGAGGAAGGATAGACTGAACTGTGACCATCTGGAACTCTGTTTTTATAAATTTGTTCACTGTGCTGAAATCCAGAATTGGTCTCCAGTCCCCTGTCTTTTCTGGCACCAAAAAGAACCTTGTGTAAAAAGGATCCTATCTGGTCTGGGGGGACCATTTGGATGATTCTTTTTTGTAGCAGCCTTTGGATTTCGTGTGCTGCTGCTTCCCTTTGATTGGGTGGAACGTCGGGTAAATCTCTGGATGAGGTTGGACAGAGATGAAAGGAGATGCGATAGCCTCTGGATATTATCCATTGTACCTAAGAGTCAGTGGTTTTGTTTTGCCAAGAAGTGGGGTACAAGGAAAAACAACCCCTGACTGCTTCCAAAGGTAAGCAGTCGGGCAGCAATGATAGGGTTGCCCAGAGAAAGAATCTCTGGAACCCTGGTTTCATGGACCTCCTCTGCCCCAAAAGGGGCATCTTTCATTGGAGTTTCCCCCTCTGCCTCTAGGGAAGAACTCGGCATGTGCATCACGGAAAGAGCCCTGTGATTTCCTGTGCCACATCTTCCCGCTCCTCTGATTTCTGAAGTAGAATTGTTGGAGTGGAGTGTCTGAAACCAATGGCAGATAGGGTTTGCCGTCTTGTTCGCACCTTGCCAGCATATCTTTAACTTTAGGGCCAAACAAAGACGCATCACCGATGGGGGCATTCATAAAGGAAGCCTTAAAGGAGTCCGCAAAGTCACAAAGGAGCATCCAGGCATGTCGTCTCATGACTATTCCTGCGCTTGCAGCTCTATCTGCTCCTTCCTTTATGTATGAAATAAGATGCATGGAAGAAATGGATATGGATTCTAGGGTCGCTATCTAAGAAGCTACGTTGTCACGGACCTCATCAGAAACAGCTCCTGCCAAGATTTCAGAGAGTTGATCGATAAGATCCCTCTGGTGCCTTAGTTCAAAGACCTTACGGCAAAGGTCGATGAAGCAAACACAAGCTTCCCGAATCTATCGCCCAGGACTCCTTGTTGGGCAGATGGACAGTTTGGCTCTGTTCTGCCAAGTCTTTCTTGGTTGCAGCCGCCACCACCATGGCATATACTGGAAGACCTCTTGACCAATGGGGCTGCTCAGCTGGGGGGATCTTGTCAGGCCTCTGAGGTATAGCTTCCAGGGTGTCAGGAGCCTTCCATGCATGCTGAACAATGAGCTGGACAAGCTCAACAGCCGGCGGGGTAACCCAGGAGGTAGGGGCCGGGCACGAAAGGCCTGCAGGAATACGGACTCCTCTGAGGAAGGATTAGAGGACGTCCAGTCTCCCCTCTAAGGATCTTGAGGATGTCAATAAAGGACACCTCATCAGAGAGTGACTTTGGGGACCCTTCCCCATCATCCAAGTCCGTATCTTCAGTCAAACACTCGTCAGTGGAGTCTATGTGCTTCCTCTTGCATGAAGCCTGCAATGTACTTCCTAAGTGGGAAGTTCTGGGGAAGACTGCAAAGAGGGGATCTTCTGAGGTATGAGAAACCTGAGGCCATTGTATCCAGTGTCCGGTGGTTGTGGCTTGTGACAGTTGCGGCATAGAGGGGAGAGAGAACTCCAACATGGGGTGTTTGCCAGTGGAGGCAAGCGCCCTCTCCATGGCCTAGAAGGCCCGCCCAAAGAGGGATTGGAGCCCGGAACAGAGCATGACAATTTCGGAACCAGGGTCACACCCCGCTCCAACAAGCCGATCCCCATACGAGGAGTCTCAAGAGGGCTGTGAAGCGTGAGACAGGGAGGATTCCTGGAGGATGCCATAAAAAAAACCATCGGCGTGGAACCAAGAATGCCCCCCCCCACGGCACAGCCACTAGCATGAGAAAAGCCCTATGCCCAGTGCACCGAGGGCCACAAGGACGACTCTGGCTCCAAAGTGAAGTCCACTACTGGGGTCGGAGCGAGGGAAGCTGCTGTTGGAGGAAGGGGCTTCAGTGCTTGGGTGGAAGTCAGAGGAGGAGTGTATGTTGGAGTTTGAGGAGAAATACATTCACCTGAAGGAGGGAGTGTAGGTTTAGATGGTTGAGAGAGACCCCTGGCCACAAGCAACTGGTCAACAAGCCGCAACACATCTTGTTCAGAGAGGCTCCTGGTCGACCTGATAGACAAACTTGAAGGTGATTCTGGCATTTCTAGAAAAAGGCTACACTGGCTACCAACAAAAGAATCCAAAGAAGGAGAGTACTTGGTCCTTGCTAGTTCGAGTGGTGTAGAGCCTGGAACTAAGGATGTCTGCACTGAGGAAAATGGTGTTGTAGTCTGAGCCAATGAAGGAAGTGCCACAGAAGTTGAAGATATCTGCACTGTAAAGGCAAGTGTCTGCACCGATAAGAATGGTGCCATTGAGGAAGATGTCTGCACCGGTAACAAAGACAGTGCTGAAAAAAGACTGCACCAAAGACCATGTCGGTGCCAAAGGTATCTGCACCGTGGAGGACAGTATCGTCAAATTCAGGGCAGAAGGGGATTGTACCAACAGTGCCGAAGGAGACTGTACTTGCAGGGATGGTGCCGGTAAAGGCTGCAACGAAACTGTCAGAGCCTAAGTGTCTGCACCAGGAACTCTGGTGCCGGTGGTGATAGAGAGGACATAGCTGTAGTAAGAATCAGCTGGGGCAGTGCTGTGCCTGGAGCCGAAAGGGTCACATGTGGCAGCACCGTACTAGCAATTTTCATTTTCTTATGCGTCGACTCCCTGCAATCTCCAGAGGGAGATGAGATGAGCGACCATGATGAGGAAGAAGAAGGATGCCTCTTATGGGGTTTAGCAGGAGGGGGTGAGCTGTCCAACCCAAAGATAGCCTCACAGAAAGGAGATCTGAGACCACCTTTCAGGATTAACTTGTTCTTTCTTTCATTAAGAGTCCTGGTTGAAAATTTTCTACAAATCTCACACGGGGAATCCACAGTAAGGTGGGATACATTCAAGCAACAGACACACAGATCATGGCCATTGGAAAGCAGTAACTTATGGCTGCAATCCTTACACTGTTTGAAACCAACACTACTTTTCTTATCAGACATAATGATGTGGAAAAGAATAACTGTATCATAGAGTAAGAAAGGCTACTCAGAAGGGTAAGAAGAGAAAGAGAAGGAAGGATTGCCAACGATGGTAATGAAGAATTACTTCAAAGGTAAGAAAAAAGGTAATAAAAGGAAAGAGACTATAGGAAGAGAGTCGTAAAGATATGATAGGGTAGGAGTATAGTAAAAGTAACTGATTGAAAAACTTTTAAAGTACTAACGATATATAAACTTTCAAAAAATTATTCACTTAGTTGAGAGAGAGCGCCTTGACATGGCTGTACAGCAACGTGGCAAACGAGATCTGAGGTAACGGGGACCAGAACATTCTGGGTAGGATCTTGGCTCAAGACTTTTTGGCTGACGCGAACTTGATATAAGGCCGGCTCAGTTCCGAGGATGGAACCGAATGAATGAAGACTAACAACATCAGATGCAATGTTATACAGTGTCAATAATTAGGAGTAGAGCAAAACTATTTCAAGATGCATAAAAAGAAATGTCATTAAGATGAATATAGTTTTGGGGGTAAGTGGTTACAAAATCCCAGTTTTATCATAATGTAGCTGCATGAAGGCAAGACAATTACAATAGAAAGTTTCTCTGAAGCAATTTGCTTAACAGATTTAAGAAGACAGTAGAAAGAGTAGTCAAGTGAGTGAGTTAAGGGCAGAAAGTAGATTAAGGTATGAGAAGTAGGGGATGTTTAAGGAGGGAGAGTGCAGTGGCAGAACCAGTGACTTTTAAAATGCTTTTTGGTGGCTGTCTTAAATTGTTTAGGATGTGTAAGACTCATAATTCGCACTACAACTGCGACAGTTAACAATAAGGGTAGATATGGGTTTTGCTGATCTACGTTTATATTGTACTGAGCTGGTGCTTTAGCCCGCACCTTTCTTGGAACCTTCTGGAAAACCTCATGGCTTCTCAGAAATAAAGAAGTTATGTACTTCACCATAATGTCCCATTGTTTGTTGTCCATCTCCCCATTCATTCTTACTTGGCTGGGTTCGGAGCCGATCCTAGGCTCTGACTCGGCCGAATATACAGCTGGAAGTCTCAAACTTGGCTTGTGGCAAGGTAGGTATCCCATGATGCAGTGGTGCAACTCTCCAGATCTTGTTTGCTGCTAATATACTAATGACCAATAAATATATATATATATACATATATATATATATATATATATATATATATATATATATATATATTGGTATGACCCTATGCCAAGGAGAAACAGAGTCAAGGATCTCATGTAAAGAGGAAGATCACCACCAGATCCTCTAGGAGTCCTGGGATGGGGGAAGGAGGGAGGGATTGTAAGAATTAACGGCGAGATGGACAACAAACATGGAACGTTATGGTGAGCACATTTATGTTATGTTGTCCTATCTCGCCTTCATTCTTACTTGGATGGGACAGCGTCCCTAGCAGCTTTTTCCCAGGTGGCTCATGGGAGTACACCTTTGAGCACAGTGGAACCAAAGGAGGCCCTGTCCCTGGAGGCCAAATCCACTTTGTAATGAGTGACAAACATATGAGGATTGCCCCACGTAGCTGCAGCACAAATACTGTCCATAGACATTCTGGCCTGAAAGGCAGGGGATGTAGCTAATGCTCTGGTTGAGTGATCTCTAATTCTAAATGGTAAGTTTCTATTATTGGAGGTATAGATAAAGGTGATACAACTTGAGAGCCAATTAGAAAGGGTGACTTTAGATACTGGCATACCCTTTTTTTGTCTGAGAAGGAGATGAACAATTGATCAAATTTCCTGAAATCTTTAGGTCTATGCAAATATAATCTGAGCTGTCTATGCATGTCTAATTGGTGGAGTTTATACAATGCCTTGTTGCTATGGTTGGGGAAAAACACCAGGAGCTCAATGGATTGACTGATATTGGACTGAGAGCAAACCTTAGATATAAAGGATGGATTAGTTCGTAACTATACCCTATCCTTATGAAAGATCAGATATGGAGGTCTGATTGATAATGCTTGCAACTCAAACTCTTCTGGTAGATGTTACAGCTACTAAAAATATGGTCTTCCAGGAAAGGAACTTGAGGTCACAAGATGAAGAAGGCTCGAACTGTGGCAATGTTAGTTGACAGGGCAAAATTTAAATCCCAAGGAGAAAGTAGTTCCTCAAAATGAGGTGTCAATAAGGAAGCAGTTTTTAAAAATCCTTTACACAACCAGTGTGACATTAAGTTAGGAGAATGGTCACCAATGTGGAAATCTGAAATTGCAGCCAGCTGAACTCTAATAGTTGCTGCAGCTGAGCCTTGCTGGAAGAGTTCTGCCAGAAATTTCAAAATGGACTGAATAGGCGCAGAAAAAGGGTCAAGGTTTCTATTTTGGGCCCACTGAGAAAATCTTTTCCACTTGCTAGCATATAGTTTTCTAGGAGAAACTTTATGAGAGGACATCAATATGTGTTTGACTGCTGGAGTGAAGTTTTGAAGCCTAAGTTGGGAAGTGGAGTAGTCATGTTGTCAAGTTGAGGGTGTGGAGAGAAGGATGAAGTGCTCCTGACATGTGTGTTAGAAGGTCTGGAACTAGGTCCAGAACCTACGACTTCTCCTGAAGATAAAGCCAGTGGAAGGGGAACCAAATCTGTCGAGGCCAATATGGGGCAATGAGAATCATCCTGCTTCCCAAGGATTTTGCTTTCTGGATGACTTTGGGTATGAGGGGAAATGGGGGAAAGGCATACAGAAGTCCTGAGGGCCAATTGTGTGCAAGTGCATCTCTCGGAGTCTCCCCTGGAGGGGGAATTAGGGCAAAGTAGCTGCTGCACTTGGCATTCATGGAGTGGCAAAAAGATTGCAGCAAAGCTGGCCCCATTTCCGGAAAATCACTCCCATTATGTTCTGGTTCAGAGACCACTCGTGAGGCATTAATATTGCCCTGCTGAGCTTGTCCGCTATTATGTTGGATTTCCCCGGGATGTGAGGTGCTACTAGAAAGCGTTGGGAAGAAATTGCCCACTGCCAAACTCTCAGAGTCTCGCGACAAAGTGGGTATGATCTGGTTCCTCCTTGTTTATGTACCAAACTACTGACATATTGTCTAACTGCATTGCAATCATCCCTAGTGGAAGATAGTTGTGTTGTGCTTGCAATGCCAGAAGCACTGCTCTCATCTCTAGAACACTGATAAGCAAGAGGGCCTCATGGTCTTGCCATATACCTTGGACTGTCCTTCCCAGATAATGCCCCCCCCCCCTTATCTGGTAAGCATCTGTGGTCACTGTAGCAACAGGTTGTTGTGGAATAAAGGGTCTCCCGATTGTCACATGGTTGGACTGAATCCACCACCATAAGTCCTTTTTGCATGACTCCGTTATTCTGATCAGGTGGGACAAAGGAAGTTCTTGAAGCGACCACTGGGAGAATAGTAATCATTGAAGGATTCTCATATACACCCTGGCGAGAGAAACTAGTGTTATGGTTGAAACCATTGTCCCTAGAAGTTTCATAACTACCTTTGCCTTTACCTTGTCCTTTGTAAGAAGGTGAAGTATTTGCTGTCTGAGGGCTGAAATTCTGTCTGCTGGAAGACGTGCCATCATGGAAACAGTGTCTAGCTTTGCACCTATGAAGGTAATATGTTGAAAGGGCAACAAAGCAGATTTTTGAAAACTGACTGTTATGCCTAACTGAGCACAAATTTCCAATGTCACATCCCTGGCCCGTTGGAGTAGATGCTTGGTGGTGGCAGTTAGGAGCCAGTTGTCCAGATACAGAAACGCTTGGAATCCAAGATGTCTCAAGTAAGCTGTTACTACTGCCATGCATTTGGTGAACACTCTTAGGGCTGTAGTGAGACCAAAGGGCAGAGTTCAGAACTGACTGTCTCCCAGATGGAAGCTTAAGTGACTCCTTGATGCTCTGTCCATTTTTATGTGGTAGTACGCATCTTGGAGGTCTACTGAGCACATCCAATCATCTTTCCTTAAGCAGGGAAGTATTGACGGCAGTGTCACCATTTGGAACTTTGACTTTTTTACAGATTCGTTTAACTTGCTGAGATCCAATATGGGTCTCCAGTCCCATGTTCCTTTTGGCACCAAAAAGAATCCTGAGTAAGTTCCAAATCCTGTTTGGTCTGTGGGGACTTCTTGGATGACTCTTTTGTCCAGCACTTTTTGATTTCTATAGTTGCTTAGCACTTTTTGATTTCTATAGTTGCTTGCTCCTTTAGATTGGGTGGAATATGTGGGATTGTTCTGATCTGTGGGACTAGATGGCAAAAGGGAATGGAATATCATCTGGATATTATGCTTTGTACCCACTTGTCTTTTGTGATATTTTGTCAGGCGTCTGGGTACAAAGACAAACATCCCCCGACTGCCTCCAGAGGAGAGCAGGCGGGCCTCCTTTCAGGAGCACTGATACGGACATCTGAGAAATGAATCACAGTCACCCTGCTTTTGCAGACCTCCTCTACCTCTAGGACGTCTACCATTGTTGCCTCCCCCTCTGCCCCTAGGGAAGGATTCACCTCATGCATCTTGGAAAGCTCCCTGGGATCTTTTGAGCCACATTTTTCCACTTCTCTGACCTTTCGGGTAAGGTCTTGAAGGCAGAGAAAAAAATACTCCAACGGCAGAGAGAGTTGTTCCCTTCCTGCTCACAACTGGTGAGTGTGTCTTTTATTTTGGAAACAAAATGTGAGGAACCATCAAAAGGGGCATTAGTAAAGGTAGACGTAAAAGGTTCCGCAAAATTACACAAGCAGATCCAGGAGGGTCACCTCAAGGAAACTCCTGAAGCTGCTGCCCTACTCGCTCCATCCACTGCATAAGATGTGTCTCATGGAGGAGCTGACGATAGAATTTAAGGTGGACGTCTGGGAGGAGACTTTCTCAGTCACCCCTGGAGCTAATGAACCTTGTAGAGTATCTCCTAGCTCTTACAGGAGATCTCTTTGCAGCCTTGTAAAGTGTGTGAGGTAGCTCAGCGATCGGAGTGTAAAAGTCACTGACAAAAAGACACGCTTCCCATATCTGTCCATCGTTCGAGAATCTTTGTTCAGAGGATGAACAGATGAGGATGTCTCAGAAAGTTCCCGCTCAGTGGCAGCTGCCACCACATTATCTACAGGTACACAGTTTGTGAGAAAATCTTTCGAAGTGGGGGCTGACAAAAACTTGTTTGGCCTCCGGGGCACTGGTTCCATAGTGTCAGGCGACTCCCACGCCTTTCGACAGACCAAGTCCATTAGTTTATCAAAAGGCGGAGACACACAGGAGGCTGAAGGTTGAGATCTAAAGGCCTTCCTCATCAGAAGGGTTGATGGTTTTCTAACTATCTCTCTGCTTTAGTATATCCAGGATATCTGCAAATGAGATATCATCAGACGACGACCGTGGGGACCCTTCTGACTCCTCGAGGTCAGTGTCTGAGGTGACGGACTCATAAGGGGAGTCTATATGCTTCTTCTTGCATGTCCTCTTTCGAGGGGGCTCCACAGAAGGGTATTCTGGAAAGGCCTCGGAAGACAGGAGTTCGCCTAATGGGGGTTCCTGAGGCTCTGAATCTCTGCTGTCCTGTGGATGCGGTGGTGCCGAGACAGTAGCCGGTGCCTTGAGGGGATGAATGCCAGTATCCCTAAGTAGAGCTGTAGAGTGGACAGCACACTCCTCATCAGCTCGAAAGCAGAACCCATCAGTTCCGAGGATACAGAGGACACCCCCAGCCCCCGAGAGACAGGCTCCAAGGCTGATGTAGGAGCAGAGCTCACCCGAGCAGATGCACCGAAGTATAGGCTCTGAACCAAAGAAGTTTGGGTCCAGGCACCCCCCCCGGGGGCCGACTGGAGAACCTCGGCTCCCAGACACTCCGGAAGGCACTAAGGATGTCGGACCAGATATCAGTTCTGTAATCTCCAAATAGGGTCCCGGAACTGACGGTTCTACAGTAAGTGGTTCCTGGCACTCCAGCTCCAAAGATCCAGCTTGGCTCAGAGGAGGAACAACAGTGGATGTAACAGTCTTGGAAGGCTCCGAGACCTGTTGGGTCGGAGCCGAGAACAATTTAGCTAGCGCCAGTGACTTCAAGAGTCTGCGAACCACCCACTCTATGTCATCAGATAGGCTACTAGTGGACCTGACAAAATCTCTCTAAAATAGGAGATCTCAAGGTAGGGGAGACCGATGGAATATCAATGGACCGGCTCTGAGACATGATATCTTTTGGCTCTGATGACCTTGGGGCCAAAGAACCAGGTTTGTCAATAATGATAACCTCCAACGGTTCTGAGGCCTGTGGAGCCGAGGAAGTACATGGCTTAGAAATTTTTGACAATTTTTCTGGGGGTTCAGACTGAGCTGAAGAGACAGGAGATGGCCTTTTAGATTGTTTGACCCTCTTAGAAGAAGAGGAGAAAGAAGAAGGAAGCACTCTGTACAGCTTCCTCAAAGGTTGGTTTAAAGAGCCCCTTGACAATCAATTTGTTTCTCCTCTCCTGTAACACACGTGCACTAAAGGAGTGGCAGAAAGTGCAATTCTCCTGGAGATATATAGCCCCTAAACAATATACACAAATGACATGTCTGTCTGTAATTGACATTTTCTGGGTACATTTCTGACATTTTTTAAATCCCAAAGGCTTATGCTCTTTCACCCTGGTGTCTTTAGACATGTTAGGAAGAAAAGAAGGTCCCAAAAGGATTACAAATACCAAATAAAACTCAGTACACTGCTAGATATATAAACACACACTAACCTAACAAACACTGCACATCTAAGAAACATAATTAGAAAGCTAACTATGCTCAGACTCAAAACGAGCACTAGGACCCCTAACTTAAACGGACCTAGACAGGTAAAGAGGAAGACAAAACACGCTAACACTACAAGCCCTCTAACTAAAATGGGCAATTAGCTCTCTTATTTAAACGAGCTAAGTAACCAACTAGCTAAGATTGTAGAAAAAAATCAACACGCAACACTACAGGTATCTTAATAAAGTACCACTACAGTAATTAACTACAGGATACAAATGCAGGCCTGCGAAAAAAACGACGGCCAAACAACAGCACACAACAGCAGAAAAGGGAGATAAACAAAGCTAGACGCTAAAGCTAAACTATCTCAGCAGACAATACACTAACTAATGTATAAATCCTAAAAAGTTTAAGCTAATAAAACGTAAAAAACTTAGCCAAGAGCAGCACATCCAACCTCGTAAAGCGGCAAACGAGATCTGGAGAGTTGCACCACTGCATCATAGGATACCTACCTTGCCACGAGCCAAGTTTGAGACTTCCAGCTGTGTATTCGCCGAGTCCGAGTCAAGGATCGGATCCCAACACATCCAAGTAAGAATGAAGGCAAGATAGGACAACATAAGATCCTGTAGCTGCCACGTGCTTAGGCCTGTTCTTGCTTGGCATGTGTTTCCCACTATCTACATGTGTTCTGGAACCAACTGAAACCATGCTGTTGTCACTCGCAAGCATACTTGCAAGTTTTTCTATCACCTCATGGATTTGACAAATCTCTATGGCTTTGCTCAACGTTAAATCAGTCATGAAGTAAGATCTTTCTCACGGCAGTACTGTTAATACCACATATAAGCCTGTTCTTTATCACCTCTTCTTTTAGATCACCAAACTGACACATTTTAAGCTCTGTTTCTCAAGTCAGTTATATAAGCTGCAAAGGTTTCCCTTGGTTTTTGATCTCGTGTGTAAAACAAATGCCTCTCCAACATAATATTCGTCTGGGGGTTACACATTTCTCTAAACTTGAGCTTCAAACACTTGGGGTCTTCCCTTGATTCAGCTTGTACAACAATATGGCAGCCTGCACATTCTCCATCATATACTGCCAGTGCAAACACAAATAAACGCTCTCTGTCTATGGCCTCTGACCCAGTTAGACTTAGCAAAATGAATGCCCTTGTGCATGTATCTCTACCTGCGTAATCTGCTTGTATGAAAATATTGTACACTTGCTAGAATATTCTCCTGTTCTCTACAATATTCTGATCAAATACAAGTGGTAGGGGTTTTTGCAATCGTATGCCATATTAACACATACCACTGAATGGGTTTGCAAATAAGCATAAATATACACAAATGCACATATGCCATAACCAATGCCAATAATTGTCCAATGCCTTTGTACTCTGAATTTGTACCTTTCGTTGGGCTGTTTGGAATTATGCAAATAAACAAACTCGCAGTACTTTCAAATAACTGGACTTTACAAAATAAACTACTCTGGCTTTTTGATAATTTACTGGACTTTGCAAAATTACTGCTCAGGCTTTTCGATACTTTCAGAATACTTTCAGAATTTTATCAGTAAAGGTAGAAATGCTAAAGTAATTTATCATCACTTATTAAAGTCGTCACTTTAAGAAACATTCAAGAACTTTACGATGCGACAGAGTTATTCACAAGCACTGTAATACTTTTGTAAAGTCATCTTTTGTAAGAAAACAACTCATCAGTGTAAGAAACATGCCAAGTAACTGCACAATGCAAATAAATTGAATTGTTGCATTAAACTCAATAACGTTCGAAGTAATTGCACTTTGCGAATAACTGCAAACAGCACACTGAAATGTCCCCAAAATGGCAGCACCTTACTAGACAACTATTTACAGTACAAAAAGCACTCTAAAGTTGTTACTTTGCGGACTGACACACCCAGCACAAGAAAATTTTTTTTGAAATAGCTATACTTTGACTGGATTACACAAAGTCGTTGCACTTTGCACACATCAAACACTTTGAAATACATGCACAGTAATAAGCACACAGTGTAAGCACTTTTACACACTCTGAGATATTTGAATAAATAGAAGTTATGTTCTTACCATAACGTTCCATGTTAGTTGTCTTCTTCTCGCCTTCTTCTTGCTGGATGGGTTCGGAGCCGACCTCGGCTCCGACTCGGCCACTCTAAAAGCTCGAGAGTTGGTTCCACCGGCTCGAGGCTCCCCTTATATCCCACAATGCTAGGCATGAGTTACCTCAGATCTCGTTTGTAAGCTAGACCCAGCTTATAATAGTAGCAGAATAACTAGAAACAAAATCCACCTCTATAAACACGGGTGAAGAGAAGGGTGACCTACATCCTGATCTAGGAAATATGCACGGCAGAGCATATACCCAAAGTAAAGAGGTGGTAGAAAGAGAGGTCACAATCAAACTCCTCTAGGTCTGTCCAGGCCAGGGGGAAGGAGGGTGGGACGCAAGAAGGCGGCGAGAAGAAGACAACTAACATGGAACGTTATGGTAAGAACATAACTTCTATATGTTAAGTTGTCTATCTCGCCTTCATTCTTGCTGGATGGGACCGTCCCTAGCACCTTGTCCTGGGTGGCCTAACGGAACAGACTCTTGAGAACAGTGGAACCAAAGTTAGCTCTATGCCTAGAAGCTAAATCCAACTTATAATGAGAAATGAAAGTATGAGGAGTAGCCCAAGTAGCCGCTGCACAAATGGTGTCAATAGGCAGTCTGTCTTGGAAGGCTATAGAAGTAGCCAAAGCTCTGGTAGAATGGGCTTTAGGTTTGTTAGGCAGCCTTTGGTGTCTAATTTCATAAACAAGGGAAATCAGGGATGTTAGCCATCTAGATAATGATACCTTTGAAACTGAAAGTCCCTTTCTGCCTTCTGCATAAGAGACAAACAGCTGGTCAGATTTTCTGAATTGTTTGGTTCTATCCAAATAGTACCTTAACTGACGATGAACATCTAGCCAATGCAATTTTTGTTCAGACCTGTTAGAATATTCTGGAAAAAACACAGGAGGTCAATGCTTTGATTTAGGTTAGAGCCGAGGCTATCTTAGGTAAAAAGGACGGGTTGGTTCGTAAAGATACCCTGTCCTTATGGAACAACAGATAAGGAGGTCGACAGCTGAGTGCATGAAGTTCTGAAACTCTTCTAGCTGAAGTAATAGCAACTAGAAAGAGTGTCTTCCATGATAACAATTTTAAAGAACAGGAGGCTGCAGGTTCGAAAGGGGAAAGAATCAAAGAACTAAGAACTAAATTTAGGTCCCAAGGGGTAGGAGGATTTCTTATAGGAGGTCTGAGTAGAAAAACTCCCTTCAAAAAGGCTTTACAAAGCTTGTGGGACATGATAGCAGACTCTGAAATGCCCACATGAAAGTTAGAAATAGCTGCCAATTGAACTTTAAGAGTAGAAGGAGATGAACCTGCATGGAAGAGTTCAGCTAGAAAATCAAGGACCATTTGGATGGAAGCAGTGAAAGGATCTATGTCCTTTCCTTGAGCCCAATAGGCGAAACGTTTCCACTTACTCAAATAAACCTTCCGAGTGGAAGATTTATGGGAAGCTATCAAAATATCTCGGACAGAATGAGATATTTGAGGAAGCCTGGCTAAGGTTGGAATTGGAGGAACCAAGCAGTGAGGTTCAGAGAGGGGAGGGAGCGATGACACTGACCCGACTGATGGATCAAAAGATCTGGAACTAGGTCCAGATGCCAAGGTCGCTCCAATAGAAAATGATGTAGAAAGGGGAACCAAACCTGTCGAGGCCAGTAAGGGGCAATGAGGATCAACGAGGCCTTCTGAGCGATAGCTTTCTGTATCACTTGAGAGATTAGTGGGAAGGGAGGAAATGCATGCAGAAGTCCCCGGGGCCAAACTTGGACTAGAGCATCTCTGCTGGGCTGGCCTGGTAAAGGGAATAGGGTGAAATAATCTCTGCACTTGCTGTTTTGGGGAGTAGCAAAAAGGTCGCAGCAAGGCTGACCCCACTTGAGAAAAATTTCTCTCACAACAGAGTCTTTCAGAGACCACTCGTGAGGCATGAGGATAGCTCTGCTCAACTTGTCCGCAATTTGATTGGACTTCCCGGGGATGTGCGTTGCTATCAGAAACCGCTGAGAAGAAATCGCCCATTGCCACAGTCTGAGTGCTTCGACACAGGGGTAGGACCTGGTTCCGCCTTGTTTGTTGATATACCACACTACAGACATATTGTCCGTCTGGATTGCTATCGTTCCCAAGGGAAGAGAGTCTTGAAGGGCTTGCAATGCTAAAAGCACTGCTCTCATCTCTAGAACATTTATGTGCAAGTGGCATTCGTCTGGTTGCCATGTGCCCTGGACAGTTCTGCCCTGATAATGCCCCCCCCCACCCGATCAGGGAGGCGTCCATTGTCAGAGTAGCAACCGGAGGGGAAGGGACAAAGGGTCTTCCCAATAAGAGCTGGGGGGAAGACATCCACCACAGAAGATGATTCCTGCACGTTTGCGTAATCATAATGGTGTGGGACATCGGAAGTTGCTGGTATGACCATTGCGTGAAGAGCATCCATTGAAGGATTCTCATGTGGAATCTGGCTAATGGAAGCAGAGGTATGGCGGCCACCATAATCCCCAACACTTTCAGAACTAACCTGGCTTTGATTCTGTTGCTGCTGAAGAGGAGCGAGACCAGTTTGTGTATGTCTGTTACTCTCTGATCTGTTAGTCTCGCAGACATGTTGACTGTGTCTAGATTTGCGCCTATGAAGGTAATAGTACGACAAGGCGACAAAACAGACTTTTCGCAATTTATTGAAATGCCTAAATTTTGACAAATGCGAAAGGTGTAGTCCCTTGCCATTAGAAGAAGATGCTTGGTGGGAGCTGTGAGGAGCCAGTCGTCCAAATATGGAAACACCTGGAATCCTTGACGTCTCAGGTGAGAAGCTACCACTGCCATGCATTTGGTAAACACCCGGGGGGCAGTGGTGAGACCAAAGGGCAGGACCCTGAATTGAAAATGACTGGTTCCTAGCCTGAAGCGGAGGAATCTTCTGGAGCATCTGTTCATTTTTATGTGATAGTACGCATCCTGAAGGTCTATAGAGCACATCCAGTTTCCCTTTCCCAAAAAGGGAAGGATGGATTGCAGCGTGACCATCCGAAATCTTGTTTTCTTGACTGACTTGTTCAAGATACTGAGATCCAAAATTGGTCTCCAGTCCCCTGTTTTCTTTGGAACTAAAAAGAACCTGGAGTAGATTCCGGATCCTTGCTGGTCTGCTGGAACTGGCTGAATTGCTCTTTTTGCAAGCAGCTTTGAAATTTCCAAAGCTGCAAGATCCCTTTGAGCGGGTGGAACATCTGGAAGGGATTTTTTTGATTGGTTTGGAATGCGAACGAAGGGAATGGAATAGCCTTCGGAAATGATGGACTGTACCCATTTGTCTTGAGTTAGGGATAGCCAGGCTTCTGGGTACAGTGACAATCTTCCCCCGACTGCCTCCGAAGGTGGGCAGTCGGGCAACACCTCAGGGATGCTGAAAGGGCTTATCAGAGAAGGCTTCTCAAGTGCCCTGGTTCTGCGGACCCCCTCTGCCTCTAGGGCGACGTCTACCATTGTTGTTCCCCCCTCTGCCTCTGGCGGGGAACCGACTCTGTGCGTCAGGCGAAGTCCCTTGAGATTGCTTGCGGAACCACATTTTCCCACTTTTCTGGCCTTTGGGGTAAGGCCTAGAAGGAGTAGAAAAATGGACTCCGACGGCAGAAAGAGTCTTGCCATCCGTCTCGCACCTAGTCAAGGTTTCTTTCACTTGAGGACCAAAAAGAGATGATCCATCGAACGCGGAATTAGTGAAAGACGCGTTTTAAAGGATCCGCAAAGTTGCATAGCCGCATCCAGGCATGCCTGCGCAAGGCTACGCCTGTCCCTGCGGCCCTGCTCGCTCCATCAGCCGCATCTGAAAGGAGGCGCATGGAGGAGTTAGCTATGGAGTTCAGGGTAGCCAGCTGAGTGTTCATCTTGTCTTGAAAACCCGCAGCTGTAGGATCCTTCAACATGTCACTCGCTTCTTTGATCAAGTCTCTTTGAAGGCGAGTAAAATGGCATAGGTAGTTCAGCGAACGCATTGCAAAGGTCGCTGATGAGAACATCCGCTTCCCGTACCTGTCCATGGACCTAGATTCCTTGTTAGGTGGATGGACAGGCACTGAAGGATCAGCTAGTTCCTTCTTGGTGGCAGCAGCAACCACCATAGCATCCACAGAAACTCCCTTGGTCAAAAATTGTTTATCCGCTGGTGCCGTGATAAATTTTGAGGGTCTCCTGGGGGTGGGGTCCACTGAGTCAGGAGCCGTCCATGCCTTTTTTGCTACCACCTGCATGAGGGGGTCAAAGGGGGGAGACACCCAGGAGGTGGAAGGGCGAGAGCCAAATGCCTCAAGGTACACAGATTCATCCTCCGAAGGGTTGAGGGCTGGCCAATTTCCCCTCTGCTTAAGGATTTCTAGAATGTCTGCAAATGAGACATCTTCAGAAGGGGAACGGGGGGAACCCTCGGAATCCTCTAAATCCGTGTCAGAGGTGACGGACTCAGGTGAGTCTATGTGTTTCCTCTTACACTTTCTCTTCTGAGGGGGCTCTTCTGCCAATTCAGGAGTGGCCTCGGAAGAGGATGAGATCCCCACAGGAGATTCCTGAGGAGCTGGCTCTCTGCGGTCTGGGATGAGGGAGTGAGCCGACTTGACCTGAGGCACCGAAGAGGGAGGGGCGGACGGAGCCGACTGTGGAGTTGAACCAGGTTCCAACACATTCCGCATGACCTCGAACGCACCCCTGTCAGGCAGAGCCAGAGGTCCCGCTCAGCTAAAACCTCCCTCGGCACTGACAGTGATGGCTCCGAGGCCGAAGTCGGAGCCGAACTCACCAGCGCCGAAGCCCCGAGAGGGAGAGCGGGGTCGGACAAGGGTCCGATGCCACTCACCCCCTCGGAGCCGACGAGGGAAGTCCGGCGCCGAGATTCTTCTAAGGAAGAAATCGGAGCCGACGATGGAGCCGAAGACATTTGTATCGGCTCCGACGCTACCACAGTCTCGGTCCCGAAACGCCCCGGCTCCGAGCTCAACGGAGTCGGAGGAGGAACATAAAGAGGGACAGGGTCAGGCATCGACTGATGAGTCGGGCTCTGAAGCATTTGGGCCAGTGCCTCGGACTTGAGAAGTCGACTCACTACCCTCTGAAGGTCATGGTCCGAAAGCCTCGATGACCTAGAGGAGTGAGATCTATGGCTCCGTTCAGACAGCAGAGGAGATGCTGGAGCCGAATGAACGGAGCCAAGGGACGGTGACCTGGACCGCTTTCTAGATGTCGGTTCCGAAGGTCTGGTCGGAACCGACACAGGAACTTCCAATACCTCGGCTCCAGCCGGAGCCGAGGAAACCACAGAAACTGCAGTCTGAGACTCATCGGCTCTAGCCGGAGCAGATGTAGACGGATGTTTCGTAGCCTTAGGTCTCGGCTCAGAAGCTGGAGCCGAGGACCTAGAAGCCTTGGAGGGCTTTCCCGAAGGAACAGTAAGGGAACCCTCAGGCTTGAGTAAACCTCTCAAAATAAGTTTGTTTTTTCTTTCCTGCAGGACCCTGGGGCTGAAGCCGTGGCATACAGCACAGGAGTCCTGCAGGTGTAAAGGTCCCAGGCAGTAAACACAAGAAGTGTGACCGTCTGTCAGAGACATTTTCTGACAGCACGAGTCACACTTCTTGAAGCCTGAGACCTTTGAGTCTTTAGACATTTTAGAAGGAAGTGTAATCACAACAACACAGTCAAACACACTGATTACACCCTATTCAAGTTTAAACTCAAAAAATAAAACAAACTATCAAAGTTTTAAATTCTGAGAAAAACACACAGACACCACTAGGGGATGGAAAAAGGCCCAAAGGCCCAAGGGAAGAACTTATAAGTTCTTGTGGAAAAAAGGGGGATAATAAGAGAGAAAAGGGGACAAAATCCACTAAACTAAGGGAAACAACTGTTAAAAATTAAACTAAAGGGGTTTAAGTAGACTAAATTTTACTCTACAATTACTCACCAAGAAGCCGGTAGAAACCAAACACCTCGATCGCTGTAGCGGCAAACGAGATCTGAGGTAACTCACGCCTAGCATTGTGGGATATAAGGGGAGCCTCGAGCCGGTGGAACCAACTCTCGAGCTTTTAGAGTGGCCGAGTCGGAGCCGAGGTCGGCTCCGAACCCATCCAGCAAGAATGAAGGCGAGATAGACAACTTAACATCTTTAGTTATGCCCTTGATACAATATGAAGACATAGTTAATGCCCAAATACAGCACTTTGCCAAAACTCGTGCAGTTGCTTTTCTCTATTTTCACTTAATGTGCCCTTTACTTTCTTACTGTAATCGTTTTGCTTGTTTAAGCCCAATATACTTTTCTTGTGCTCGTTTTACTCTCAACATGCCCAATTTTGCCTTAAACACACTTGTTTTGCTTTACAGTTATCATTTCATCGAATACTTTTATCCTAAACATTTTCTTTAGTTAACAAACTTTTCCTACTTTCCATTTGCTTAATAATGCGGTTTATGCCCCTGTAATGCCCCTTTATTTTCTTTCGTATCAAGTTTACAATTCATGTTATTTCTCATTACCTTTGATTCTTTCTGGCTATGTCTGTGCACTTTTCTCTCGATTTCACCTTCACTGTCACCTTTACATTTCATGGCTCTGAATATTCTTCTCTCTTTGATCCCGGTTCTGACACCATGTCGCTTTCATGTTAGCACACGAATAAACGAGTCTTCATGGGTTCTGTTCAAGCAGTTTTATTACATACAAACACATTACTACTGTTGAGTACAGACTAACTTAAGTAACTTGTATACAATTAATGACTGATCAAGCATGCTTACTCCCTAGCTGCTTCCACAAAATGGGACTAAGGTTGCGCACACGTGCGGGTTTTATACATGCACTTACAACCTTGCATGCTTCTTAAAGATACAAGCACACACACTTTACACTCTGATCTACACTTGGCAAAGTATAAGAAAAGAAAGAAACAGCCATTGTTATGTTAAGTTCTTACACAAAGTATTATGTTTATCATTAAATCACTACTGCTCTAATGCCAACCCAAGGGATGATTCCCAGAGCTCTTAGACAGATAGGCTGGAGGTTTGGGAGGCAAATGGAGTCCAGTAACTTTTGAAGAATGGTTCTGGCAAAATGTGTTCTAGCTCTATAAAAGACATCTATTTTCTAATATTTGTCAAAAGTATGTAAGGAAACCCAATTAGTTGGTTCTAAGATCCGTAGTTATGATCCTAGAAAAAAAGAAGTGTTTTTATACCTCAGGTAGACGTCAGAAATTTTTTTCCACACACAGACAACTGCTGGAGATATGACGGGAAATAATGGGGTACCTTGGGCCTTTTTTTGGGAACGGAATGAGTTGAAGATTTTAGAATTTCCCTTCATGGTATTTTGTAAGAAATGTTGGGGGATCAAATTACTTCAACTAAAAATATTATTTTGAGTTGGGGTATAAAATCTGAACTGCCTAGACAGAGCAAAGCCCCACCAAGTCTAATGCTGCTGGATGCCAAAAAAGCAATAACTTGGAAATGGAAATCAAAACCAAAACCAACTGTAACAAAAAATGTTGAATGCTGTAAAGGAGACCAAATAGCTGAAGGATGGATCTTTAGAAAAGGGAAGGAGTAAACTACTTAGAAATAAATGTAATCTGTGGCAACAGTACATACACAGAATAATGTTCAGGAGCAATATTTCCAGGAATACAGGACTTGTGAAATTTACGTAATGTTCAATTGAATAATTAAGGCAAACATTTCTGTTAAAGAAAAAACCTTCGAAAAGCACCAGAAAAAGATATAGATTTAGCAGAACATGTTTTAACATGACCTTGGAATAATTTGCCATAGAAGGAATTCATTTAGTTGCGATTTGTTTAGAGAATGTAAGACCTTG
Organism: Protopterus annectens; assembly: GCF_019279795.1. NCBI lineage: Eukaryota > Metazoa > Chordata > Ceratodontiformes > Protopteridae > Protopterus > Protopterus annectens. Next base: position 158,391,116 of record NC_056747.1, read on the forward strand.
CTCTTTCATTCCAAAGGAATTGAGCAACTGATCAGACATTCCACTAGTTTCAGTCGTCTAAATAAAATCTTAGTTAGTTGTTTGAGTACATTATCTGTCTCCCCATTTTGAGTACTGGATAAATGCAGGAAGGTAGAGTGACAGACATTTTGGTAATCACTTCAGTCATAAAGGAAGGGTTCGTCCTGAAGATCACCCTGTCTCTGTGAAAGACCAAAACAAGAGGAATAAACTTAAGGGGCTCATAACTCAGAAGTCCTTTTTGTAGAATTTAACTCTCTCGCACCTACATAGAAGAACTTGCACTGTTTTCCTATTTGCAGCTGCAATGGAGGTTCTAAAAAGTAAGCCTGCTACTCACACCTACAGCTCCCACGAGTGCTCAAAACTTTCATAACCATCTATTTGGAGTATCTTTAAGAACCATGACTGTGCTTTCTTTAACTACATGAAATAAAACGTATGTACCTGTCATGGGAAAAAAAATTTTAATTTTCTCTACCTTTTATAACAACATTCCATTTTATGAAGCTTTTATCTTCTGGCCACCTATTAAAATGGCTTCTAACTAATCGGATTTTCCTGGTAATCAAATGTTAAATAAATAAATAAATTCACGGGTTTGTCCAAGACCCAGTGTTCTTGAAACTCAATTAAAGCTGCATACTCCTGAAGCACAGCTAGTATGCTGTGCACCAGTTCTCATTCTCCCTCCATCTCACAAATCACTGAAAGCATGCTTTTTTTTATTAAATTTGTGCTCCTTGCTTCACTGCTGCATTGCTTCTCATACTTCCAGACATTCTTTCCAAGCAGATGCCAAACATCAGTGAAAATCTTTGAAAACACTGAGGCATTGTGCAGCTATGGATCAAAGGAGCCTGACTTCATTGCTAGCACTGTGTTCCTATCTGCGAGCAGTCCATTAGACATGCGGTTTCAGCAAAAGCTAAGGGAGGGCCTGAGATATCTGGTACCAGCTGCAACAGTGAAAAGACAAAATACCACTAATGGATTTTTTTTTATTTACTTATTTGCTACGCCTTTTCTTCAACAACCTGGGCCAGAAGATGGTGATAATGAATTAAGATACAAAAAATAAAAATAAAATGCCATTCACCAGTTTTGTTTTGATTTTTTAGCTACACAATTATATTTCTCAACTGTCAGCAATATCAGTTTCATACTTCTTATTGTCCAGAATTTTTTAATGTATTATGAGTTTGTAAACAACTACCTGCAATGCATTAATTTTTGTGCTATAATCAGAACGTAGATTTTACAGTCTGATGCTCAGCTTTTCACACAGTCCTTTCTGAAAAGTATCCAAGACACCACTGTGTTATCACAATGTGATGATGAATTAAAGGTAAGGGTTTCAATTTCTTTTAGCACTTGTGCATTTATTGTTGTTACAGTGTAGATCTGATGTTTGCCATGCTGATATCAGTGCTGAGAGCAGTCACAATAGCAAAAAAAATGTAAGTTATGTACTTTCCCTAATGAAATATCTGTGTTATATGCTCCCGTCCTTCCTCAAGGAATTGGTTATGGGATCCATCCCAGATCCGACTTCGGCCACTTCTCAGACGTTGGATCCAAGGTTCAGGCTCCTCCCCTTACCCCCATTCCCCTCCTAATAGCAAATCACCTTAGATCAAGTTTGACCATTCCCTAGAGAAAAAAGCACTACCCTGCTTCCCAGAAGCGAAATAACGCAGTGAAGGAAGTCGGCTCTTGAAATACAGTACTTAAGAAGTACATACACAGGCAGTCAAATCAGTGCAGTGGCTCCAAGTTGAGGAAGGATGGAAACAGACAACACAGATCTATCATTATGATAAGTACATATCTTTTATGAATTACATTATCCCTTCTGTCCATTCATCAGTAAATGGGACAGAGTCCCTGGCTACCAAAAATCTTTGGTGTCTTCATGGGAGGATATTCAGGAGGACAGCTGATGCAAAGGAAGCTCTGAATTTGGACTGCTAATCCAATTTATAATGAGATACGAAAGTATGGATGTAAGACGAAGTGGGTGCAGCAGAAATGTCATCAACTGGCATTGTGAAGAAAAAGGCAATTAAAGTAGCAACTGACCTAGTAGAATTGTCCACAGGTGTCCCAGGAAAGGAGAAATCCCTTTTCTTTATAAGCACAGGAAATACACTCAGATGGCCAGTGTGAGAGAGTTATTTTGGACACCCCTTTATGCAATTTTGCCAAGAAAATGGACACAAACTAGTCAGTCTTACTGTTTTTCTTAGTGTGATGCAAACAGAGCCTAAGATGAAGATGCACTTCCAGAAGATGTAACATACCCCCCCCCCTTTATTAGCAAATGGGGAAAGAAAACAGCAATGGGCAAATTTTCTTTTTCACTGTGAAAACTGGAAATTGCTGCCAGCTAAACTTTCATCTTTCTGGTCGAGGGTTTCTGTGAGGAAGCCAGAATGTGTATTACCTAAGATGAAATCCAGCACTGTCTAACCATCACTGTCACTGGGGAAACTATGTAGTCAACTGGAAGGCTTTGATGTGTGGGTGTAAGGCTTCCTAGATGGGTGAGAAAGAAGATATAGAACAAAGTTCAGCACTCATGGTAAGTGGATCAGGGGAGACTAGAGAAGGGAAATCACACATGCTGAGGTCAGAAGGGAGCAATGAAGATTACTGTAACCTTGCTCCACATGGCTTTCTGTAAAAACTTTGAAATGAGAAGAGTGGGAGGATAAGCATAAAAGAAGACAGAAGGCCACAAGTGTGGACTAGTGTGCCCCTCGAGAAATCATCTCTCTTGAGGGATTAGAGCAAAGTACCAGCTGCATTTGGTACTGGAGGTTGGTCCCAGCTACTGAAGTTTTGCTCTCCTACTATTGGGTTGAGGGACCACTCACGAGATAAAAGGATACATCTGCTCAACCTGTCAGCTAGAGCACTGGACTTCCTTGGCATGTGCATTGCTATCAGAAAGTGGTGTAAAGACATTGCCCACTGCCAAGCCCTCATGGCATTTCGACATTATGGGTAAGAATGTGTTCCTCCTGTTTGCTGATATACCAAACCACGGATACGCTGTCCATCTGGATGGAGCTCACATCCTAGGGAAGGAGTCCTGGAAGGCCTGCAATGCTAAGAATACACGCCTCTGAGGGGAACCAGGTGCCTTCAACAGTCTTTCTCAAAAAACGTCCCCACCAATTAGAAAAGCATCCATGGTTTCTGTGATCGGAGGGGGGAAGAGAGCAAAGCATTTACCCTGAGACATAACCGGAGAGTCTAGCCACCACTGGATATAAGCTTTGCAAATTCTCAGGGCCACTGGAAATTTCATGAGTTAACAACTCACTGACCACTGAACTGTGAGGGTCCACTGTAACACCATCATACAACACTTGGCCAAAGGAACTAAAGTAATGGCGGCTACCAAGAAGTTGTAGACTGGACCTTCCAGGTGGTTTCTGTGGGACAGTATAGCTACCGCCTGTTGCTAAAGAATCTTTGATTCCAGTAGTCTCATTATCTGTAACTTAGTATTCATATGTGCATGTGAATTAATTCGATTGTTTGTACTGGTTAAAGCATCCACTTAGCCATGCTAACAGTTATCCTTAGAAGTAAACAAGGATGGAGCAAGAAGTCCCTGCCCTGAATCAGGGGATTCCAGGAGGGAGCAGTTATGAGCCAGTTGTCTAGATATGGAAACACTTGGAACCCCTGCAGCTTGAGGTGGGCTGCAACCTCTGCCATGCACTTGAAAAACACCTAGGCCACTATGGGCATGGCTTTGAATTCCAAGTAACTGACTCCCAACTGAAGTGTCTGTCTATTTTATGTGGTAGTATGCATCCTGGGGGGAGGGGAGGTCTGTCGCCAGAAATGTCTGCAGCAAAACCATGGGATTTGGGTGCACCACAGTTTCTTCCCACCCTTGTGGGTTCTGGAGAAGGTCCATTGGGAGAGTATAAAACTCCATTTCAATGGCAGACAAGGTTTTCCCTCTTGTTTGTTTTGGACAGCACTTCTAACCTTGGGTCCAAACAGGGTGGGCCAACCATAAGGAGCATTAATAAAAGACGTTTTGAAGTAATCCATGAAGTTGCAGAGATGCATCCAAGCATGCCATATGACAGCTATTCTGTGGCTTGCAGCTCTCAATGTTCCACCGGTAGCACTTGGGACAGGTGCACTAACACATTCAAGAAGTATTGAAGTGTGGCCAACTGTATGTTGTTAATTTTCTTATCCTCCACAGATAAGAACCTAGAAAGGGATCTGGATAGTTTTTTTACTCAAATCCTTTTGAAAACATGTTACATGAGCTACATAAATCAAACACCCTGAGAACAAAGGCTGCTGAGGCATAAACTAGCTTACCAAACTTGCCCAGTGCCCTGGACTCCCTATAAGGGGGATGTGAGAGCAGAACTCTCCTCAGTGATTTCCTTCTTGGTGGCTGCTGCCACCACAGTGGAATCCACCATGGGACCTTTACTCCAAAAAGGACAGTCTTTTGTGGGACCCTAAAATTATACTGGGTTTCTGGGGAATGGGTTGTACAACATCTGGTTCCTTCCACTCCGGCCATGAAACCAGATCAACTAATTTGTCAGTCAGGTGGGGAGATCACTCAAGAGGTAGCTGCGCCAGCCCTAAAAGCCTGAAGGAATATCGATTCCTCCTGGGAAGGGATGGTGGATCACCCCCTCCCCCTTTTGCCTAAGAAGCTGAATCTCAAAGGCGGCGTCCTTAAGGGGAATCTTGGGGACCCTTTCCTCTTCATCGAAATTCGTATCCTCTGTGACAAACTCCAGTGGGGAGTCTTTGTGCCTCCTCCTGCACAAAGGCTTCTGGTAACCCTCTTTAGAGGGGTGATCTGGAGAAGACTCCAAAGCCAATGGGGAGTCCGTGGACAGTCTCGAGACTTTAAGAGGCTGGATGTCCTGACAGGACAGAACGTGTAGGGCAAGAAGCCAAGGAGTTCCCACTGGGGTAAGTGCAGTTATGAGCAGAAAAGGGAATCCTGCACTCAAGATTAAATAAACACCCTCTCAAAAGCCTCGAAAGCCAAAACAGGCCCCAGGCTATAGAATCCAAGAGTCCCAACAGGGGCTAAACATAAAAACCCACATAACTCAGCTCCAAAGTCAAAGCAGGTGCCAAGCTCTCCAGTACCAAAGCACCACGGGGAAGGGATGGCTCCAACAGCTTTGGAGTCACCTCCGATTCCTTGGCTCCAAGACCCACTGAAGTCGAAAGCACTAAGAGTTGGCTAAATCAGAGAAACAGTAAGCATCGACAAGGTCCAAACATTCAGATCTGACAGACAAACCCCAGGAATCTCTCAGATCCCAATGCTCCAAGTCCAAGGGTCAGAGCAATGAAGGAGCTATAATCATAATGGAAGAAGGAAGAAGGAACAAGCCCCCGTGCCTCCAAGAGAGGTCACAGCTGGGATAACCTGAAACTGGATCTGGGTCCTGAGGAAGTTCCTCATCATTCAGTCCACGTCTGCTTCTGAGAATTTCCTGAAGGTCTGCATTGACTTCAAAGACAATGCCATACAGGATGGACTAGACATCCTATGAAGGACCTCTCCATCAAAAGGGTGACCTGAGCCTAGGGCTCATTGGCTGTGGTGAGAACAGAGATTCCTGGAATGGAGGTGTATGGAGGGTCTGAAGGTGCTCAGCTATGTAGTGGAAATAGGACCAGCTGGTTTGTGAAGCTTTAGCCCCAGGCTAAAATGTTGTGAATGATCAGGAGACCACTTACGTGATTTATGTTTTTCCTTTGTCAATTCTTACTCTTTACCCTTGTTATTATCTTTGCTCTTACCCAGCAGTTTCTTGACTGAAGGTAAAACAAAAGATGAGGACTGTAAAAGGGGACCTTCTCCTGCAAAGACAGGGAGAAGCTGTTTGAACACCAACTTGTTACCTTCTCCTGCAAAGACAGGGAGAAGTTGTTCGAACAACAACTTGTTACAATGTTCTTTTATGGCCCGTTCCACAGGAAAAACAAATCTTCCTCTAAGTGAGAAGGTCCTAAACAATAAAAGAATTTGGTGTGGACATCCTTGTGCCCTCATACTACATATTTTTTTAAACTAGAGGGCTTCTGTACTATGATATCCAGAACCTAGTGGCTAACAGAAAAAGAAAAGGCCAAAATCCAGCAACACTTAACAGTAATCGCCAAATACGAACTATTTAAATTACCAAAGACAAGATTTTAAAGCTTAAAGAGTAAAGTATAAGAAATAAAATTGCTGAACTAGATGCCTGGCTAACCAAGTCTGATATTCTCGCTGTAACTGAAACTTGGCTTATGAAATTATAACTCCTGTCTATAATAAGGCTCTATATTAGAAGACTGAAAACACATTCTTTCGAATGCATCTTGGTCGAACTTAAAAGGCTGAAAACGCAAAATATCGAAGCGGCTGTTAAGCGAATTCTTTCCCTGGGAAAGAATTTGCTTGGCTGCTTCGGTACTTTCCCATTTTCGGCACTGTAGTGCGGTCTCGGAGTTGGTATATTTAAGTAGGGGGGTGGGGGGGTGAAACCCTCCACTTAATGTAATGTTTGAATTTTTTGTTGTTGTTGTTGGAACAGCGATTTTTTTTTTCCCTTGGGGAAAAAAATCACTGTTCTGACACATCGACATTGCAAGCTTTCGTTTACATAGGGTCGATAAATCACTGTTCACTTTTTTAAGCATTTAGTGATTTAATATAGACCCTATAATAATATCTGTAATGACCGTATAAAGAGGAAAGGTGGTCGCATTGCTTTAATATTTTCCAAACCCTACCACATTTTCCCTTACAACAAACCAATACCAAAATTCAGTTCAGCAGAGTTTATTACTTTACTGAAATTAAACAATTATAAGCAAATATATATTACTGTTCTTTACAACCCTCCTGGTGACAATACAGCTATATTGGAAGGTATCCAACATTGGATATCCATAACAATTCCACAAGAGAAGTTGGCACAATATACATCCTTTATTGGTTCAAGTGCAGCCGTGCTGTGTTTAACTACTAAAATTGGAATAATGGTCAAGGTGTTCACCTTACAGACACAAGGTGCAGGGTTTGAGTCTCACATGGGGTAATTGGCTAGGTTTAAAATGGTCCACAAGGGCAGCTAGCCTAGTACTAACCTATGAAGCTAAGAAATACTACTACTAGGTGATGTAAATGCCAGTTGGGTTAGACATCAGCTCCTCTACATCTAGCATGAACTCATTTTGTTTTCACACAACTAATTACTATACCCGAAAGTTATAGCAAGACATCAAATTCCCTATTAGAATGGATTCAAGTATCAGACCCTAGCAAACACAATATCTCAGGTACAATGTCTGAACAGTCTCAGTAATCATCCGTATTCCATAGGAAACCAGTAAAAAAGTTCAGTTGGAGTTGCACAGCAAGGGAAGAATAGGAAACTGTGGCAACTTTGACAGATACAGTCAGTGATAGGCCAGTGAGTTCCCATATCAAAGAGGAACGGATGACAGGATTAAACTGGAGAATATGGCATGGGAAGATGCTCTGGTACTTTCTATAGAATGCCACCAGGAAAAGTAGAACAAAGAATGCGCCCTCAATTTAGAAGAAAATGATCTAAGAGAAGAGTTGATTGATTTAATAAAGATGGACAGACATACTAAGTTCAATGAAAGAAACAGACTACAGAAAGTCAATAAAACCCAAAAACCTAGAAGACTGATAAAACAAATGAACACAGTAATTAGGACTGTTCATAAAGATTCATGCGATGTAAGAAAAGTAAATAGGATACGCTACTGAGCAGCTAAATTAATAACAGATCAAGTCTTACCACAAAAACACATGACAGTAAGGGAAAGGAAGGGGAGAAATCAAATGCCATCATGGAAGTATTAAATACAAAAACTATGAAGCAATTAAGACAAGAGAAGTCACTGTTAGAAGAGTACAGAAGAGGGAACAGATCAACAAAAAGACGTGATAAAAGCAATGCACAGTATCAGAACTGATCGAGATCTATGGTGCACCATCACAAATAATAAACTAATATCAGCAAAGGCAGAAAAACTTTGAAGATATGCTGATAAAATAAGAAGGAAATGTACAAAAATAAGCAATTTATTGATGACCCAAAAAAGTTTTACAGAGAACTGGGAAACAAAGCAAAACAAATTGAAACACTACAAAAAAGAAGAAAGAGATACATTTTGGAGAAACATCTATGAAGATCGTGTGGAACATATAGATGTTAAACGAACAGAAATAGAAGAAAGAATAAGAAGTTCAACTATACAGGATATGAAATGGGATGAAATAACAGCCAGAGAGATTGAAGCAAAGTTAAGAAAAGCTCCTAAATGGAAAACCCCAGGTCCGGATGCAGTACCTAACTTCTGGCTAAAAGTATTAACATCTTTACAAGTACACTTAGCCATGAGTAAGAACTATTTATATGTGCACTCAGAACAGACACCAGCCTGGTTAACAACAGGGAAAAGCAATTCTCCTACTTAAGAGCAAACCTGCAAGCTATCCTAAAAAATATAGACCAATAACCTGCCTTCCGACGATGTATAAACGATACACTGGAATTGATGCTGTCAGAGTTTATAGTCATTTGGAAGAAAACTCAATCATGGTAATGTAACAAAAGAAAGTCATATTGAACAAAGAATTGTTTGTTGTTAAAGTCGTAATGCAGAACTATAAAAAGGGGAAGTAAGTATGGTATGCATATACTACAAAAAATCATTTGACAGTATCCCACATTCATTGATAAAACAGTGCTTAAAATGTATAACATACACCACACGCTAACTGATTACATTACAGTGACCATGAAACAGTGGGAAACCACTTTGCAGTTAGGCCACGATAAAGGGCAAATTATTATTCCATGAATAAAAATTCAAAGGGGGATATTTCAGGATGACTCTCTCTCACCACTGCTCTTTTTTTCTTGCCCTTAACCCATTAAACTGTCTACTTAAGAGATTAAGTCATGGCTACAATTTGGCTCAGAGAAAAAGTTTAAAGACTTCTAATCTTCAGTTTGTAGATAATTTAAAACTGTATAGTTCATCAGAAGAGGAACTGTAAGCACAACTACAAGTGGTCAGAACGTTTTCAGATTACATAATAATGTTATTTGGTCTTCATAAATGTGCAAAAGCAGCCACCTTTAGCTGCAGCACCAAGAAATCATCAGTTTGGGACAGGAATGTGATATAAAACCTTGAGCAAGGGGGAGTATATAAATACCTGGGAAGTGATGAAGAATCAAAAATAAAACGAACAAATGTGAATAAAACTTAGTAAGAAATATTTTAGAAGACTAAAATAAATACTAAAAACAGTGTTGACATCTAAGAACAAAGTCCAAGCCATAAACCAATTTGCTCTTCCTGTCCTAACTTACAGTTTTGGAGTGACTGACTGGTCCCAAAAAATGATGGATCGGTTGGACAGGAAAACAAGAAGGATGCTTCATGCTCATCAAATGATTTATAAAAGTCTGTGTAGAACAAGGCAATATATTCCCAGTTCTGAAGGGGGTATGAACATCCTCAAAATTGATTACATGTATAGAACTGTAATTGTGGGGCTGCGTACATATCTGCTAAATTCATAAGACCTAAAAGTAGTGAAAGTATTAAAACAGGAGGCGAATACCTTCAAGATGATTTCCCTGCTTAGTTTAGCAGAAGCATATCAGTGTCAAGCAGAAATGGAAATCAAAGCAGAAGTAGATAAAAGTCAGACAGCAACTGAATGTGTCAAAAAAACAAAATAAAGAATATAAGGTGAAGGATCAGATGAAAAGGCAAGAAACATGGAAATGCATAAATACAGTTATAAGTACAAAAAACTCTTGGAACAATTTCATGTTGATCAGAATCGAATGCAGCACTGGTTAAAGAAAGGTGAATTTAAACCAAAAGATGTAAGGTTAACATTAGCAGCCCAAGACAGTGGACTATGTACATGTCCGTTTACAAAGTCCACTGAACATGTGGAACAAACAGACAAATGAAGGTTTTGTAAAACAGAATTGGGAACAGTCACACATCTTGTTAATGGTTGTGATATATTAATGGCAGAAGGACTGTATACTTTCTTTCTTCTTCTTTCGGCTCTTTCCCGGTTAGGGCTCACCACAGCGGATCATCTGTCCGCTCATGATTGGCAGTGGAGTTTTATGGTGTCAAGTTGCCAGCCCAACCTTCCACAGAAGGCACACACACACTCACTCACACCTAGGGTCAATTTAGAGTGTCCAATCCACCTACTGGATGTCTTTGGGATGTGGGAGGCAACCGGAGCACCCAGAAGAAACCCACACAGGGAGGACATGCAGACTCCGCACAGAAGGCACCCCAGCCGAGAATCGAACCGGAAAACCTCTGTGAGGCGGCAACACTAACTGCTGCACCACCGTGGCCGCCCAGTAGAACTGTATACTGAAAGGTATAATAATGTGCTAAGACTGTTGCACTGGGGGTTGTGCATTATAATAGTGAAGTAGCTGAAAATCACTGGAAATATGAGCCACAAAGCATTATAAAAAATGAAGTTTATATCACATGGGATCACACATCACCAACTGTTCAAAAAACAGATGCAAGAAAACCAAACATAGTAGTCTATGAAAAGAAGACAAAAGTGGCACTGATCATTGAAACTGCTACACCCAGAGACTAGTGCCTTATGTACAGTGAGACAGGATTTGCTGGCAGAAACAAGGGCAATGTGGAAGAAGGATACCCAGACAGTTCCAATAGTAGCAGCAATGGTTCTTATAAAAAAACAAATTTACAATCATACTTAGATATGTTACCCATACATTTAACTCCATATGAACTGCAGGAGTCATTAGTGGGCACATTATTCTGGCTAAGATCTAAGACTGAAACAATACTAATTTCATGAATGTTAATCATACTTTGCATAGAGCAGAGCATATGTATGCAACTTTAAGAAGCATTTCCAGATGTGAGCATGTGCAGGCAGCAGTGCCATTTTGAGAGAACAGCCAGAGTGTTAACATGTATGAGTGTGGTAGCCAGTTTCTTTACAAGTTTATTTAAGTTTAAGTTACAAAGCCTCACTCCTGAGGTGTTTGTGTGTAATAAAGCTGATTTAACTGAACCCACAACCGCTTGTCTGTTTTATCCTGACCAGATGAGCAACATGGTGTCAGAACTGGGATTGAGTGTGCAACTTCTTCAAGCCATGAGGTGAAGAGCTGAAGGTGAAGTTACATTGAGCAGGTTGGGTGACACAGTGCTCAAATGATCAAAAAGATCCAGAAATGAACTACAGGTAACCAAAACTTCCACAAATTATTTATTTTGCAAAGAAAATGAAACTGAGTAACCGTAAGGCATAAAACACATTATTAATCAAACAAGTAGCACAAAATGCAGCATTAACTAAGCAAAATGTATGAAACTATGATAACTGATAAAACTAGCAGAAATATTCATGTGGGGCTCAGAATTACCTTTGGATTGCATAACGTTCATGTTTAAAGCAAAACGAGCACAAGAAAAGTATAATGAGCTTTATAAAAGGTTAAATGTGCATAACAAATACAATAAAAGGGCAAAATAAGCTTAAAGAGCAAGGTGACTGCATGTTTTTAGTAGAAGACTGTTTTGGGCAAAAACTATTATTTTACATTGGCTGAAGCCATTCAAAGCATAACTTAGAGTTGTTCGAAGTATCTCAGACTGTGCAAAGTGTTTGCAGTGTGTGCTTTATTACTGTGCAGTTATTTCAAAGAATTTGTTGTGTGCAAAGTACAGTTATATTGCAAATTGCAGTCAAAGTACAGTCATTTCGAAAGGTTTCTTGTGCTGTGTACATTTATTAGCAGAGTGTTTCCATTTCAAAGTGTTTCTTACACTGTACAGTTATTTCGCAAGGTACAGCCATTTGAAAAGTTCCTGTGCTGTATACAGTATCTGCACAGTGCATTCATTTCAAAATGTTTCTTATTCTGAGCTTCTTCAGCTGTGTATAATTTATTTGCAAAGTACAGTCATTTCAAAGTATTTATTACACTTACGAGAAGTGGTTTCATAAACTACAGTGATTTTAAAGTATTCTTGTGTTACAGAGACTTATTTGGCAATGTGTAGTTATTTCAAAGGGTCTGTTGTGCTATTGGGCATAATTACAAGTTCTGGCATATATTTTTGTGTCCGTGTTCATACATAGTTTCAAGCACCTTCATTACTGTGTGTTGATATGGCAGTGGCATTTCGCAGACACAGTCCATTTGTGTTTGATCATAATATTGCAGACAACTGGACAGTATTTGAGCAGAAATACAATATTTTCATAAAAGCAGCTTTGTCTTGCAAAGATGCACATACAAGGGCATTCGTTTTTCCTAATTTAGCTGGGTCAGAGGCCACTGACAGAGGGTGTTTCTTTTCTGTATGCACCAGCAGTACATGCAGGAAAGGAGGAAAAACGCCATATTGTTGTACCGGCTGAATGAAGGGAAGACCTTGAGTGCTTGAAATGTAAATTTAGAGAAATGTGCAACCCCCAGACTAATGTTACATTAGAGAGGCACCTATTTTATACAAGAGAACAAATGCCTGCTGAAACATTTGCAGCTTATATCAATGACTTGAGAAATAAGGCTAAAACGTGCAGATTTGGTGATCTGAAAGATAAGTTAATAAAGGACAGGCTTGTGTGTTGTGTTAATAATGCTGCAGTCAGAAAGATTTTGCTTTGTGACAGCGATTTAATGTTGAGAAAAGCCAGAGAGATTTGTCAAATCCATGAGCTCACAGAAAGCCACACAAAAATTCTTACAAGTGATAAGAGCTTAGTTTCAGCGGGCTCTAAAGCAAGCGTAAACAGCATGCAGCATGTGGCAAGCAGAAGCAGGCCTACGCACATGACAGCTGCAACCCCTGTGGGATTCCCAAGGAGATCTTATAACTTTCTAGCTCAGCAAAACAGACATGCTAAGTGCAGTAGAAGGGTGAGTCGGCAAAACCTAAGTCAAGTCTTATTGTTAACTGTCATAATTGTGGTACCAATCATGATACTAAAAGAGATAAGTGCTTAGCATTTGGTCAGCAATGCCACAAGTGTAAATAATGAAACCACTTTCAAAAGTTTTGTAAATCAAGCAAGCCTCATTTAGTTATTAAGAAAGGTCACTCGAAAAAGCAAGTTGATCATATAAGAAAGCTGCAGCTCTACTTTCTATGTAGATGGTGCATCAGTGGTCGGTGAAAATGTTAATGCAGTAGATTTACTGGCAAAGAATTAGGTATTTTGTACTGTCCTGATCAGTGGTAAGATCCAAAACAAGCACCCACTGTGGTACTGTTGCTTTTCTGATCAATGGTAAGCCCATGGAGGTCAAAGTAGACACTGGTTCAAAGTGTAATGTGATGTCAGCAGAAACATTTGCTACAGTGAGAGCTGGTGAGCAACTTAATTTGGTTAATTGTGCAAAGCTTATTGCTTATGGAGGTAGAGAGATTCAAACTGAAGGCTCAGTAGTGCTTTCATGCTATTCAGCGGAGAACAGTTACAGCTTGCAATGTTATATAGTCCGAAGACTTGTGCAGTCATTATTAGGTCTCAGAGACAGTTTGAGAATGAAAATGCTTTTTTTTACCAAAGTAAAACATGTAAGCACATGTCCCAGTTCCAGCTTAACTGATGCAATTTTCTCAGAGTATGCTGATGTTTTCAACAAGTTAGGCAAACTTCCAGCTGCATACTCCATGAAAGTAGACCCAGAGGTCAGTCCAGTGATCAGAACAGAAAGGAGAGTTCCAATAGCTATGCAGGACAAAGTCAAAGTCCAGTTAGACAAAATGGTGTAGCAAAGTGTGATTTGTCCAGTCACAGAACCAACTGAGTGGGTGTCTTCCATGGTAGATGTTTGCGAAGACTGGTAGAGAAGGGTGAAGGCTGCCAGCCTAGCCAGATAGAATTTTATAGATAATTCTGTCATTTATAAATATGAATCTTGAACTACAGATTTGCTTAAATAATTGAAAGAAAATAATGTGAATCACAGGCTTGTTGTCTCAAATGAAAAAAAAAATGCTGTTACAAAAATGTGGCAACAGCGCTCTCTACTGACCCAGTAAAAGCATGTTGTGACCTTTTGATCTAAAGTTGGCTCCAGTCCGTCTAGATGAAGGCATTCTTTACATTGTTTTAACCAAGAGTTAAATTGCTAGATTTAAACATGCAAATGTATTTTTATTGCTCTGTTCCTAACCAGCTGCAAGATAACAAAAGGGAGATGTTAAGAATGTAAATGCAGTTAATGTGAAGCCTGGGAACTCCAGGAAAGTGAAAGAATGATGTAATGGTTATCAGAACTGCAATTTCAATTTAAACAGAGAGAAGCAGAAGGCATTAAGCATTTTTGTCTTGATCATCCAACTCACAGCACTGCCTGTTGTCTTATGCAAGTTATCTTAGATTTGTGTTTTCTTTTAGAAATAGCTAGAAACTAGAAAGATTAGACTGTTTTTCTGTGATGTCAGAACTGTACTACTGAATTATTTTAAGTATTTCTAGTGATCTCTGAACTTTTGACTAGCACTGTATAGTTGAAAGTATTGGCTTATGGTTTTAATTATTTATTATTAAATATTTTAAAACCTTTTAGCTGTGGCTGGTTTGTGTAGAGATAATTTAAGCTCCTAAGAGTACTTGCATACCTTTGGTAAAACTGTACAAGGCCACTCTAATAGCTTTAGCCCTGGATAATAATATTGCACAGTGATAACTGGACACCCTTTTAAGGGCCTTTGAGTAGCTGATAATTATTAGCTGAGTGGTGGCAGGGTACTACCATATAGTCTGGAAAAAGAGGCACAGCTGGAGAACCTGTGCCAGCCTTCCCCAAGAGTGTCTGTGTGGTTGTATAAACCTATCTCAAAGTGCATGCATCAGCTACTTGGGCAGGGACATGAAGCACTGGTTGGACAGAGAGGGTGCTGGAGATTTTAGCTTACCCAGCTAGGCTGAGATCTGGACCCTATAGCTGTGCCAGTGGGGAGTCTTATTGGGGACCTGGAGAGCAAGGGAGCGACCAGCCCCGGATTAACTGTGATCTGTGTGCTCTTAAGAGAAACTGCACTTTATTGTGTGCATTTGTTATCCTTTCCTCATATATGAGATGCCCTTCTCTGGTGTTAGTGGTGAGGACGGATGCTCCTTGATTGCAGGGCCAGGGCATGGGCGTCACAATGTTAATAAGAAAACTTCAGATGAAATCAGAATATGCATAGACCTAAGAGACTTGAACAAGGCATTAGAGAGACCTCATCATCCTATGCATACAGTCAAGCAGGTTGCCACCCTCATGCCAAACACCACTATTTATTCTGTCTTAGATGCAGAGAGTTCATTTTGGCACGTAATGCTAGATCGTAAATCTTCACTAGTGACTACATTCAGTACCCAATTTGGTAGATTCAGATTTCTCAGGATGTCATTTGGAACAAATTCCGCCAGTGAAGTCTTTCAGCATGCAATGGAGCAAATTTTTCTGGACTATCAGTGTGCTATAAAAAGAAGTTATGTACATACCATAACATTCCATGCGAGTTGTTTATCTTGCTTTTATTCTCATTGATGGGTTCGGAGCCGATCCTCGGCTCTGACATGGCCGATAGCAAAGCTCAAGGTTTGCCAGTAGCTCGAGACCAAGCCCCTTATCCCACAACTCACTTCTGGAATTACCTCAGATCTTGTTTGCTGTGAGTAACAGTATTATATATATATATATATATATATATATATATATATATATATACATACACACACACACACACACACACACACACACACACACACATATATACCCTTGTATTTATTTCTACCAAGAACACTTCCCAAGGGAAGAAGAAATATTGAATAACCAGGATGGTACTAGCCTCTAAGTCAACAGTCAGCCAGGAGGGGGAAGGAGGGAGGGACGTGAGAATAAAGGCGAGATAATCAACTCACATGGAACGTTATGGTAAGTACATAACTTCTTTATGTGAAGTTGTTAAATCTCGCCATTTATTCTCACTGATGGGTAGCGTCCCTAGCACCCTCAATCTTGGGTGGCTCATGGAAGTATGTTCTTCAGTACCGTGGAACCAAAGGAAGACCTGTCCCCTGAAGCCTTATCTACTTTGTAATGCATGATAAAGGTATGAGGCTTAGACCAAGTGGCTGCAGTGCAAATAATGTCAAGGGGCAATTTAGCTTGAAAAGCAGAAGATGTAGAGACAGCTCTGGTAGAATGAGCCTTAGGTTTGTGTGTTAATGGCATGCTCGCATTCTCATAAACAAAGGATATACAAATGGATAACCATTTAGATAAGGTTGTTTTAGCCACTGGACTGCCTTTTCTGGCTTCTGAGAAGGATACAAAAAGTTGATCTGATTTTCTAATATCCTTAGTTCTGTCAAGATAAAATCTGAGCTGTCTGTGTACATCAAGTCTGTGCAGCATGTATTCCAATTTGTTAGAGAGGTTGGGGAAAAAAGACTGGCAGCTCAATGACCTGATTGATATTTGATTCAGAACAGACTAGGTAAAAATGATGGGTTTGTTCTGAGTGATACTCTCTCAGCATGGAAAATCATGTAAGGTGGTCTGATAGATAATGCTTCAAGTTCTGACACACTGGGGGCAGAAGTAATGGCCACAAGAAAAATAGTTTTACAGGATAAATATTTGAGATCACAAGAAGATGCTGGTTCAAAAGGTGGAAGAATAATTTGAGACAGCATAAAGTTTAAATTCCAGGGAGAATAGGGAATTTTGATAGGTCTCATGTGAAGAACGCCTTTAAGAAAAGTCTTAGATAATTTATGGCCCATAACATTTGAGCCACCAAACCCAAAGTGAAAATTTGAGATGGCAGCTAACTGGACTCGAACTGTAGCAGCTGCTGCCCCTTCCTTAAAAATCTTTGTCAAGAATTCTAAAATAGATGATAGCGGAGCTCAGAAAGGGTCAATTTTCTGCATGTTGGCCCAAATTGAGAACCTTTTCCATTTACTGACATATAATTTCCTGGTAGACGGCTTATGAGAAGACAAGAGAATTTGTCTTGTATCTTCTAAAATTGAATGAAGCCTGGCAATTAGGGGAAGTGGATTAGCCAAGCAGTCAGTTTCAGGGACTGCAGTGAAGGAAGGAGATCCCCTGACGGGTGCGTCAGAAGGTCCGGATCCATGGATCTTCCAACAGATGATGGTGGAGAAACGGGAACCAAATCTGTCGAGGCCAGTAGGGGGCTATGAGAATAACCGTCCTTCTCAGCGATTTTGCTTTCTGTAAAAATCTGGGTATCAATGGGAAGGGTGGAAATGCATAAAGGAGCCCCGGGGCCAATCGTGTAAAAGTGCATCTCTTGGGGGATGACCGGGAGGTGGTGTTAGGGCAAAGTAGCTTCTGCATTTTGAATTGATGTGGCTGGCAAAGAGGTCGCAGGAAGGCTGGCCCCATTTGCGGAAAATCAACTCCGCAACCTGTTGTTTGAGAGACCACTCTTGAGGGAGCAATATCGTCCTGCTTAGCTTGTCTGCTATTACGTTGGATTTCCCTGGGATGTGCATTGCTAACAGAAAACTCTGGGATGACATAGCCCATTGCCAGACCCTGAGGGCTTCTCGACAAAGGTGGTAAGACTTGGTTCCACCTTGCTTGTTTAAGTACCAGACTACTGGCATGTTGTCCATCTGAACTGCAATAGTTGCTAGAGGGAGAGAGTCCTGAAAGTACCGCTCTCAACTCTAGAACGTTGATGTGCAGATGTGATTCCTGATCTGTCCATGTGCCTTGGGCAGTCTTTTCCAGAAAATGCCCCCCCCCCACCCTATCAGGGAAGCATCCGTGGTCACAGTGGCTACGGGGGGGGACGACGACGACAAAGGGTCTTCTGATTGTGACATGAAGAGACGTCAACCACCACCGAAGGTCTCTCTTGCAAGAATCCATGATGAGAATCATGTGGTGCATCGGTAGTTTCTGGTACAACCACTGAACAAAGAGGAGCCATTGAAGAATTTGCATATGCATCCCTGTGAGTGGTATAGCCAGGATTGCTGCCATCAAACCTAGCACCTTCAATACCCACTGCTGCTGTAGCTTTGTTCTTTGAGCTGAAGTGTTGGCGGAGAAGGGAGATTCTTTCGATAGGAAGACGTAGAGTGGTGGTTGAGGTATCTAACTCTGCTCCTATAAAAACGGTATGCTACGATGGCGATAAGGCAGACTTTTCAAAGTTGATTGTAATGCCTAATTGATGGCAGAGTGTATTGTGTTGCCTGAGTCAATTGATACCTGGTGGTAGCGGTGAGGAGCCAATCGTCTAGGTATGGAAACACCTGGAATCCTAGACGTCTCAGGTGAACCGTGACCACTGCCATGCATTTGGTGAACACTCTGGGGGCTGTAGTGAGAACAAAAGGCAGGGCTCAAAACTGGTAATGATTGGCACCCAGCCGGAAACGCAGATGATCTCTGGAGCATCTGTTCATCTTTATGTGATAGTGTACACATCCTTGATATCTATTAAGCACATCCAATCGCCTTTCCCTAGGAAGGGAAGAATGGACTGAAGCGTGACCATTCGGAACTTCTCTTTCTTTACGAACTGATTGAGTCTGCTGTAGTCCAAGATAGGTCTCCAGTCCCGTTTTCTTTGGTACCAAAAAGAATCTTGAGTAAGTTCCAAATCCAACTTGGTCTGCTGGGACTGGTTGGATGATTCTTTTTTTCTAGCAATCTGTGGACCTCTACGATTGCTTGTTCCCTGAGACTGGGTGGAATATCTGGGATTCTGTTTACAGGAATGGGAGGGGAAGAGAACAGTATGAAATATCCACTGGAAATTATGCTTTGCACCCATGTATCTGATGTTATGTTCAGCCAGGCTTCTGGGAACAATAACAAGCGACCCTTGACTGCCTCCAGAGCTGAACAGTCGGGCCCCTTTTCAGGGACGCTGCTAGGGTTGACCGGAGAACTGACCCGTCACTCTGTTGCTGTGGACCCCCTCTGCCGTGGTGGGGGGGGGGCGTCTTCTGTTATAACCCCCTCCTCTGCTTCTAGAGGGGGTTTCTCCACGTGTGTCCTGAAAGGCTCCCTGTGCTTTTCGGAACCACATTTTCCCTCCCCTAGGGCCCTTGGGGTAGGGCTGAGTAGGGGTAGAAAAACGGACTCCAACGGCAGATAAGGTCTTGCCTTCCTGCTCACACCTGGTTAAAGTTTCCTTTACTTTGGGCCCAAACAGTGATGAGCCATCGAATGGGGTATTAATAAAGGAAGACTTAAAGGGTTCCACAAAGGAACAGAGACGCATCCAGGCTCGTCTTCGAAGAGCAATTCCCGAACTAGAGGCTCTACTCAAACCATCAGCTGCATAGAATACAAGATGCATGGACGAGTTTATCACTGAGTTTAGGGTAGTGAGCTGGGCGTTGATTTTGTCGGCCACCCCTGCAGCTACCGTACCCTGGAGAGTATCTCCTAACTCTTTCAGGAGATCTCTTTGTAGTCCCGTAAAGTGAGTTAAGTAGTTCAGTGATCGCAGAGAAAAAGTCGCTGAACTAAACATGCGTTTCCCATATCTATCTATGACCCTAGAATCTCTGTTAGGAGGATGGATAGATGTGGATGTCTCAGACACTTCCTTTTTGGTGGCTGCAGCTACCACCATGGCATCAACAGGCACTTCCTTTGTCAAAAATGGCTTGTCCACTGGGGCACACATGAATTTATTGGGCTTACGAGGAACATGTTCATGGCCTCCGGTGACTCCCATGCCTTAGGAGAAATCAGTTCCATGAGCTCGTCGTATGGCAGACACACCCAAGAAGTGGAAGGTTGAGACCCAAAAGCCTTCAAGAGCACGGACTCATCCTCAGTAGGGGGTCTTGGACTGCCAAATGCCCCTCTGACTTAGGATCTCTGGTATCTCTGCAAAGGAGATATCCTCAGAGGGGGAATCGAGGGGACCCTTCTCACTCATCTAAGTCCGTGTCAGATGTCAAAGACACCTGTGGGGAGTCTTAAGTGCCTCCTCTAGCACAGTCTCTTCCTGGGCACCTCCTCAGTGGGGGGATCTGGGGATGTCTCAGAAGAGCAGGGGAAGCCCTGTGGGGGTACTTGAGGCTTGGGGTCTCTATGCTTAGAGGGACTGGTAGATGAAGAAGCAGACACAGGAGCTTGAGGAGAGAGGGAAGGCTGAACCGATGCCGACGTTGTCTTTGGAGACAAACCTCTCCGCATAGCATCGAAGGCACCATGGCTCCGACGAGAAGGAGTGGACGGACCCGAGAGTATCATCTGATCCTCCCAAAACCCTGGGCTCCGAGCCCGCGGTAGGAGCCAAGCTCATCCGAGCCGAAGCCCTGAGAGGAAGAGTCGGCACCGACAAACTGGTTTGGCTATCCTCCCCGGACCCGATGGGAGAGTGTCAGCTCCTAGAGTCCTCGGTCGGTGCCGAGGACATCCGAGTAGATGGAGCCGATAACTCCAGTGCGGGTATCGGCTCCATGGGTTCGACAATCATCGGTTCAGTATCCTTCGGCTCCAAGAGTCCAGTATGGCTCGGAGGAGGAGTACACAAATCTGGTTCCATGGTCTTCGGTACAGACGAGCTGGTCGGGCCGACAACAATTTGGCAAGTCCTGGTGTCTGTAAAAGCTTCTGCACTAGCTGATCCATGTACAAATCTGAAAGGCTGACTGAGGACTTAGCTGAATGCACTGAAGATGCTGACTGGAGCAGAGGAGAAGGAACTTCAGAGACCAGCTCCAATACTGAGAGCTGGTTCTGAATCAAAGGTACACTTGGTTCCGAGGTCTGTGGAACCAATGACCCTCCTTCTGAAATGTTTGCCTTTTTTGTCACTTTGTCTGAAGATTTGGATTTTGAGGATTTGGAGGACGTGCTAATACCCTCATGGCTACTCAACACCTCAGAAGAGGATTGCTGTAGCAATTCCCTGTCTATTAGCTTCTTCCTTCTCTCCAAGAGGACTCTTGAAGAAAAGGAATGGCAAATGGTGCGTCTTGGAGGTGTTTAGCCCCCAAACAGTAGACACATTGAATGTGTCCATCAGTGACGAACATTTTCTGCCCACAATCTGGGCATTTTCTAAATCCCGATTTAGGATGGGATTTCTCCTTTTCATCCGAAATAGTTAAATAAAACAAAACAGTAAACTGCAACAAGTAAGACAGTAAAGTCCTTACTCACTTGTAAAGACCCACAAAACAACTAAGCCCAATCCGGGCACTATCTATAACAATATAATTATAAATTACAAATATAGGGCTAAAGAGGCCCACAGAGAAAAACCCTGACTATTAGAAAAGACTAATAAGAGTAAATAGGGTTAAAGGCCCACACAAACCAACTAAGCCAACAGGGCACTAACTATTTAAACCTATATATTATATTATGTAATTATCTAATACTAACACACAACTATCTTAGAAACAAAAAGGAAAGTTTTTTTTTTTTTTTTTATAAAACTTGCTGTTATTTTCCCACAAATGATCCGAGCTAGCTGGATCACCAAGATCTCTCTTGCTGCGACAAACTAGATCTGAGGTAATTCCAGCAGTGCATTGTGGGATAAGAGGCTTGGTCTCGAGCTACTGGCAAGCCTTGAGCTTTGCTACTGACCGTGTCAGAGCAGAGGATTGGCTTCGAACCCATCAGTGAGAATAAACGGCGAGATTTAACAACTTCACATTAGTTGATTTCCTGGTTGGAAGCACAGGTAAAGCAGAGCATGACAGAAACTTCAGGAAAATTCTGGACACAGAGGATGAAGTGAACTTAAAGCTCACGTCCTGTGAAACGTACATTCAGATTACCAGAAGTTACTTATGTAGCTCATTTATTTACCAGTACTGGCTTATGACCAGACCCTTCTAAACAAGCAGCTATTCTTGAGACGCCAGCCCCAGGCAATGTCCAAGCCTTACAGCATTTTCTTGGTATGGTTAACTATTTGGGCCAATTTATTCCTGACTTTAGTACATTATCAGCATCTTTAAGAGAGCTGGCATACAAAAATGTTGCCTGGTCATGGTTCACCAGAAAGCATTTGATAACCTCATACAGCAAATTGCCAACCCACCTATATTAAGATACTATGATGTCCACAAACCAGTAGTTCTTTCCTGTGATGCTTCAAAGTTGGATCTTGGTACAGTTATTCTTCAGGAGGGCAGACCTGTTGCCTATGCATTTAGAACTCTTATCCAAACTGAGATGCAGTATGCTCAAATGTGAGAAGGAACTTTTGCAACTGTGTTTGCATGTTCGAAGTTCCATGATTATATCTATGGCCGAGTTTTCCAAATAGAAACTGATCATCAGCCTTTAGTCACTATTTTAAAGATGCTTATGCATATTACTCCAGCACAACTACAAAGAGTGATGCTTAGATTACAAAAGTACAATTTCAAAATGGTCTATATAAAAGGCAAACTTCTTTATCTGGTTGATACCTTACCCAGATCGCCCAGAACAGCTTGATGCAGAGAGTTTAGACTTTGCTGTCATGGATGATGAGCTAAGAAGTCATACAAAGACTGATCTGATTTTGCAAAAGCTCAACCACTTCATCAATGTTGGATGGTTGTCAAAGCAATCCTGTATACTGCCAGAAGTGCAACCTTATTTTCCATACAGAGATGGGATGCTGATGGAAGACTATATCATTTTCTAAGGTCCAAAGGTTATTGTTCCTACTTCTTTACAACATGAATATATCCAGATTTTGCATCACGGCCACCCAGGTTCCAATTCTACCAAAAGAAGGGCAAGATGACTAGTATTTTGGCCATCTCTATCAAAGGACACTGATAAAGTGCTTTCTTCTTGTTCAGTACGCAACAGTACTAAACCACATTTGCAAAAAGAGCCAATTCAGCCAAGCCAGATTCCTGTACTATCTTGGTCAACAGTAGCCACTGACACATTTGAGTGGAACAATCAGCATTACTTAGTGTTGGCAGACTCTTATTCGAATTGGTTTGAGATCGATTTGCTATTTAACCCAACATCCACTGCTGTTATTTCTAAGATGAAACATCATTTCTCACTTTGTGGTATTCCACACAAAGTTATTTCTGACAACAGTAACCTGTTTACCAGTCAATTGTTTCAGAAATTTGCAAAACTGTGGGACTTTATCCATGGTACTAGTAGCCCAGAATACCTACAGTCAAACGGCCTTGCTTAACATGCATCTAGGCAAACCAGAACAACCTTGCATATCAGTCCTAGTTTGTTGGTGCCGAATGCTAAAAATAAAGCAATCAAAGGCCAACTTTTTAAGAAGCATTTCTTTCAGAAGTTCAGCTATGACAAAACAAGCAGATTTCTTTGCCCGTTGAAAGGAGGAGAGACAGTGAGGATACAAATGGCAAAAGGCTTTGATCAAATTGGTCAAGTGAGAGCTATATGAGCTGAGACGAGATCCTACTTAGTGGAATCTCAGGGTATAGAATATAGCAATAACCCACGCCTGGGTGTGGGTAATGCTGGATTTACCCACGGTTGGTGTGGTTTGGTCAGAAGGGCGAAGCCCAAGTGGCCAAAGACAACCGTGGGTAAATCCAGCATTACCGACACCCAGGCGTGGGTTATTGCTATTATGCAGACATTATTTAAGAAAAAAATACTTACTTTTCTTAAATAATGGCATTGTATAATGCCTCCTTGCTGCCCTTTTGCAGCTGTCTGGTATTCTGCGGCAGTTCTGATGTACTGCGCATGCGTATGCTTACGCAGTACATCAGAGCTGTGGGGTGGAAGCAACGGAGAAAGGAAGATCACCGTTACTTTTTTTAAAGCTGGCTAGCTATGTTAAACTCCTTTAACATAGTGAGACAGTGTCTAAAAAGTAACGGAGATCTTGTGTTCTCTGTTGCTGTAAAAAAAGACTTATACTAATGGAAAAAGTCCGGGAGACCGGACCTTTTTCCATTAATATAAGTCTGATTTACAACATGCACGCTGACCAATCAGCGTGCACATTTTGGAGTATTAATGGGGGGGGGGTCGTTGTATAATACAGGATAAACTGCAGGCATCATCTTCCTGTCAGAAATGATATTGCAGCATTGCAACTGTGATACAGACTCCAGATCTCAGAGAAGCCCTGACAATGTTCATACCGAAGAACGTCTCAGTATCCATTCTCATTCCTGATGATGTCCAAATTGTTTCAAAGCTGAACATTCCTTGAAGACAGTCCCCGCTGCCTGATCCAATTCTGACTTTTATGTTACATGATCAGGTCATATTTATAGACCTAGTGTAAAATACACAGCAACCTGGACATAATTGTTTTATATGTATCTAATTTTGTATGACTGCATGTCAAAGAATTAGTTCTGTATAACTGCATGTCAAAAGATCAATTCTGTGTAACTGCATGTCAGTGAATACTGTCATTTAGTGTATGATCTATTTCTCAAAAAGGGAGGATGTAGAGCAGAGCATGTGTATGTAACTTTAAGAAGCATGTCTGGATGTTAGCACATGCATATAAATTGTGAGCACGTGCAGGCACCAGTGCAATTTTGAGAGACCAGCCAGAGTGTTAACATGTATGAATGTGGTAGTCAGTTTGTTTATAAGTTTAAGTTACAAAGCCTCATCCGTGATGTGTTTGTGTGTAATAAAGCTGCTTGAAATGAACCTGCAACCACTTGTCTGTTTTATCCTGACCAGACAAGCAACACTTAGCCTTACAAATGGGGTCGATTCCTGTCATGGTATAAGAAACCTGAAACACTTGGAGAAATTAAAAAATAGAAATGTCACGCATTGACTTAAACAGCATGTTTATAAAACAAAATGCAACCTTTCCAAGTATAACCTTGAAATGTTCATTACTAACCTATTGTCCATTAATTGGAACTTCCTAAAAATCCTCCACTTAGATGATGCTGTAAATTAATTCAGTACAACTTTCCTGAATAGCCTAAATAGCCTTGCACCTCATAGAAGAAAGAGACTGAAAAACAAACAATGTGATTTGTCTATCCAAAAGAGTAGAATGTGAAAGCATGATAGACAAAAAGCATGGAAAGAATGGTAAAAATATAAACCACCACAATATCTTGAAAACTTCAGAATGCTTCATAATCATACCAAAATGTCTGAAGACAAAAAAATATACTATAACAAGTTTCAGTATAATAGTAAACACACCCCTAAAAAATTCTGGACAGCCATTAAAGAAATCTTGCATCCCAGCCATAAATTAAACCTTAGCCATTCTCCCAATATCTCATCACTTGTAACTGCAATGCATTTCAACTCTTGCTTCATAAATAGTAGAGCATCTCTGACCAAGAATTCCCCAACTTCTAATTCTAACTCTGTCCAGCCGCCACGTATCATCACATTCACTTTCACATTCAAACATGTGCCCATATCCTATATAAAACTACTCAAACAAACTTAAACCTTGCTATTCTTCTAAAGGACCTTCCAAGCAAATACCTTAAAATAGCAGTCAGTCGATAGCATTGGTTAGCCTGTCTCAATCCTTATAAACTGGTCAGTCCAGGAATTCCATGTTACCAATCAACATTATCCTTCTGCATAAAAGAAGAAATTCAACTTTAGACCTACAGCAATCTTATCCCCCCTCTTCAAAATACCTGGAAAATATATTCAAAAACAATTGCTAAACTATCTCCTGCAGGAAGAACTGCCACCCCCACACACAACACTGCTTCCATCCTTCCAGTAATACTAACACTGCATTTCTAACCTACATAGATACAGTCAGTAAAGCTAAGGATAACGTTAAACTAGCCTCCTCCTCATTTCTAGACTTGTCTAAAGCCTCTGACACAGTTTGTCACAGCAAACTTAAAATATGCTCATTAGGTCTCCCTTAGCCCACCCTTCTATGGTTTAAAAGTTACCTATCCAATAAGTATCATTCAGTAAAATGGCACTCCACCTATCTTAATACTTCCCAGTTACCACTGGTGTTCCACTAGGCTCTGTCCTTGGTATCCTCCTCTTTAACATTCTGACCAACACCCTTCACACAACAGGCCTCCCTAATACTGTATGTAGATGACTTCACACTCATTTGCTCATGACAATTAAGCATACCTCCAAAAAATTACTCAGGAAACTTTAACATCAAGTGAAACATGACTGTGTAACTCACAGCTCATTGTCAACCCTAAAAGATAAACTAATGCTGACCCCGCCAATCTCTCTCTCCCATGAAAAACCAAAATTTAAAGTCTTCTCTCAATAATAAAACAACTGAAGTCACTTCTCACAGCAGTTTATTAGGTATGATAGTAGAAATCTTAAATTTCACTTGCATATACAAAACTGCATAAGAAAAACTAAACAAAAACTAGGGATGCTACAGCCAAAACACACACAGCCTGGAGATCTACAACTAAAGCAAATGAGAGGTAAAACGAGATCTGACATAATTTGTTACTAAGAGGAGAATTATGCATAAGGGGGGACCTTAAGCCTTGGATCCAAAGTCTAAAAAGTGGCAGAAGTTGAATCTGGAACAGATCCAATAACCCATTCATTGAGGAAGAGACATCTAATCACAGTTCTGAAAAGTGGCTGAGCAGATGGCACAATCTATCATATTGCAAGGTAAAGGCAGAAAGACAAAGAAGGCAGTTAGCAGACATACTTCAAAATGGACGCCAGTAATAACCTGCCCATCAGTTCAGAGGACACCAAAGGCAGAGAGAATGAGTACCTCTTACAGTTTCTGAATGAACATCACCAACAGAAGCTGTACAGTCCCAGACAAAGCCTACAATGAAACAGGAAGAAGAAAGACCAGAACTGAGGAAAATGATGTTCAGGACAGTAGCATGCTCAGGTGAGTTTATGGCAGATATTATGATGATAAAGCTGTGTCAATTAGGGGAGAAATGGCTCCAGGAGGCACTCACAGCAGTATGGAGAGAAAGGTATATCCCAGATGACTGAAGAATAAGCTTCTAGTGCCACTGTACAAGAACAAAGGAGACATTCACAAATACGGGTGGTACAGAGGTATCAAATTCCCTAGAAAGGGTGGTTGACAAAGAAATATGCAAAGGAATAGAAAGTAAGATAGGAAATGAGCAGTCAATGCAGATCATGATGCAGCTCAAGTAATCTGATGTTTACAGTGAGAAGAACAATTGAGAAGGATCAAGGGAGGAGGAAAGAGTCGAACTAGAAATTTCTAGACTTGGAGAAAGCAAATGACAAAGTCCCAAAAAAGCTGATTTGGGCAGTCCTGCAAAAGTTCCAGAAACATTTGTAGAATTAGTGCAGGTGGTGGTGTAAACCTTGGCTGTAAATGACTGTCACTGTTGAAGCGATGCCCCAACCACTTGTGCAAAAATGGGTTGTGGATGAATGAATGGATGCACAAGGACCCAGTGACAAGTATGAATAGTGCTGAGACTCTGAGGGGTTCTTGTGGATTTACAACAGGTTTCAGCTCTAAGCCCACTGTTATACATGTGATAAACTACATTTGTAAATAGATTGGAGAGAAAAGATCAACAAAGCTGCTGTATGCAAATGTAGTATTACAAGACAAAGAACATGATCAGCAGCAAATAAGAGAATGGACTGCAAAAAATAAAGGCACATGAGATGAAACTACATACAGACACGGCAGTTGTTATGGCAGCAAGTGGAGGGAATCAGAAAAAACATAGAACTGAAACAGAAGAGAAAATACTGGTACATGGGAGCGGTGGCTCAGGAGAAGCCTATATGAGAAGATCAAAACTAGAATCAGAGGGGCTGCAGCCAAGTGGCACAGTGTATCAATGGTAGTGTATGACAGAAGAATGCCAAAGAAGTTGAAAAAGTAAGATCTACAGTCATGCAAACAGTAATACTGCATGATGCAGAAACCTGGCAAGTAAGGCAGAGCAGTTGAGGAAGCTAGAGGTGATGGAAATAAAGTGCCAGAGATGAGAGGCAATATGCACAACAGCAGAGAGATGAAGACATTTGGACAGAGCAGAAGCTAAAGTACCTGAAAGTGCAGAGAAAGTAAAATAAAACAGGCTGCATTTACTTAGACACAAGTGTGGGAAAGAAGATGATGATCTGGTGAAGATAATTTGGGAGAGAGAGAAAGAAAGCAGGAGGAAGAGCATCCAGCAAAGAGATGGCTGGACTGCCTTAGATAAGACTAGTGAGTCAGGCATGACTGTTGAACAAGGTGCGAGAGTAACAATGAATCAAAAGAGATGGATAACAGCTGATGTGATACCCTGACCTCATACAGAAGACTGGAAAAGAGTGTTGATACAGAATGTGTGAAATTCCACTCAGGCAAGCCGTTAACGAGTTAAGGACACTAGTAGTACTTTTTTCCCCAAGTACATACGTTCAAAGAGCAGAAAAGTACAGAAATTGTCTTCAGTCCCTTCTAGACTTGTAACAAGGAAAACCCTGGCATAGAAGTATTGTCATCTTACAAGGCTGTAATACTCCATGACAGAAGGGGCTGAACATGACTGGGAAGACCAGATACTGTTGGTTTGAAAGGACATGAGGGAATTGCACTGAAATCTGTATCTATTTTTGATAATGTCCAAAACACAAGAATAAAGCATTATTGTTCTTGTGATGCCTCTGCTCTGGGCCAGTAATCAAGGAGCCACAGTACTCACCACTGACACTGGTGACGGGCATTCACTTGGAACCAAAATAGATACACACAGTACTTCCACATGCAGCTCTCTGCACCAAGCACAATTTCCCTTAAGAGCAGAGGGAACACACTCCCATCCTGGGGCTGAGTTTTCTCTCTCCAACCAGGCGCTAAATAAGACTCCACACTGACCACAAATGTAGATCCGAGTCCTTAGCAGAGTGCTCCATGCCAAGTCCTCCACCACCCTCTCTCTGAAACCAGTGCTCTTTGTCCCTGCTCCAAGTAACTGACATGAACACTCTGAAATTTGATTTTCTCACTAACACACACACACTTGGGAAAGGCTAGCGCAGATTTACCAACTATGCCCCCTCTTCCCAGACTATAAGGCAGAAACTGCCAACAGAACACTCCAAAGCCAGCTACTCTAAGGCTCTTACACAGATACCAAATTATACTGAGTAAAATTACTACTAATATACACAGTAGTATTTGACCAATGCAGCAAGGCTTTCAGGAGCAGCCACAGTGTCACCAAATAAATATAAGTACTCTGAAAGATTTAAGTAGTTCTCTAAAAGACCAGCCACAATGAAAAGTTTAAATATATTTAATAATAAAAGAACATGCAAACACTAAGTATCTATTTACAAGAAAAAACAGGGTTTCAATCACAGGAAATATTAAAAATAACACAGATGGACAGATTTACACAGTACAGAAAAACAGTACTTAACTAATCTCACAATATTTTCCTGACTGATCTAAAGAACTACTATTCCCTGGTTACTTACTGAAACAAGGCAAGATGAAGTGGGTTAGTGGTCCTTCTTTGTCAGGTTTCACAAATAGACCACCCTGCGACTTCTCTCTCATCAGGAATTAAAGCATAATTTCAGTGCTGGATAACAAAATGACATCACATACATCTGGTCATCTGACGTCTGGCTCCCACACTACCCCCTTTACCAGACTCTGAACCAGAATCTAGTACATGCGTGTCATAATACACACAGATACACAGAGCTTTGCTAAGATGCATTATAGCATTTGGAAGCTATAAAACCATTTCAAAAACTTCTGCCCTTCCAGGGTCTCTGGCTGCAATCAGAACTGTAAGATACAATCTGTATGGCATATACCAGATCATTTAATTTCAGACTATTTTTCAAAGTTATATATACAACCAAAAATAAAATAAACGACAAGCTACTGGCCCCCCAAAAAATGTAATGTCCTTCACTTTAGTGCCTTGGCTCAACAGCCTTCAAGAAGTAACAAACAATACCAAACATCTCCATTTATAACAAACAAACCAGCAATTAGTATAATTAATCAATAAAACAATTAAATCAAATATTTCCAATCACACAATTAAGACCATAAGGTACCAAAGTATTGTATTTCAATATAAAAATATGATTCCTTAAAAAAGTATTTTTAATACAAGACTATCTCCTAATTTAACTTGTACTTTTTCAAGAATTGACCCTTGTAGTGATATAAAATCACCATTATGATGTTCTTTAAAATAAATATCAATATGCTTTCTAATTTTTGTTTCTTAACATCCCTAACATGTTCCTGCAACCTAGTCTTGAACATTCTTTTACTTTCTCCAATGCAGAACAGGTTGGAGAGATATCCAAGGACATAAATAATGCTCTCAGTCATACAGGAAAATGTTCCAGATAAATCAAATCTGATATTAACATTTTAAAACCACGTACTATAAATCTGCAAATATTGCAATTGCTACACAGAACAGTGCCCAACAACTTGGAGAAATAACTATATCAACATTAGGAGACACAAAATGAGTGTGACAACCATATCATATAAATTTTGCCCACGTCTACAGGAAATAAAAGGCACATTAAAAAATATTCTAGACAATTCACCACCAATCACAAGAAATTTCCAGTAATATTTCAATATTTTCCCTATTCTTTCATTTAAAATATTTATAAACCATAACAAAATATATTTTCTCTTGTCAGCAAAAGGAGTTATTTCTCTTATTCAAATTATCCAGGCCCACAATCTTATGTAAAGCCTTCTTAACTGAATAGAGATCATATCCACTATTCAAAAACATAATTGCTATTCTCAAAATTTCATCATAATGATCTTCATTATCATTACAAATCCTATGTAACTGTAATAATTCCCCGCAGGGTAAAGATGCTATTAAAAGGGGAGAATGACAACTATTCCCATGCAAATATTGGCCACCATCAATGAACTTCCTATAAACAGATTTATTTATTATTTATTTATTTTACATCTGTTCACCGGGATAGTCCAACTGGGCCAGTGGCCCATTTTCAGCAGATTCCCGGGGTGGGGTGGGGGAGCCCCAAGAACACAACAAAAATTTACTAACAGACTAAAAAGATTGAAATAGTAATTACAGTCAACAGATATTTCAATATACAGATTAGAGAGTAATTCCAAAAAAATAGACATTAAGCATTAATAGGAATGATAACAAGTTGATGCAGTTACAATGTGTACAGATTTCTACAGTGATACCAATTTTGGTAAATGCAAGCAAAACTTCTTCAGCATAGTGAGTTTAAGATGCAAAAAGTGGTTGGTGGAAGAAGACACTTAGTAGCAGATAACTATTAGGTAATATAAAGAGTGGGTTGAGAGAAGGTAGGAGGAGTATTCACAAAATGTATCAGTTAAGGCAAAGTGAAGAGAGAGGACAGAGAAAGTTATCCAGGGGTGCTACAGGAGCAGAGCCATTTCTTGTTTAGATGTTCTTTAAAGAGAAAATATGAATTTGGAGGTAGTAGAGGCATTTACTATAAGCTGGAGATCGCTGTTCCAAATTTCTGCAATTTGATTTGCAAACAAGGAGTCACCAAAAGTGTTGCTGGACTTCTTAGGTTTTAGAATTAGTCTGTTGGAGGAGTGGATGGTACAGGTTGTGTTGTAAGGTTGGACTAGGTTCATTAGTGCTGGAAAGATGTATGAATAGTTCTAATTTCAAGGCCCTTCAAACAGATATCTAGAAATGTAACTTCACTACAATATTGCAACCCATCAAAAGTTAAATTGTATACATTTTTATGTAATTCAGTCACACAATCTCGTACCTCATTTAAACCATCTTGACAAATAACAATTAAATCATCGATATAGCTGTAATATAAAATGATTTCTCACAAATATATGTGGATACAAATAATCCATCTCAAATAAAGTAATCAGCAAATTTGGATACATGGGGCAAACAGTACCCCCCATGGTAGTGCCCTGTAGTTGAAGATAAAGCATATTATTAAAACTAAAATAGTTGCTCAAAAGACAAAATTGTACCAACTGTATAATATAATATAATTAGAAACAGGGCTGTCTCATAAAAATAGTATAATGCTTTTATGCTATCTGTATGTCTAATATTGGTGTATAAGCTTCTAACATCCAAAGTAACCCAATACATCCTAATATTCCATTAACTGTTGAAATTTTATTAAAAAAAAAATCAAAAGCACCTTTAACGTATAATGGAAGTTTTTCAACAAAAGGGAGAAGAAAATTATGCAATAAAATACCAATATTACGTAAAAAAATAATAATAATTAGTAGCAGAAACAACTGGTCGTCCAGGTGGGTTCTTTATGTATTTTTAGTAAACAATAAAAGGCTGCCATACTGCAACCCTCCACAATGAACTTCCTTTCCACATCATCTTTGAAAAAATAACCTAATCTCAAACCCTTCTCTAATAGGCATTTAAACTGTATCAATTGCATCATTATATGAATTAATATTACTTTTTTCATAAACCATCTCATTATTTAAATGTTCAAGGCACATCCGTGCATACTGTGTATGGTGCATAATTACTATCTTGCTGCCCTTATCAGATGGTTTTATGACAAAATCCTTTGCACTTAGATTTTTTTAAAGCAACCCACTCACCCTTTGTTAAATTCTAACATATACCTTCATTGCTTTTATTAAGGTCTTCAAACATTTGTTCAACTGCACAACTCAACACAGTTGCAAACTACTTTACATGTTCATTATTATAAGGGAGTATAAACTTACTCTTGCATGAAATATTACAAGTATCCAACAAACAATATGCATTCAAATACATTTTTCATGGACTACATCACATACATCAGAACTACAAGAAAAAAAAACTTTCATCATAAACATCAGAAACTTCAATTACATGTTTTTTTATTTTATCATTATAAAAACATTTCAAATGTAATTTACAAACAAACTGAAAAATGTCCTACTTTAAAACATATAGATGCGGCAATACTGTGGGTATAAACTTTAAACCAAGATTTAAAACATGTATCCATTCATTAGATAATGAACATCCTGACAAATTTACAACAAGGGAATAGTATTCAGTCACAAAGTTATTGCCATCCACCTTTCTTTTGAAGTGGTCTAAAGTGTCCATCAGATGCCAATACAGCGGCATAAGTCCCTCTCTTTTGGTTGTTGTTTCCTTGTTCTCCTCCATTCCCAAGAAAATGCTGTTGATGCATTAATGGTTCTTGTGCAGGTGGAAGTAAAGGGAATGATTTTTCATCACTCTCAATATCCGTATTTAACCTGTATAATCCAAAGAGGTGAATGAAACAGTTTGAGGTTTTTTAAAACCTCCCATGACGTGCTGGTTTCTGACATCGTTCAGCCTTCCAACTGGACCCTCCAAATGAAGGCTCACCCATTGTTGTAACCACGGATGTCTCTCAAGTTTAGTTTTCTTTTTCTCAACCAATTCTGTTTCAAAATTGTTTAACTTTTCACTGATAATGTTTAACAAACCATCAAGTTGAGCAACAACAAACTGGGAGACCATGTCAGTATATATAACACACATTTCTTTTATTTTGAGTGGTTTCACTTGGCCCCTTTCAATTAAGATAGAGACCCATTCCATAGAACATTTATGTACTGCAGCTAATCAGTGATCCCAGAAAGCTTTGTCCCCTACATCACTGGAATCAAATGGAGATGAGCGACTTTTAAAAGCACACAGTCCCTATGGAAAAACTTCTAATTCTAAATAACGCTGTAATCCCAGAATATTAAAATATATTTTGGTCTCTTTAAACAACAGCTTTTTAAAATGGTCACATAATTATTGGGCTTCCATGGAAAACCAGTACTTACTTGGCCCACCATGGCAAAGTGATTATTCATTCTCTGCTGTCTCTCTTCAGCAACTGTATCCAAAAATCTGGCTGACTTGTCACCAACATCCATAACCTGATGTTCTCCATTCTGTACACCACCTTGTCCACCCTGTATGATATAATTCTCCATAATCATTTGGGAGGCTCTTGAAGGCTGTTGAGCCGAGGCGCTACAGTGAAGAACAATAACATTTTTGGGGGGCCAGTAGCTTGCCGTTCATTTATTTTTCAAAGTTAGCTGGACTCAGATACTCTTCTCTTCCAGTGTCTTTTGTGACAATATATTAATTTCAACAATTACAATACAGTCTGACATATGGGTGTATTTCTTTCGAGTGCAGCAGGGCCCACTGCTGGTACATTTTTAACACAATCAGCTTCACAAATACATTTTCAACACATGCATCTGTACAAATCAGTTTAATATACAAATGACATGAAATTCTTTAGAGAACTCCAGCTAGCTATGCTGGGATGTTACATATCCACTCTCCTACTTCTCTTGGTATAGCTGGCGCTACCTCATATCATCACAGTTCTCCAAATGGGAAAGGAAACAAGGTCCCACAAGAGGTTGGAGGACGGATGAAGATAGTTGAGATATTGGTAACTTTTTCTGAGAAAGCTCCATTGGATGCTTTGAATTTTTTGGGGGGGATTAAATTACCTTTCTCCAGAGAAGGCTTTAGGCTTTTGTGAAAAAAGGGGCCAGACTTAGAAGAGTAGTTTCCTTGAAAATTTAGAAAAGGGAAACAAAAAAAACTGAGGCCATCAATCTCATATCCACACTTAACAGAATAATGCACCACCTGTGTAGCTGAAGTAATCATACTTTGCAAAGATCATCTAGTATAAGTATATACTTTCTTTTCATATCTGCCCATGGTCTCATCGCCATTATCATTTGGTAAAGCACTGAAGGAATGAAGAAGTTTAGAAGCTTTATCTCTTTCTGCAAAAATAAGTGCCAACTTGAAAGGAGGATTCTTGTACTATACATGTATTTGTGGTTTTCAAGAACTTTATAATGCCTATCTTGTTTCTTAGGCACTGGCAGCTAAGACTCAGGGATCAGAGATTCAGATAAATATCTTCCAAATCTCTCACGATAGGGGACAAAGAAGAGGGTTTGGGAAGTTCAATATGTAGTAAACTGTAATCCCTCTTTAGAGATTATGAAACTTGTTTACTGTATCACCAAAAGAAAGTATTTATTGGGGTTCTGAAGACAATGTATCATCAGCTTCAGACTCAAAACCTGAGGAAGAATACATTTGGGAAGAATCATGCAAAATCTCAGAATCAGAAGATGAATCTTCCTAAGAAGTATCCCTTTTCCTTTTGTGGACAGTAGATGGATGAGAATGAAATGGGGGGGGGGTGTTTAAAGGGCTTTAAAAAGTCCCTGTAAAAAGTTTCACCACTCCTGTGGAAGGTCCATAGAAGAAAAGGTAACAGGAAAAGAGATGCATCTCTTTTTGGTTCCCATTCTTTGGGGTATTCAAAGAAATATGTGGGGTGAGGTGAGCAGACATTGAAGTACTTTCATGAGGGTGCCTGGATTGTTCTCAATGACTAAAAATCTGAGGAATACCCCAGAACCCTCAGATATAACCAGCCTTGTCTATCCCTTTGGGGCTTTTTCAGCCATCTAAGGGGTATCAACAGCTGGAACAGGCCCAGCTGTTAGAAAGTTTGTGGGCTTATCATTAGCTTCAACAGAGATGTCCAAAATAAGACATGGGAAAATAAGTAAGTAATTAACATCTTCATTCTGTTTTTTTTTTTTTTTACTTTTTTCCTCAGCTGTAGAGGAATGGGATTCAGACTTTATCCTAACATTTATAAGAGTCTGTAGACAGTTTCGTTGTAAATATATATTTAAGGGTTGGCAAACAGCTTCTTAGAGTCTAAGGCACAAACGCTTGAGAAATAGTGCACTTTTAAATACTGAGGTCAGAACATGACGACAAAAAAAGACTATTTTTATAAAGGATTTGCTGACCACAGTCACATTTCCCCCTCTTAGATGACATGAAATTATCAATATCAACTACAAACAAAACAAGAAAAGAGGAATGATCCTCAATGGGATACTTACCTGACCTAAGTAACAATAGTCGTATTTAATTGTACTGCTGACAGTTCACAATTCTGACAGTCTTGTTTCATGGAATGGCAGTAAAAAAGTTCTAGGGATTTTCATGCCCATATGTCACTTAAATACCAGCACACAGCCTCATGCATAGGTCCTGGATCAAACGTTTTGTGAATAAAGACAATGCATCTAAACATTTGTGGAATGGCTGGATGTACAATATCTTTAGCACAATATGTCCCATCAGTTAGCATTACTGCCAGCAGTGGTCTACTGACGAACATCAGTCGTAATGGCAGACATAGCTGCCGACCCCAACACTGTGCTTAACGTGAAGACTCTTCAAAGAGAATGACATGGAATCTTGTTTGGTGACTTTTGCAATTATGCCACCATGGAATACTAGGACTAAGTACACAGGTCAAAAATCCAGTAATCACGGCTGACAGGAGGGCACTGAAAAAGTACAGTTGTGTAAGTTGCACTTACCATAACACTGGGTCCCCTTTCTTAGTCCCATTATAAGAAATAAATAGTTGATCTGCTTTTCTAAAGGGTTTAGTAATGTCAAGCTAATATCTGAGATACCTATGTATATTCAGGATATGTAGAATCCTTTCTCCCTGGTTCTGGGGGTACGGCTAGGGAGATTGATGGCTTGATTCAAAGTAAACTCTGATACCACTCTTGGAATAAAAGAAGGGGTTTGTTCTTAATGAGACTTGATCTCTATGGAATAAAAGTAAGGTTCACCCACCATGAGAGCTTGCAACTCACATACTCTTCTTGAGCATGTCAGAGCAGTAAATAGTAGGTAAATAGTACCGCTGTTCAAATGATGAACCATACATAAGCCTGATATGCTGGTTCAAAGGTAGATATAGTTATCTTTTCCAGCAGAAATGTAATCAAGAGAAAAAAGACTATTTTGTAGTGGCCCAGAATGCACAATTATCTTCAGAAGCTGTTTTACCAAAAACAGAGATGAAAGGAGAGGATCCATGGGCAGACATGCTGAAATGGCTGACAGAAGAACCCTGACAGAGGAATAAGAAAGGTCATAGGAAAGTAACTCGTACAGAAATTTAAGAGCCAGTGGTATGTAATCCCTCATAGGGTCCAGGTTATTAGCTAGGCACCAAACAGAATAAGAAGTTATGTACCAAACATAACATTCCATGTTAGTTGTCTTCTCACCTTCTTTCTTGCTGGATGGGTTCAGGGCCGATCCTTGGCTCCAACTCGGCCTTCTACTAAAGCTCGAGAGCTATTTACTGGCTCGAGGCCTCCCCATATCCCACAATGCTAGGCGTTAGATACCCAGATCTCGTTTGGCACAGCTAACACCATAGAAAAAAAAAAATTTTTAAGGACACCTAGCCAAACTACAAATTTTACCTACAGTACTAAAAACAGAGGAGGACGTAACCTAAATAAGACTCAGCCAGAGGAAGAAAGCCTCAAAAGAGATTCTTCTCGGTCTGTCCAGGCTAGGGGGATGGAGGGTGGGACGCAAGAAAGAAGGCGAGAAGGCGACAACTAACATGGAACGTTATGGTAGGTACATAACTTCTTAATGTTAAGTTGTCTATCTCGCCTTCATTCTTGCTGGATGGGACAGGTTCAGTGTCCCTAGCACCTTAGCCCTGGGTGGCTCATCGGAACAGATTCTTGAGCACAGTGGAACCAAAATCAGCTCGACTCCTGGAGGCCATATCCAACTTATAATGAGAAATGAAAGTATGAGGAGTGGCCCATGTGGCTGCAGCGCAAATAGATTCCATTGGTAGTCTTGCTTGAAATGCTACCGACGTAGCTAATGCTCTGGTGGAATGAGCTTTTGGTTTTGTAGGGAGTTCTTTATGTCTCAGTTGATAAATCAAAGTAATAATAGAGGCCAACAACCTGGATAAGGTTACTTTAGAAACTGGCAGGCCCTGCTTGCCCCCAGCATAGGATAGGAAGAGCTGGTCGGATTTTCTTGTTTGTTTAGTCCTATCCAAATAAAAACGTAGTTGCCTGTATACGTCCAATTGGTGTAACTTTTGTTCAGCTCTGTTCGAATAGTTAGGAAAAATGACAGGTAGATCAATAGCCTGATTCAGGTTTGTCTCGGAAGGTATTTTGGGCAGAAATAAGAAGTTATGTACCTACCATAACGTTCCACGTTAGTTGTCGTCTTCTCGCCTTCTTTCTTGCTAGATGGGTTCGGAGCCGATCCTCGGCTCCGACTCAGCCAATACTAAAAGCTCGAGAGCTAATTCCACTGGCTCGAGGCTCCCCCATATCCCACAATCCTAGGCGGTAACTCCTCAGATCTCGTTTGAAAGCTAGGCCAAGCAAGAAAAAAGCTCCATACATGGAGAAGGGTAATCCACCTCTATAGGGCTGACTGTGAGGTGACTTAAACCTACCAGAGGAAAATATAGAGGTGGTAAAACAGTGGGGGAAAGGATTAGAGAGGTCACAAAATAATCTCCTCTAGGTCTGTCCAGGCTAGGGGGAAGGAGGGTGGGATGCAAGAAAGAAGGCGAGAAGAAGACAACTAACATGGAACGTTATGGTAGGTACATAACTTCTTAATGTTAAGTTGTCTATCTCGCCTTCATTCTTGCTGGATGGGACCGCGTCCCTAGCACCTTGTCCCGGGTGGCCTATCGGAACAGACTCTTGAGAACAGTGGAACCAAAGTTGGCATGGTCTCTGGAGGCTATGTCCAACTTGTAATGAGAAATTAAGGTATGAGGTGAAGCCCAAGTTGCTGCTGAACAAATAGAATCAATAGGAAGCCTATCCTGCAAGGCTATGGATGTGGCGAATGCCCTTGTAGAGTGAAGCTCTAGGCTTAGAGGGCAATTGTTGGTGTCTGATCTCATAAATATAGGTAATCATAGAAGTAAGCCATCTCGAAAGTGACACTTTAGAGACTGGGAGACCCATCTTGCCTTCCGCATAGGAAACAAACAGTTGGTCTGTTTTTCTGAACTGTTTAGTCCTGTCCAAATAATACCTTAGTTGGCAATGAACATCTAAAGAGTGCAATTTTTGTTCTGACCTGTTGCCATAATTGGGGAAAAAAACTGGAAGATCAATAGTTTGATTCAGGTTTGTTTGAGAGGACACTTTAGGCAAAAAAGATGGATTGGTACGCAAGGATACTCTATCTTTGTGAAAAATTAGATATGGAGGACGACAGCATAGAGCATGAAGTTCCGAAACCCTTCTAGCTGAAGTGATGGCTATTAGAAAAAGCGTTTTCCAAGACAACTTCATAGAACATGAAGCTGCAGATTCAAAAGGGGGTAGAATCAAAGATGCTAAAACCAAGTTCAGATCCCATGGAGGAGGTGGATCCTTGACAGGGGGCTTAAGAAGAAAGACTCCTTTCAGAAAGGCTTTACAGAGTTTGTGGGACATGATAGTTGACTCTAACACTCCCACATAAAAATTAGATATAGCCGCCAATTGAACTCTGATAGTAGAAGGAGAAGAGCCTGCTTGGAAAAGCTCAGCTAGGAAATCAAGAATGGACTGAATGGGAGCAGTAAAGGGGTCTATTTTCTTGGACACTGCCCATAAAGAGAAACGTTTCAATTTGCTGCTATAAATCTTCCGGGTAGAAGACTTATGAGAAGCTATCAAAATATCTCTGAGTGAGATATTAAGGGAAGCCTGGCTAAGGTTGGAATTGGAGGAACCACGCTGTGAGATTCAGAGAAGAAAGGGATTGGTGCAGTTGACCCGATTGATGGATCAAGAGATCTGGAACTGGGTCCAGATGCCATGGTTGCGCCAAAAGTTAACGATGAAGAAAGGGAAACCAAACTTGTCGAGGCCAATAAGGGGCAATGAGGATCATTAAGGCCTTCAGAGCAATGGCTTTCTGAATCAGCTGAGGTATCAGTGGGAATGGGGGAAAAGCATACAGGAGCCCCGGAGGCCAATCGTGAGCTAGAGCGTCTCTGATGGGATGACCTGGTAAGGGAAAGAGGGTGAAGAACTCGGTACACTTGCTGTTTTGGGGAGTGGCAAAAAGATCGAAGCAAGGATGGACCCAAGTTCGAAAAACTTCTTCCAATACTGATTTCTTCAGAGACCACTCGTGAGGCATGAGGATTGCTCTGCTCAATCTGTCTGCTATCACATTGGACTTGCTGGGAATGTGCATTGCTATAAGAAAGCGCTGAGAAGAGATCGCCCATTGCCACAGTCTCAGTGCTTCTCGACATAAGGGGTAAGATTTGGTTCCGCCTTGTTTGTTGATGTACCACACTACGGACATATTGTCCATCTAAATTGCTATAGTTCCCTTGGGAAGAGAGTCTTGAAGGGCTTGCAACGCTAGAAGCACTGCTCTCATCTCTAGAACATTTATGTGCAAGTGGCACTCGATCGGCTGCCACGTGCCCTGGACTGTCCTGCCCTGGTAATGCCCCCCACCACCCTATCAGGGAGGCATCCATTGTCAGAGTTGCAGCTGGGGGCGAGGGGGTAAAGGGTCTCCCTAGAAGAAGTTGGGGGGATGTGACCCACCATAGAAGATGATTCCTGCATGACTGAGTTATGCTGATAGTGTGGGACATTGGTAGAAGTTGAAAGGACCACTGAGTGAAAAGCATCCACTGTAGGATCCTCATGTAAAAGCGGGCTAAGGGGAGGAGAGGAATAGCCGCCGCCATAATCCCTAGGACTTTCAACACCAGTCTGACTTTGATCTTGTTTTGTCGTAAGAGAAGGAAAACCTGCTTGTGAATGTCTGCTACTCTTTGTTCTGTGAGTCTGGCTGACAGACTGACTGTGTCTAATCTTGCGCCAATAAAGGTAATAGATTGACAAGGCGACAAGACAGACTTTTCGTAATTTACCGAGATGCCTAGAGCCTGACAGGTTCGTAAAGTGTAGTCTCTGGCTAAGAGAAGTAGATGCCTGGTGGTGGCAGTCAGGAGCCAGTCGTCTAAATAAGGAAACACCTGGAATCCCTGGCCCCTCAAATGAGCGGCGACCACTGCCATGCATTTGGTGAACACTCGGGGGGGCTGTAGTGAGACCAAAGGGCAGGGCCCTGAACTGAAAATGACTGGCCCCTAGCCTGAAGCGGAGAAATCTCCTGGATCGTCTGTTCACTTTGATGTGATAGTACGCATCCTGGAGATCTATGGAGCACATCCAGTTGTCCTGGCCCAGAAAGGGCAGGATGGACTGCAACATGACCATCCGAAATTTTGTTTTCTTGACAAACTTGTTCAAGTTGCTGAGATCCAAAATGGGTCTGCAGTCCCCTGTTTTTTTCTTTGGAACCAAAAAGAATTTGGAGTAAATTCCGGATCCTTGTTGGTCTGCTGGAACTGGTTGAATGGCTCTTTTTGTGAGCAGCTTTGAAATTTCTAGTGCTGCTTGTTCCCTTTGACTGTGTGGAACGTCTGGAAGGGATTTTCCGGACTGTTTTGGGATGCGAATGAAAGGGATTCTGTAGCCTTCGGATATGATAGGCTGTACCCACTTGTCTTGAGTAAGGGAAAGCCAGGCTTTTGGGTACAGAGATGACCTTCCCCTGACTGCCTCCGAAGGTGGACAGTCGGGCAACCCCTCAGGGGTGTTGAAAGGGTTTGTCAGAGAAAGTTTCTCGACTACCCTGATTCTGCGGGCCCCCTCTGCCTCTAGGACGGCGTCTATTATTATTGTTCCCCCCTCTGCCTCTAGAGGGGAAACGACTCTGTGCGTCCGGCAAGACTTCTTGTGGTTGTTTGCGGAACCACATCTTCCCCCCTTCTGACCTTTGGGGTAAGGCCTAGAAGGGGTAGAAAAACGGAATCCGACGGCAGAAAGAGTCTTACCTTCTACCTCGCACCTAGTCAGAGTATCCTTCACTTGTGGACCAGAGAGAGATGATCCGTCAAAAGGGGAGTTAGTGAAAGACGCCTTGAAATGGTCCGCAAATCTACATAGCTGCATCCAGGCGTGGAGGCGTAAAGCTACCCCTGTACCTGCGGCTCTGCTCGCTTCATCAGCCGCGTATGAAATCAGGCGCATGGAGGAGTTAACCACTGAATTAAGGGTAGCCAGCTGGGAGTTCATCCTATTTTGAAAACCCGCAGCTGATGGGTCCTTCAACATTTCACTCATTTCCTTGAGCAAGTCCCTCTGGAGACGAGTGAAATGACACAGGTAATTCAGCGAACGCATGGAAAAGGTCACTGATGAAAACATCCGCTTACCGTACCTGTCCATGGTCCTAGATTCTTTATTAGGAGGATGAACAGGCCCCGAAGGATCTGCTAATTCCTTCTTGGTGGCAGCAGCCACCACCATGGCATCCACAGACACCTTTGGACAAAAACTCCTTGTCTTTGGGGGCAGTGATAAATTTTGCTGGCCTCCTAGGGGTGGGTTCCACCGAGTCAGGAGTCTACCAAGCCTTCCTCGCCACCACTTCCATGAGTGGGTCAAAGGGAGGGGACACCCAGGAGGTGGAAAGTCGAGAACCAAATGCCTCAAGGTACACTGATTCGTCCTCTGAAGGGTTAAGGGCTGGCCAATTCCCCCTCTTCTTCAGGATTTCCAGTATGTCTGCAAAGGAGACATCCTCAGAGGGGGAACGAGGGGAACCCTCAGAATCTTCCAAATCAGTGTCAGAGGTGACAGACTCAGGGGAGTCATTGTGCTTCCTCTTGCAGTGTTTCTTCCTAGGGGGTTCCTCTGCAAGATTAGGAGAGGCCTCGGAAGAGGAGGAAATTCCGAGTGGGGAAACTTGAGGCACAGATTCCCTACGGTCTGAAGCAAGGGGGTGAGAAGGAATCACTGCAGGCACTGTAGAGGGAGGAGCTGATGGAGCCGACTGTGGAGTAGAACCAGGTTCTAACACGCTCCTCATGACCTCAAAGGCACCCCTATCAGGCAGGGCCAGAGTTCTCCGCTCCGAAGAGCTAAAACCCTCCCCCGGCACCGACAAGGATGGCTCCGAAGCCGATGTCGGAGCCAAACTAACCAGCGCCGAAGCACCGAGAGGGAGAGCGGGGTCGGACAAGGGTCCGATGCCACTCGCCCCCTCAGAGCCGAGGGAAGTCCGGCGCCGAGATCCCTCCAAGGAGGAGATCGGAGCAGACGATGGCGCCGAAAGGAAAGGTATCGGTTCCGACACTCCCACAGTCTCGGCTCCGAGCAGCACCGGCTCGGCTCCGAACTCGATAGAGTCGGAGGAGGAATGTCTAATGGAACAGGGGCAGCCATCGACTGTTGAGTCGGGCTGTGTAACATCTGGGCCAGTGCCTCGGACTTAAGAAGCCTACTCACCACCCTCTGCAAATCATGGTCTGAAAGTCTGGAGGACCTAGAGGAGTGTGACCTATGGCTCCGTTCAGACAAGAGCGGTGAGGCTGGAGCCGAATGAATGGAGCCGATAGAAGGAGACCTGGACCTCTTTCTAGTAATCGGTTCCGACAAGAGTGTCGGAACAGACTTAGACTTGTCTGTCTCTGCTCCAGCCAGAGCCGAGGACACAGTATGTGTAGTAGGTCTAGAATCATCGGCTCCGGCCGGAGCCGATGGTTGAACCGTGAAAACGGTCTTTGAACCTCCGGAAGACGGCTCGGACACTGGAGCAGACTGCCTGGAGGACTTAGAAGGTTTCCCCGACATGGACTGTGTCGGGGGACCCTCAGGCTTCAATAAGCCTCTTAAAATTAGCTTATTTTTACGTTCCTGCAGGACTCTAGGGCTGAAACCATGACAGACAGCACAAGAGTCCTGCAGGTGTAAAGGTCCCAGGCAGTATACACAAGAAGTGTGACCGTCTGTCAGAGACATCTTCTGACAGCACGAGTCACACTTCTTAAAGCCTGAGACCTTCGATTCTTTAGACATATCCAAAGAACAATAGTGCAATCACTCACACACACACACAGATTACACTAAATTAAATTAAGTAACTAACTTAACAAAATTTCCCTAGAAAACACAGTCACTCCAACTACTAGGAGGGGAGGGAAGGGGCCTAAAGGCCTAAGGGAAGAACCCTTG